>NC_090385.1:52155084-52469709 GCF_036365525.1 Heterodontus francisci | reverse complement strand
TGTAATTCATTTTGTGAAGCAGTTTGAGAAATTTCAATGATGTGAAGAGTCACTTTAGAAATATATATTTTTAAAAATGGAAAGTATGTTAGGAACTGGTGGATGAGAAAAAGTCTTAGCTAATGAATTTAGCTTGCGTTCTTCAAGGTAATGTATGTTAGCACATCGAAGTGGAAATAACGATTGTGCCTTCACCATTCACGATTTATGGAAGTGGCAATGGTGGAGTGCCTGAAATCAGCAGTAGCATTACACAGAGGAGTGCATTTTCTAAAGATCATAAAGCAGGAATGTAAAGGGATGGTGGAGACAGTGAAGATGATGGTGTTTACAAGCTGGCAATATCTGGACTGCTGCCAGTGTAGTGTGTTGTAGGGTTCCCAATCCTCTTAGGAGTTTCTCGGAATCAGGGGTACTTCTCCTGAGCTGTGCCTCCAGCAGCCTGGGAGATCAGCTACTTAAATTTTCCACACAGTGCTCCCCCAGCTCTGTCATGTACCAGCTACTGTTAAAGCATCAGGCTTGGTGACGTCTCCTGACCACCACCACAGACAGCCGCAACTGCATGGAACGCAGTTGGCAGCAGACAGGCATTTTCCGCAGAGCCGTGAGTAGCAACAGCAAATTGGTGAATGGGAGCAACAGTGGGATGGCAGCAGCCAGTAAAAGGGCAAGTGGAAGTCAGAGTCCTTATTGTGGGTAAAATTGTGAAAAATTGGTGGGTGAATGCGGAATTGAAAACAAGGATTCTCACCAGAAGAAACAAACTGGAACGGAGAAGGAAAGTTTTTGAACTGGTGGCCATTAGACTATGGGATACTTCGCCATATGTGGTTATTGAAGTACGACTAAAACTTCATTTTAAAGGAAAAATATGTAAAGATCTTGGAGGGTGTGGAGGATGATGGGGTTGTAGGAGAACAGCAGTAGCATAGGGGAATGAATGGCCTTTTCCTGTCCTGTAACTTCTATTATTCTATGAAAACTTTCCTTTATCAAGTCCAAGCTCAGGATGTGGTTTAGAAAGCCTTATTCAATGCAGGGTGATTCATTCATGCCTTCATTACCTCTAGATTTAACAATTCCAATGCACTCCTGGCTGGTCTCCCACATTCTACTCTCCGTAAACATGAGGCCATCTAACACTCTTTACTTGCACCAAGTCCCGTTCACCATTACCCCTGTGCTCGTTGACCTACAATGGTTCCTGTTCAAGCAACGCCTGATTTTAAAATTCTCATCCTTGTTTACAAATCTCTCCATGGCCTCGCCCCGTCCTATCTCTGTAATCTCCTCCAGCCTCACAACTCTCCAAGATATCTGTACTGCTCTAATTCTGGCCTCTTGTGCATCTCTGATTTTAATCCCTCCACGATTAGTGGCAGCGCCTTCAGTCGCCTAGGCCCCAAGCTCTGGAATAATCTCCCTACACCTCTCCGCCTCATTTTCCTCCTTTAAGACACTCTTAAAACCTACCGCTTTGACCAAGCTTTTGGTCATCTGACCCAATATCTCCTTTGGTGGCTCAGTGTCAAACTTTGTTTTATAATGCTCCCGTGAAGCGTCTTGAGATGCTTTATTATGTTAAAGGTGCTATTAAACATAAGTTGTTGTGGTGATTTGGGCAATGGTTTCATTGTGAATATCAGCTGATTACGACTAGTTGCGGTTCCATCAGTAAAATGATACCTTTTAGGATGTGTTTAGACGCTATGTTCACATTGAAGAGCTCAAGGCATACCTCATCAAACTTCTCTGGAGTAAGCTTGTTCAAAATGCCTGACTTTCCTTAAGATTCCATTTTGTTGTTCTTTCTCATTCATTATGCCTATTATTACTAGTTACATGTAGACTCTCAGTGAATTATTGTATGACTGTTATGAGGGGAATCTGAATTATTACTTTTTTATTATTCATTCGTAGGATGTAGGCATCACCATCATGCCCAACATTTATTGGCCATCCCTAATTGTCCTCAAGAAGGTGGTAGTGAACCACCTTCTTGACAACTGAGTGGCTTGACACGCCATTTCAGAGGGCAGTTAAGAATCAACCATATTGCTGTGTGTCTGGGGTCACATATAAGACAGACCGGGTAAGGACAGCAAATTTCTTTCCTTAATGGAAGAACAAAGAACAGTACAGCACAGGAACAGGTCACTCGGCCCTCCAAGCCTGCGCCGATCTTGATGTCTGCCTAAACTAAAACCTTCTGCACTTCCGGGGACCGTATCCCTCTATTCCCATCCTATTCATGTATTTGTCAAGATGCCTCTTAAACGTCGCTATTGTACCTGGTTCCACCACCTCCCCAGCAGCAAGTTCCAGGCACTCACCACCCTCTGTGTAAAGAACTTGCCTCGCACATCCCCTCTAAACTTTCCCCCTCTCACTTTAAACCCATGTCCCCTAGTAACTGACTCTTCCACCCTGGGAAAAAGCTTCTGACTATCCACTCTGTCCATGCCACTCATAACTTTGTAAACCTCTATCATGTCTCCCCTCCACCTCCGTCGTTCCAGTGAAAACAATCCAAGTTTATCCAATCTCTCCTCATAGCGAATGCCCTCTAGACCAGGCAACATCCTGGTAAACCTCTTCTGTACCCTCTCCAAAGCCTCCACGTCCTTCTGGTAGTGTGGCGACCAGAATTGCACGCAATATTCTAAGTGTACAGCTGCAGCATGACTTGCCAATTTTTATATTCTATGCCCCAACCGATGAAAGCAAGCATGCCGTATGCCTTCTTGACTACCTTATCCACCTGCGTTGCCGCTTTGTGACCTGTGGACTTGTACGCTCAGATCTCTCTGCCTGTCAATACTCCCAAGGGTTCTGCCATTTACTGTATACTTCCAACCTGTATTAGATCTTCCAAAATGCATTACCTCACATTTGTCCGGATTAAACTCCATCTGCCATTTCTCCGCCCAAGTCTCCAACCGATCTATATCCTGCTGTATCCTCTGACAATCCTCATCACTATCCGCAACTCCAACAACCTTTGTGTCGCCTGCAAACTTACTAATCAGACCAGCTACATTTTCCTCCAAATCATTTATATACACTACAAACAGCAAAGGTCCCAGCACTGATCCCTGCAGAACACCACTAGTCACAGCCCTCCATTCAGAAAAGCACCCTTCCACTGCTACCCTCTGTCTTCTATGACCGAGCCAGTTCTGTATCCATCTTGCCAGCTCATCTTTGATCCCGTGTGACTTCACCTTTTGTACCAGTCTGCCATGAGGGACCTTGTCAAAGGCTTTACTGAAGTCCATATAGACAACATCCACTGCCCTTCCTTCATCAATCATCTTCGTCACTTCCTCAAAAAATTCAATCAAGTTAGTGAGACACGACCTCCCCTTCACAAAACCATGCTGCCTCTCGCTAATAAGTTCATTTGTTTCCAAATGGGAGTAAATCCTGTCCCGAAGAATCCTCTCTCATAATTTCCCTACCACTGACGTAAGGCTCACCGGCCTATAATTTCCTGGATTATCCTTGCTACCCTTCTTAAACAAAAGAACTACATTGGCTATTCTCCAGTCCTCTGGGACCTCACCTGTAGCCAATGAGGATGCAAAGATTTCTGTCAAGGCCCCAGCAATTTCTTCCCTTGCCTCCCTCAGTATTCTGGGGTAGATCCCATCAGGCCCTGGGGACTTATCTACCTTAATGCTTTGCAAGACACCCAACACCTCCTCCTTTTTGATAACGACATGACTCAGACTATCTACACTCCCTTCCCTAGACTCATCATCCACCAAGCCCTTCTCTTTGGTTAATACTGATGCAAAGTACTCATTTAGTACCTTGCCCATTTCCTCTCGCTCCACACATAGATTCCCTCCTCTGTTCTTGAGTGGACCAACCCTTTCCCTGGTTACCCTCTTGCTCTTTAGATACGTATAAAAAGCTTTGGGATTCTCCTTAATCCTGTTTGCCAATGACTTTTCATAACCCCTTTTAGCCCTCCTGACTCCTTGCTTAAGTTCCTTCCTACTTTCTTTATATTCCTCAAGGGCTTTATCTGTTCCCAGCCTTCTGGCCCTCACAAATGCTTCCTTTTTCTTTTTGACTAGGCTCACAATATCCCTCGTTATCCAAGGTTCTCGAAACTTGCCAAACTTATCCTTCTTCCTCACAGGAACATGCCGGTCCTGGATTCTAATCAACTGACATTTGAAAGACTCCCACGTCAGATGTTGATTTACCCTCAAACAGCCGCCCCCAATCTAAATTCTTCAGTTCCTGCCTAATATTGTTATAATTAGCCTTCCCCCAATTTATCACCTTCACCCGAGGACTACTCTTATCCTTATCCACAAGTACCTTCAAACTTACGTAATTATGGTCACTGTTCCCGAAATGCTCCCCTACTGAGACTTCGACCACTTGGCCGGGCTCATTCCCCAATACCAGGTCCAGTACGGCCCCATCCCTAGTTGGACTGTCTACATATTGTTTAAAGAAGCTCTCCTGGATGCTCCTTACAAATTCTGCCCCATCCAAGCCCCTAGCACTAAGTGAGTCCCAGTCAATATAGGGGAAGTTAAAATCACCCACCACTACACCCTGTTACCTTTACATCTTCCCAAAATCTGTCTACATATCTGCTCCTCTGCCTCCCGCTGGCTGTTGGGAGGCCTGTAGTAAACCCCCAACATCGTGACTGCACCCTCCCTATTCCTGAGCTCCACCCATATTGCCTCGCTGCATGACCCCTCCAAGGTGTCCTCCCGCAGTACAGCTGTGATATTCTCCTTAACCAGTAATGCAACTCCTCCACCCCTTTTACATCCCCCTCTATCGCGCCTGAAGCTTCTAAATCCTGGAACATTTAGCTGCCAATCCTGTCCTTCCCTCAACCAAGTCTCTGTAATAGCAACAACATCATAGTTCCAAGTACTAATCCAAGCTCCAAGTTCATCTGCCTTACCTGTTAAACTTCTCGCATTGAAACAAATGCACTTCAGACCACAAGTCCCGCTGTGCTCAGCAACATCTCCCTGCCTGCTCTTCCTCTCAGTCTTACTGGCCTTATTTACTAGTTCCCCCTCAGTTATTTCACCTGCTGTCCTACTGCTCTGGTTCCCACAGCCTTGCCACACTAGTTTAAACCCTCCCGAGTGACGCTAGCAAACTTCGCAACCAGGATATTTGTGGAAGGAAAAGGACATGGAAACAGATGGGGTTTTTTTTTAATAACAACAATCCAATGGTTACATGGTGACCATTACTGATACTAGCTTTTTATTATGATTTATTTAATTAACTGAATTTAAATTCCCCAGATCCTGTGGTGTGATTTGAACTCATATGTCTGGATCATTAATCCAGGCCTCTGGATTACTGGACCAGTAACATACCTAATAGGAAAGGGAATGGCAGCACAGTGGTTATCAGTGCAATGTCAGTGAGTTACTGTCAGTTATTGATCGAATCAAAGTTGCTCCCACACCTGGTTTCCCCTTTTCACCGGCTCAGGGATTGCCCCATCCCCTCCTGCTTCTTTGAACTTGACACACAATGGCTGTCGGCATGAAACCACAAACAAAAATATTCAACTATAGGGGACCCAACCTTTATGAGCTAAATGCAATAACATTTGTAGAAGTCACATGATCAGATGTATGATTGAGCATCACTTGGTCAAATGTTATAAGGTCAGAATAGAAACATAGAAAACAGGAGCAGGAGTAGGCCATTTGGCCCTTCGAGCCTGCTCCGCCATTCATTATGAACATGGCTGATCGTCCAACTCTGTAACCTGTTCCTGCTTTCACCCCATATCCTTTGATCCCTTTAAACCCAAGAGCTATATCTAACTCCTTCTTGAAAATATACAATGTTTTGGCCACAACTGCTTTCTGTGGTAGCGAATTCCACAGGTTCGCCACTCACATTACTGCAGGTAATGGCTGCAGAGGCAGAAAAGAGATGGGTGACCACCAGACGGAGTAGTAGGCGCAGGCAGGTAGTGCAGGAGTCCCCTGTGACCATCCCCCTCTCAAACAGATATACTGCTTTGGATACTGTTGGCAGGGGGTGGTGGGGGGAGGGGGGGGTGACTTCCCAGGGGAAAGCAGCAACAGCTAAGTATGTGGCACCACAGAGGGCTCTGCTGAACAGCAGGGGAGGAAAAGGGTTGGAACAACTATAGTGACAGGGAATTCTATTGTAAGGGGTGCAGATAGGCGTTTCTGTGGCCACAAACGAGACTCCAGGATGGTACGTTGCCTCCCTGGTGCTAGGGTCAAGAATGTCTCGGAGCGGCTGCAGGACATTCTGAAAGGGGAAAGTGAGCAGCCAGAGGTCGTGGTCCATATTGGTACTGACGACATAGGCAGGAAGAGAGATGAGGTCCTGCAAAGTGAATACAGGAAGTTAGGCAGAAGGTTAAAAAGCAGGACCTCTCGGTTTGTAATCTCAGGATTACTTCCTGTGCCACGTGCTAGTGAGGGTAGGAATAGGAGGATTAGGCAAATGAATGCGTAGCTGAAGAGCTGGTGTCGGCGGGAGGGCTTCAGCTACTTGGATCATTGGGATCTCTTCTGGTGCAGAGGTGACCTGTACAAGAAGGACAGGTTGCATCTAAACTGGAGGGGGACCAATATCCTTGCGGGGAGGTTTGCGAGCACTACTCGGGAGGGTTTAAACTAGTCTTGCAGGGGGGTGGGTCCCAAAGTAGTAGTCTCAGATGAGATAGTTGAGGCAAATGTAGAGGTTAAAGCAAACACGTCCAGCAGGCAGGCCGGGCGGGGCAGGGGAAGGACAGGGAGCGTGGAAGGTCTGCTAGGCTAAACTGCATTTACTTTAATGCAAGAAGCCTTACAGGTAAGGCAGATGAACTCAGAGCATGAATCAGTACATGAGATTGTGATATTATAGCTATTACGGAAACGTGGTTGAGGGATGGGCAGGACTGGCAGCTCAATGTTCCGGAGTACCGATCCTTCCGGCGTGACAGAGGTGGAGGTAAGAGAGGAGGGGGAGTTGCACTGTTGATTAGGGAGGACATTACGGCAGTACTTAGAGAGGATATCCCGGGGGGAATGTCCAGTGAGGCCATATGGGTAGAAGTTAGAAATAAGAAAGGGGTGATCAGTTTGATGGGATTATACTATAGGCCCCACAATAGTCAGAGGGAAGTGGAGGAGCATATATTTCGGGAAATCACAGATAGGTGTAGGAATTATAGGGTTGTAATAGTAGGTGATTTTAACTTCCCTAATATTGACTGGGACTGCCTTAGTGCTAAGGGATCAGATGGGGAAGAATTTGTTAAGTGTGTCCAGGATAGTTTTCAGAAGCAGTATGTAGATGGCCGTACTAGAGAAGGGGCGACACTCGACCTTCTCTTAAGAAATGAGGATGGGCAGGTGGTTGATGTGTCAGTGGGGGAGCACTTTGGGACCAGTGACCATAACTCTATTAGCTTCAAGATAGTTATGGAAAAGGAGAGGACTGGTCCTCAGGTTGAAGTCCTAAATTGGGGGAAGGCTAATTTTGATGGCATCAAACAGGAACTCTCAAAAGTTGAATGGGAGAGGCTGTTTACAGGTAAAGGGACGTCTGGCAAGTGGGAGGCTTTTAAAAGTGAGATAGGAAGAGTTCAGGGCCGGCATGTTCCTGTTAGACGGAAGGGCAAGGCTGGCAAGTTTAGGGAACCTTGGTTGACAAGGGATATTGAGGGTCTGGTCAGGACAAGGAAGGAGGCATATGTCAGGTATAGGCAGCTGGGATCATGAGTCCCTCGAGGAGTATAGGGGGTGTAGGACTACACTTAAGAAGGAAATTAGGAGGGTGAAAAGGGGCCATAAGAGTTCCCTGGCAGATAAGATAAAGGAGAATCCTAAAAGATTCTATAAGTATATTAAGAGTAAAAGGGTAGCTAGGGAGAGAGTAGGTCCCCTTAAGGATCAGTGTGGCAATCTATATGTGGAGCCACGGGAAATGGGCAAGGCCTTAAATGAATATTTCTCGTCCTTATTTACCGTGGAGGTGGTCATTGAAGCTAATGAGTTCAAGGGAGGGGACACCGATATCCTGGAGCTCTTTAACATTAAAAAGGAGGTGGTGTTGGAGGTTTTGAAGCGCATTAAGGTGGATAAATCCCCAGGGCCTGAGCATGTCTATCCTAGGATGCTATGGGAAGCAAGGGAGAAGATTGCTGGGGCCCTGCAGAGATTTTTGTATCATCGTTAGCCACCGGTGAGGTACCGGAAGACTGGAGGACAGCTAATGTTGTGCCTTTATTTAAGAAGGGCAGCAGGGATAAGCCAGGTAACTACAGGCCAGTGAGCCTTACATCAGTGGTGGGAAAGTTATTGGGAAGGATTCGGAGAGACAGGATTTATATGCATCTGGAAATGCCTGGTCTGATTAGGGATAGTCAGCATGGCTTTGTGCGTGGGAAATCATGTCTCACGAATTTGATTGAGTTTTTTGAGGAGGTGACCAAGAGGATTGACGAGGGCAGGGCGATGGACGTTGTCTACATGGACTTTAGCAAGGCCTTTGACAAGGCCTCGCATGGTAGGCTGGTCCAGAAGGTTCAAACACATGGGATCCAGGGTGAGCTAGCAAATTGGATACAAAATTGGCTTGGTGATAGGAGGCAGAGGGTGGTAGTGGAAGGTTGTTTTTCAGATTGGAGGCCGGTGACCAGTGGTGTGCCGCAGGGATCGGTGCTGGGCCCTCTGTTGTTTGTCATATATATTAATGACTTGGATGTGAATGTAAGGGGCATGATTAGTAAGTTTGCAGATGACACCGAAATTGGTGGTATAGTGGACAGTGAAGAAGGTTGTTGAAGGTTACAACAGGATATAGATGAACTGGGAAAGTGGGCAAGGGAGTGGCAAATGGAATTTAACGCAGACAAGTGTGAAGTGATGCATTTTGGGAAATTAAACCAGGGCAGGCCATATACAGTGCGAGGGGAGCAGGGCCCTGGGGAGTGTTGTTGAGCAGAGAGACCTTGGGGTGCAAGTACATAGTTCCCAGAAAGTGGCAACACAGGTAGACGGGGTGGTGAAGGCGGCATATGGCATGCTTGCCTTCATTGTCCGAGACATTGAGTACAAGAGTTGGGACGTCATGTTACAGTTGTACATAATGTTGGTTAGGTACTGTGTGCAGTTCTGGTTGCCGCACTACAGGAAAGATGTGATTAAGCTAGAGAGGGTGCAGAAAAGATTCACAAGGATGTTGCCTGGTTTGAAGGGCTTGAGTTTTCAAGAGAGATTGGATAGGCTGGGTCTGTTTTCCCTGAAGTGAAGGAGGCTGAGAGGGGACATGATAGAAGTATATGAAATTATGAGAGGCATAGATAGGGTAGATAGCCAGAGTCTGTTTCCCATGGTAGGGGTGACTAAAACTAGAGGGCATAGATTTAAGGTGAGAGGGAGGAGGTTTAAAGGGGATCAAAGGGGTAAATTTGTCACACAAAGAATAGTGGGTATCTGGAAGGAGCTGCCAGAGGAGGTGGTGGAGGCAGAAACAGTAGCGACATTTAAGAGGCATCTGGACAGGTACTTGAGTGAGCAAGGCATAGAGGGATATGGAATTAATGCAGGCAGGTGGGATTAGTATAGATAGGCATTATGGTCGGCATGGACGCGGTGGGCCATAGGGCCTGTTTCTATGCTGTACGACCCTGTGACTCTCTGGGTGAAGAAATTTCTCCTTATCTCAGTCCTGAATGGTTTACCCCTATCCTTAGACTATGACCCCTGGTTCTGGACTCCCCAACCATCGGGAATATCCTTCCTGCATCTACCCTGTCAAGTCCTGTTAGAATTTTATAGGTTTCTATGAGATCCCCCCTCACTCTTCTGAACTCCAGCGAATATAATCCTAACCAACCCAATCTCTCCTCATATGTCAGTCCCGCCATACCAGGAATCAGTCTGCTAAACCTTCGCTGCACTCCCTCCATAGCAAGAACATCCTTCCTCAGATAAGGAGACCAAAACTGCACACAATATTCCAGGTGTGGCCTCACCAAGGCCATGTATAATTGCAGCAAGACATCCCTGCTCCTGTACTCAAATCCTCTCGCTATGAAGGCCAACATACCACTTGCTGCCTGTTGTACCTGCATGCTTACCTTCAGCAACTGGTGTACAAGAACACCCAGGTCTTGTTGCATATTCCCCTCCCTCAGTTTATAGCCCTTCAGATAATAATCTGCCTTCCTGTTTTTGCTACCGAAGTGGATAGCCTCACATTTATCCACATTATACTGCATCTGCCATGCATTAGCCCACTCACTCAACTTGTCCAAATCACCCTGAAGCTTCTCTGCATCCTCCTCACAACTCACCCTCCCACCCAGTTTTGTGTCACCTGCAAATCTGGAGGTATTACGTTTATTTCCCTCATCTAAATCATTAGTATATATTGTAAATAGCTGGGGTCCTAGCACCGATCCCTGTGGTACCCCACTAGTCACTGCCTGCCATTCGGAAAAAGACCCATTTATCTCTACTCTTTGTTTCCTGTCTGCCAACAAATTTTCTATCCATCGCAATACACTACCCCCAATCCCATGCACTTTAATTTTACACGCTAATCTCCTACGTGGGACTTTGTCGAAAGCCTTCTGAAAGTCCAAATAAACCACATCCACTGGCTCCCCCTCATCAACTCTCCTCGTTACATCCTCGAAGAATTCTCGCAGATTTGTCAAGCACGATTTCCCTTTCGTAAATCCATGCTGACTGTCCAATTCTACCACTGTTCTCCAAGTGCTGTGCTACAAGATCTTTGATAATGGACTCTAGAATTTTCCCGACTACTGATGTCAGGCTGACTGGTCTATAATTCCCTGTTTTCTCTCTAACTCCCTTTTTAAATCGTGGGGTTACATTAGCTACCCTCCAATCTGTAGGAACTGTTCCAGAGTCTATTGAATCTTGGAAGATGACTACCAATTCATCCACTATTTCTGGGGCCACTTTCTTAAGTACTCTGGGATGCAGACCATCAGGACCTGGAGATTTATCGGCCTTTAATCCCATCAATTTCCCCAACACCATTTCTCTACGAATACTGATTTCCTTCATTTCCTCTCGCTCATGAAACCCTGTGTTCCCCAACATTTCTGGTATGATATTTGTGTCCTCCTTTGTGAAGACAGACAAAAGTATGCATTTAGTTGGTCAGCCATTTCTTTGTTCCCCATAATAAATTTCCCTGTTTCTGATTGTTAGGGACCTACATTTGTCTTAACTAATCTTTTTCTCTTCACATACCTATAGAAACATTTACAGTCAGTTTTTATGTTCCCCGCAAGCTTGCTCTCGTACTCTATTTTCCTCTTCCTAATCAATCCATGTCATGTGATCAAACCTCCAGGAATTACCTCCAACCATAGCTGGTAACCCTATTATGGTGATAGAGAATGAGTTGCACATTAGCTTCCATGAGTTATAACTGAAATGGTGCCTGAAGGAGACAATAACTGTTCTAAATATTGGGAGAGCTTTTGTAAAGGGAATAGATATGCACAGAAAGGTTCGTCTGCATGCATCTAAGCATGCATCAATGGTGACTACACTTCAAAAGTACTTCATTGGTTGTAAAGCTCTTTGGGACATCCTAAAGCCATGAAAGTCACTCTTCAGTTCGTATCACTAATGGTGACCATGAAACAACCGGATTGCCAAAAAACCCATCTGGTTCACTTATCGGTCATCCTTACCTGGTCTGGCCTACATGTGACTCCACACCCATGAAAATGTGAGTGATTCTTAAATGCCCACTGAAATGGCCTAGAAAACCACTTAAATTATATGCAAGAAGACGGTTCACTACCACCTTCTCAAGGGCAACTATGGATGGGCAATAAATGTGGGCCTTGCCAGTGACGCTCACATCATGAGAATACATTTTTTTTAAATGCAAGCTTTTTTTCCACTTTCGAAGCTGTTGACTCACAGCATGGAAGCAGCAACTGAGAAAAACTTTAAATAGATTTAGTAAGGGAGGAGCTGCAAGACTGGAAAATGTAGATGAACAATTTTTTTTTGTTAAAGAGAAAAGACATAACAATTGAAGGAAATTGAGAAATGTAACTAATACAATGTTCAAGTAATGGTCAGAAGCTGTGGAAAGATAAGCTTAAGTACTTGTGGCATTAGGAATGAACTGTGTTGTTCACTGTATGTGGAATTCATGAAAATACAGATATTACTGGCATCACAGAAATGAGAGATTATAGTATGTTTACTAAAGTCAGACCCATGAAACTAGGTCATGATACTGAACAGTGTCTTGCTCAGGGCACGCTCAACAGTGTTAAAACAAAGTGATGGATGCACCCACCGTTCCCCACAAAAACCGCAACTGATTTAAAAGGAGGCTGGCCAGATGCTGAATGAACACTTTCCCAGCTGAAAAGGGGAGAAAAGAAACCAGAGGAGTGGTAGCTCTATTAAACTATAGTTTAAATAAGGTCTTTTTACTTGTCTTATGGCTGCTGGGACATTTTTCTAATATTACTGCTTTGCTTTCTCTCATTGAATAACGAGAACTTCACTGAATCTGAGCTTTGATGACATGCCAAAGCTGCAAATGGAAGTCCACTCCCATAAAGCAGCAGCTCTGACAAAGATCATAGATGAAGAGAAGATGGGCAATAAAGGGCCTGTATTATGAGCTCCCCTGAATTAGATAGACAGTTCAGGATCTACGTTATCAGTTAGTTAATTGTTTCCCATCAGCATTGCTTACATTTGGAGTTCCAGGTCTCCGTAGGTCACTGGAAACAGCAGGGTCTGTGATTGTGGGTGGTTGTAAACTGGCAGAAGATGATGAGCCAAAGGATCTAATCTGTTTTTAAGCTTAGACCGCATTGAGTCTGAGGGTGGAACACATTCCTCAAATAGAAACACTCCTGAAATTCCAACATCACCCATGCAAGATTTAAGAGCACAATGTCATGCTAAACTGCGTGGTGAACAGGGAAGGATGAGGAGTTCCATGGAATTAATCACCAAGCCCCTACCTTTCTGTTGGAGTAAACCTGCTGTTTATTATCTCGGTCTGATCCAGTTTTTCCACCGGATATCCCTGCAAAGAAGATTGTCAGTCAGTACAGAGAAACATCCGAAGTCTATTTCCAGCACAGTTGGGAAACACATCAGCATTGCTAGACTGGATACCAGTTCCTTTAATTAGCAACTGAAGTAAATATATTCACATGACTGGGCAGAGTATGTGGAACCTGAAAATAAAACTGCTCTACGGTACAGATCCAGGAGGGTGGACTATACTAGAAATATAGTCTATTCAACTGATAATTAGGATGTCGGTTGAAAAATACCTCAATACCAGATCCACACTCGCATTGTTTGGCAGCTCTCTTCATCTTATTCAAATTCTTCATTACTGTTTCATCCATTTCACAACGCCTCTGTTGCACCTGATGCACACTGTCTTTTTGTTTTAAAATAAATAAAAAAGTAGATAAACAAAATAATAAGTTATGAATGTGAGAAGGCTTTCCCTCTCCTGAAATTGCCTGCTCATCGTGGTATACAATTGACCAAGAACTGGCAGTCCTCTTCTGCCTAAACTGAGCGCACTTTTCTTACGTGTGCCATAAGTGACAGCAGGCTATTCAATTATGGATGCAGAGGGAACTATCACAGCGTAGCCCACTTTCACGCAACATGCGAGCACTTGCACATTTATGCAGACATCACTGCATTGCAATTAGGAATGTGGATCGCTGTTGAGCATCTCTCCTAATCTAGGATGGGGAAAGCAGGGATCAACACTGGTATGTCCCTTGTCTGTATGACTTCGCACCATACGATGACTGCATTCATCCATTAAGAAGCACCAAAATTATAAAGATTATAAGATTTAAAGGCTGTGCACACATCACTGGAGCATCAATTTGTAGAATTTTAGCATATACGGTTCTCCATATTGTGAACAGAGAGGTTCTAAGGAAGAGGCAATGATAAATCAACAAAACGTAAAATCAAAAGACCACTCTTATACCTTCCAGGATATTACAGCTTTAGATATGGTACAGCTCAGATTTACTGGGATGCTATCTAGTATGAGGAAATACAAGTATAAAGAAAGACTTGAAAAATTGGGTTATTTTGCACTGGAACAATACAGGTTACAGGATATGATGGAAATGTTTAAAATTATGAAAAATTGTTATTGGGTAAATAGAAGCAGACTGTTTCCAGTAGTTGAGTGGCCAAGAATGAGAGTCCATAGATACAAGCTTAAATGCAAGAAATTTAGAATGGAATGCAGGAGAAACTTCTTTATATGGAAAGTTCGAGGATATGGAATTCACTTCCAGGGTTAGTAACTGCAGCAGAAATGGTCAACATTCAAGATTTGATTGGATGACTGGATGAAGGAAAAGCATTGAAGGGGTGTGGGACAGTGTCGGCAGATGTGATTAGACATATTTGTGCAATGGGTAACTGCTGATGTAAACTGGTCGGGCCGAAGAATCTGTTTATGTGTTGTAATTTCCATGTATTTAACCCCTTCAGAGGGCACTGGAGAAGCTGGCAGCACATTGCTTCCCTACTGATAGTAAGTGAAATATCACAGAAATTAAGGTGGACAGAAAAATACCTTCACTAATAGCCTTCCCCAAAATAGTTAATGTCTTCAATATCATGTCAGTCATTAATTGGTGGTGTCGTAAATAGTGAGGAGGAAAGCCTTAGATTACAGGACGATATTAGAATTAGAATTAGAATTAGAATATTACAGCGCAGTACAGGCCCTTCGGCCCTCGATGTTGCGCCGATCATCTGACCTACACTATTCCATTTACATCCATATGTCTATCCAATGACCACTTAAATGCCCTTAAAGTTGGCGAGTCTACTACTGTTGCAGGCAGGGCGTTCCACGCCCCTACTCCTCTCTGCGTAAAGAAACTACCTCTGACATCTGTCCTATATCTTTCACCCCTCAACTTAAAGCTATGTCCCCTCGTGTTTGCCATCCTCATCCGAGGAAAAAGACTCTCACTATCCACCCTATCTAACCCTCTGATTATCTTGTATGTCTCTATTAAGTCACCTCTCCTCCTCCTTCTCTCTAACGAAAACAACCCCAAGTCCCTCAGCCTTTCCTCGTAAGACCTTCCTTCCATACCAGGCAACATCCTAGTAAATCTCCTCTGCACCCTTTCCAAAGCTTCGACATCCTTCCTATAATGCGGTGACCAGAACTGCACGCAATACTCCAGGTGCGGCCTCACCAGAGTTTTGTACAGCTGCATCATGACCCCGTGGCTCTGAAACTCGATCCCCCTACTAATAAAGGCTAACACACCATATGCCTTCTTAACAGCCCTATTAACCTGGGTAGCAACTTTCAGGGATTTATGTACCTGGATACCAAGATCTCTCTGCTCATCTACACTACCAAGAATCTTCCCATTAGCCCAGTACTCTGCATTGCTGTTACTCCTTCCAAAGTGAATCACCTCACACTTCTCCGCATTAAACTCCATTTGCCATCTCTCAGCCCAGCTCTGCAGCCTATCTATGTCCCTCTGTACCCTACAACACCCTTCGACACTATCCACAACTCCACCGACCTTCGTGTCATCCGCAAATTTACTAACCCACCCTTCTACACCCTCATCCAGGTCGTTTATAAAAATGACAAACAGCAGTGGCCCCAAAACAGAACCTTGCGGTACACCACTAGTAACTAAACTCCAGGATGAACATTTGCCATCAACCACCACCCTCTGTCTTCTTTCAGCTAGCCAATTTCTGATCCAAAGCTCTAAATCACCTTCAACCCCATACTTGCGTATTTTCTGCAATAGCCTACCGTGGGGAACCTTATCAAACGCCTTACTGAAATCCATATACACCACATCCACGGCTTTACCCTCATCCACCTGTTTGGTCACCTTCTCGAAAAACTCAATAAGGTTTGTGAGGCACGACCTACCTTTCACAAAACCGTGCTGACTATCGCAAATGAACTTATTCTTTTCAAGATGATTATAAATCCTGTCTCTTATAACCTTTTCCAACATTTTACCCACAACCGAAGTAAGGCTCACAGGTCTATAATTACCAGGGCTGTCTCTACTCCCCTTCTTGAACAAGGGGACAACATTTGCTATCCTCCAGTCCTCCGGCACTACTCCTGTCGACAATGACGACTTGAAGATCAACAACAACGGCTCTGCAATCTCCTCCCTGGCTTCCCAGAGAATCCTAGGATAAATCCCATCTGGCCCAGGGGACTTATCTATTTTCACTCTTTCCAAAATTGCTAACACCTCCTCCTTGTGAATCTCAATCCCATCTAGCCTAGTAGGCTGTATCTCAGTAATCTCCTCGGCAACATTTTCTTTCTCTACTGTAAATACTGACGAAAAATATTCATTTAACGCTTCCCCTATCTCCTCTGATTCCGCACACAACTTCCCACTACTATCCTTGATTGGCCCTGTTCTAACTCTTATCATTCGTTTATTCCTGATATACCTATAGAAAGCCTTAGGGTTTTCTTTGATCCTATCCGCCAATGACTTCTCGTGTCCTCTCCTTGCTCTTCTTAGCCCTCCCTTTAGATCCTTCCTGGCTAGCTTGTAACTCTCAAGCGCCCTAACTGAGCCTTCACGTCTCATCCTAACATAAGCCGCCCTCTTCCTCTTGACAAGCGCTTCAACTTCTTTAGTAAACCACGGCTCCCTTGCTCGACAACTTCCTCCCTGCCTGACAGGTACATACTTATCAAGGACACGCATTAGCTGCTCCTTGAATAAGCTCCACATTTCGTTTGTGCCCATCCCCTGCAGTTTCCTTCCCCATCCTACACATCCTAAATCTTGCCTAATCGCGTCATAGTTTCCTTTCCCCCAGCTATAATTCTTGCCCTGCGGTATATACCTGTCCCTGCCCATCGCTAAGGTAAACCTAACCGAATTGTGATCACTATCGCCAAAGTGCTCACCTACATCTAAATCGAACACCTGGCCGGGTTCATTACCCAGTACCAAATCCAATGTGGCATCGCCCCTGGTTGGCCTGTCCACATACTGTGTCAGAAAACCCTCCTGCACACACTGGACAAAAACAGACCCATCTAAAGTACTCAAACTATAGTATTTCCAGTCAATATTTGGAAAGTTAAAGTCCCCCATAACCACTACCCTGTTACTCTCGCTCCTGTCGAGAATCATCTTCGCTATCCTTTCCTCTACATCTCTGGAACTATTCGGAGGTCTATAGAAAACTCCCAACAGGGTGACCTCTCCTCTCCTGTTTCTAACCTCGGCCCATACTACCTCAGTAGACGAGTCCTCAAACATCCTTTCTGCCGCTGTAATACTTTCCTTGATTAACAATGCCACACCCCCCCCTCTTTTACCCTCTTCTCTGTTCTTTCTGAAACATCTAAATCCCGGAACCTGCAACATCCATTCCTGGATGGGCTGGTAAGATGGGCAGAGCAGTGGCAAATGGAATTTAATCCTGAGAAGTGTGAAGTGATGCATTTTGGGAGGACTAACAAGGCAAGGGAATATACAATGGATGGTAGGATCCTAGGAAGTACAGAAGGTCAGAGGGATCTTGGTGTACTTGTCCATAGATCACTGAAGGCAGCAGCACAGGTAGATAAGGTGGTTAGGAAGGCATATGGGATACTTGCTTTTATTAGCTGAGGCATAGAATATAAGAGCAGGGAGGTCATGATGGAGCTGTATAAAATGCTAGTTAGGCCACAGCTGGAGTACTGTGTACAGTTCTGGGCACCACACTATAGGAAGGATGTGTTTGCACTGGAGAGGGTGTAGAGGAGATTCACCAAGATGTTGCCTGGGCTGGAACGTTTCAGCTATGAAGAGAGACTGAAAAAGCTAGGGTTGTTTTCCTTGGAGCAGAGAAGGCTGAGGGGCGACATGGTTGAGGTATACAAAATCATGAGGGGCATTGATAGATTAGATAGGAAGAAACTTTTTCCCTTAGCGGAGGGGTCAATAACCAGGGGGCATAGATTTAAGGTCAGGCGCAGGAGGTTTAGAGAGGATTTGAGCAAAAAAAATTTTCACCCAAAGGCTAGTTGGAATTTGGAACGCACTGCCTGAAGAGGTGGTAGAGGCAGGAACCATCACAACATTGAAGTAGTATTTAGATGAGCACCTGAAACGCCATAGCATACAAGGCTACGGGCCGAGTGCTGGAAAATGGGATTAGAAATAGGTAGGTGCTTGATGGCTGGCACAGACACAATGGCCCGAAGGGCCTGTTTCTGTGGTGTATGATTCTATGAGAACATTGTATCAGATGCAAAGGGATCTGGGTGTCCTAGTGCATGAATCACAAAAGGTTAGTATGTAGGTACAGCAAGTAATTAGGAAAGCTCATAGAATGTTATCATTTATTGCAAGGGGAATTGAATACATAAGTAGGGAGGTTATGCTTCAGACATACAGGGCATTGGTGAGACCACATCTGGAGCACTGTGTAGAGTACTGGTCTCCTTATTTAAGAAAGGATGTAAATGTGTTGGCAGCAGTTCAGAGAAGGTTTACTAGACTAATACTGGAATGGGCGGGTGTCTTATGAGGAAAGGATAGACAGGGTAGGTTTGTATCTGCTGGAGTTTAGAACAGTAAGAGGTGACTTGATTGAAACATACAAGATCCTGAAGGTTCTTGTCAGGGTGGATGTGGAAAGGATGTTTCCTCTTGTGGAAGAATCCAGAACTAGGGGTCACTGTTTAAAAATAAGGGGTTGCCCATTTAATTTTTTCTGTCAGAGAGGGTCGTGAGTCTTTGGAACTCTCTTCCTCAAAAGGCAGTGAAAACATAGTCTTTGAATATTTTTAAGGCAGTGGTAGATAGATTCTTGATAAGCAAGGAGTGAAAGTTTATTGGGGGTAGGTGGGAATGTGGAGTTGAGGTTATAATCAGATCAGCTATGATCTTACTGAATGGCGTAGCAGGCTTGAGGGGCCAAGTGGCCTACTCCTGCTCCTAAATCATATGTTCATATGTATCACTGTATCCCTGGCACACTTAATAAATGAATCATAAAATGCTGAGCTGGAGATCAGCAATGTCTTAGTTCCTTTGGCCAGTCTTTATTGGCTGTTCCCAGTTAGGCAGCAGTGGCATTACAAATAGCCTTAACGTCCCTATATTAAAGAAGGGAGGATAAAATTAGCAAGCTTCTGACAACTTCTTGTTATCGCATGATCCTTGCTAGAAACTTCGAGGGAGGACAAAATGTGACTTCGATGCTACTCAGTCTGTGGTCAAATAGACTGTTCAGGTTCACACATGATAGATGACCACCCTGGGATCTGACATCTACGGATATGTACCTCAGCAAAAGTCAGTGCCATCAAAGAGAAATCTGTTGAGGGAGGAAAGCTAAAGAACCTTTTCACCATATGCAGTTGGTGCAGTACGGATGGTATGATGCAGGTGAATGACACTGCAAAGATGACTAGGACTGTACTACATACTTAAAATATATCTTGTAGCAACTTTAAAAAGACTTACATTTATGTAGCACTTTTCACAACCACTGGATATCTCAAAGCGCTTTACAGCCAATGATGTGCTTTTGAACTCTTGTAATGTAGGAAACGGGGCAGCCAATTTGCACACAGCGAACTCCTTCAATCAGCAATGTGACAATGACCAGATAATTAGCTTTTGTGTTGTTCAAGGGTTACATTTTGGTCAGGACATGGGGGTTATCTTCCCTGCTCTTCAAAATAGCACCACGGGATCTTTTGCATCCACCCAAGCTAGCAGATGAGGCCTCGTTTTAACGTCTGATCTGAAAGACGGCACCTCCGACAATGCAGCACGTCCTCAGTAATGCACTGGTGTGTCAGCCTTGATTTTTGTGCTCAAGTCCTGTAGTGTGATTTGAACTTGGAACCTTGTGACTCAGAGGTGCAAGTGCTACCAACAAAGCCACAGCTGACACAAAGGCAGTAATTTAATTCAAGGTCTTTACACTATCGGAATGTTCAACTGAATTACTGCCTTGTAACCCATTGCTGTTTCTTTTACCATCCATGCAATTCATTGTCAGACATCCAGTAGCACCCGCAGTCACCCCACCCCCGCCCCCAACCCCTTTCATGATTGGTTGTGCCTTCCTTTATGTATTCTGCTTACTTTGAGCTCAAAAATACATAGCAACTTCCATTAAATTCCACTCCTTGAGAGTTACTACTGGAGAAGGAAATTATACAAATTTAGACAAATTTGAAAGTATGGAGTGTATCCAGAAAGATGTCATGATGATCTAAAAGGATATTTGTATAGGAAGAGAGATTCCACTCAGCCTTTTTGATTCAGCATCTATGATTCGTTAGGGCCAGCCTACTCCAAGAGCTCGCCATCAGGAAGATGGACTTTGCAGCCAAGGAGTCCAGCAGGAAGGGGAAAGGAGTTCAGGGCAACACTGGCTAAGTTGTCTAGTCTGGGGTATCTCTGTAGCTTTGTTTTATAAAAATATTTAGCTGAGTCAAACTAGTTTCGAGAGGTCCCAGGTTCAATCGGATTTGCATCAAGTTAGCTGATATCAGTCGAAACAATGGTACAAAATGCTACAAAACAACCTCATCCCCTTTGTATTATAGAGGAATAAATCAGACAGGGTTCCTATTCCTGATCGCTATCCACCCTTTCTTTCGCTGATACTGGAGGAAAACAGGATCAAAGCTAGGATGGTCAGGCATCCAGGATTTACTAGAGTACTGGCACTCACTCTTCAGGGTCACACATGAAGAGTGGCAATTTCATTGAGATAATGGCCTGCAAGAATGCCAGTAAAATAACACCAACAAATGATTAACCAGTAAATAACCTTTAGGAGACATAAAGGGGCAGGAGAAAGCCAGAAGGTGGGGAGGGGATATCAAAATTCAATTCTTAATAAATTATCAACACAAAATCTAATTGATGAAAGTACTACAAACTGCATCAATTCAAAGAAAAACACAGATGTGTTCAAGAAAGGTTTTAGGTTGATTCTAGAAGCGTGATCTAGATGCTCAGACAAAGCAATATGCTAGTCTCCCAATGGCTCAGTGGTTGATGAGTATGTTGTCTCTCAAGGAGCTGGTTTGAACCCTGATCTATGCTGATCCCATCCTTAGTAGAGGAACTGAGGGTATTATGACAATAACAACTTGTATCTATATAGTACCTTTAATGTAATAAAATGCCCAAAGCCCTTCATAGGAGCATTAAGCAAAATTTGACACCGAGCTACATAAGGCAATGTTAGTACAATGGCCAAAAGCTCTGTTATAGAGGTAGGTTTTAAGGAGCGTCTTAAAAGGAAAGAGAGGTAAAGAGGTGGAGAGGTTTAAAGAGGGATTTCCAGAGCCTCGGGCCTAGACAGTTGAAGGCATGGCCACCAATGGTGGAGCGGTTGAAATTGGGGATGATCAAGAAGCCAAAATTAGATGAATGCATATAGCAAGGGAGTGAAGCCATGGAAGGATTTGAAAACAAGGATGAGAACTTTAAAATTAAGGCGTTGCTTAACCAGGAGCCAGTGTACGCCAGCCAGCATAGGGGTGATGGGTGAATGGGACTTGGTGCGATTAAGAACACAGGCAGCAGAGTTTTGGACGACCACAAGTTTACAAGGGGTAGAATGTGGGAGACCAGCCAGGAGTCCATTAGAATAGTCAAGTCTAGAAGTACAAAAGCATGAATGAGGGTTTCAGTAGATCAGCTGAGGCAGGGGCAGAGTCTGGCATTCCTTGTGATGGTGCGGATATGTGGTTGATAACTCATCTCAGGGTCAAATATGACACCGAGGTTGTGAACAGTCTGGTTCAGCCTCAGACTGTTGCCAAGGAGAGAGATGGAGTCAGTAGCTAGGGAACAGAATTTGTAGCAGGGCCCGAAGAGAATGGTTTCGGTCTTTCCAAAATTTAATTTGAGGAATTTTCTGCTCCTCCAATATTGAATGTTGGACAAGCAGAACCCAGCACCTTGAGAGGGGGACAAAAAGACTTATTTTCCTGATTGCTCTCCAATCACCCCTAGGTGAAAAGTACACAAGTGGACATTGGGTGAAGACAGATTCAGGCTTGGCTATAATGTCACTTCATGTTCAAATAACCAAATTAAGTTTACTGTTTAGACTGATGTAGGATTGAGCCACTGGCAATGCAGAGGACATGGAATTGTATCTCAAGCATGAGTCAGTGTCTTGATGAGAGGAGGGAGAAAGCTACAAGCTGTAAAGAAATTGCCGATACGGGCATTTCCTTTATGCAAGGTAAAAGAAATGCAAGCTGTTCTTTAAGCATAGAAAATTTGGTTTTACTTTTCTGTAAAGGAAACAACAGAAATGTGGTGTCTGAATAGTAATCTATTCAAAATTCCTGAATATATAGGGATAAAAATATTAAATCATTAGAATATAAAAGTGTTATCACAGTAGAGCCAGGAAAATAAAGAATTAATTTACGGCACAAAAGCCCTTTGAAAGCATGGCAAATGCACAGATACACACACCTCCCCATAAGCTTTTTCTGATACAATCGAACACTACAGGTTCCACCAACACCACCAAGAATTCAGTATCACATTGAAAAACTGAAACTCCTTCAACAAGACAATGAGACAGTCTTACAGTCTTGTGTTTGTTTCTCATAAGGGGAGGGAAAAATATGGACCAATTTGTTTCTTCTGGATGCTTTATGGGATCCCCAAGTCACTGTTGATCAAGCCAGCAGAGACAGATTGGTTGACTTATCAGGGGAATGAACTCGCAAGAAAAATGTGTCACATTAAATTAAGCAGGTAATTTAGATATGTCCTACCTCAGATAAACAGGGCTGCAACTGGTTGGATCTTGTGTTGGGATGAGGTTCTTCCAGGTGACTGTTATCCGGATGGAAATACTGATAATGAAGTGTTGAATCTGAGTCAGAGTATTGCACCTGCCGACCATGAGACACACAATGCTTTTTCAAAGTACTTAATTTATTTGGTTTGAGTGGCTCGAAATGTTCACATTCCTGCTCATGTAACTCATCTCCTTGTCTGTGGTGTATTGCTTGCTCCAAATTTCTAGGTGAACAAGCAGGATATTTTCCAGAATGTTGACTGACTCTATTTGTGGAGTTTTGGAAGATTTCTTCTGCAGGTTGCCTCAGATGGTCACTTGGAACGGCATGTAACTTATGGCAAAAGCTCAGGCCTTTAGATTTTCCTATAGTACTTGATTTACTCTGAAGTCCTACAAAATTGCAAGAATCAGACCCAGAGAAATTTTTGCTGGTTTCTTCAAAGAATTTTCTCCTCTCTGCAAAGGACACCAGTGGGGAGGTATCTGGTTCCTGTAGCACTGCTGCTGCACAAGGTTTCATCTCATCGGACCTAGCTTCCTTTATCGCCTTACTTTGTGACTCCAGCTTATCTTCTGGTGTCCATCTCCACTGGCCAGTTCCACTGGCTTCCTTAGCAGTCTTTTGCTCATCAAAATTTTGCAATAATGAACCTGTTCCTGTTTTGCATCTATCTGGTGAAACATGGGTGCTGCCGGCCAATGGACATAAATGCATACTTCCAGCTTTATGATCCTCTGTCATATCGTCCAGAATTTTATTGGGATCTGTAATCTGTTTTTTGGTGCCTGTAGTTTCATCTGCTGTGCCACTGGCATCAGATTCACCAGTAACACTAGTATAGGAACTAGATGGCTTCTCTCTCGAGTCACCCATTTCTTCTGATGCTTCGTCCATTTGTAACAACACGGTTGCACTCTTGTTCTTCTGCAGCTGAGCTTTCTTCATTTGTATCTCATTACGCAAATTGGTGGCAAAGCGGTCACTTTTGCGCCGCATTCTGGCTACTCTCGAACCCAATACCCGAGTATTTCTGCCAGGTTCATTCTTGGCTTCTTCCAAATCTGTCTCATCTTCCAAAGTATTGCCATTTGAGGATGTGCTTCCTATCTCACTCATTTGATCTGGTTGTATTGGAGGCACCTGCATGCTTTGCTGTTGGGCTGTAGTTTGAACAGATGCACTTCTACAACATATACTACTCAGCTCAACTTTGCAAGTGGAAGAATGGAGATGATTATCCTGACAGTGATCACAAGTGGTTACTTCAATTTCTTGTTGCTTTCCTTTTGATATAGATTCAGGACTCAAGCAGCTCTCTTCCATCTGCTTTTCAAATGAAGAATCTATTTTGTTTAAAGCTTTATGAGGATGTCCTAGATTGGACTGATATCCCTGCTGTGGTATTGGTATACAGTTAGTCCATTCATGACTTTCCTGATCATACTGTAATCCCAAACTATTTTTACCACAGTCTGAAATTGGTAGTGAATGCATTTGTGCTGACAACAACTTCTCAGGTGCACTGTGCCTATGCAAATTCAAAGGCAATCTTTCATTCTGCTCCACTTGATTCAGGCTCAGGTATTGACTGGCAACAAATGATGGCTCAATCAAATTGCATAAATCCAATTGCCCCATCAAATATCGACTGGATTTTCTAGGGAATGTTGTATTTTCACGTGGAATGATTTCTTCACTGTGCCTGTGAGAATGACAATAATACCTTGGTTGTTGTCTTAACAAGCAGCAACATTCTACTGGACAATGGCTGGATGCTGGGTTACTGGAGTGCAGGGCAGTCCCTGTAGAGCACTTGGGAACACAGGTATAATATTGTCCCTCAGAATCTTTATCTCTCTTGGATAACAAGGTTTCAGAAGCCCACTTTCCAGGATGAAGCAACAGGTTTGATGCTGTAAGTGCCTCAGAATTAGTGATGCACAGAGATGCAGAGCGAGCTTTCGCTGCCACAAAGCTTTCCCTTCGAACAGGTGGTGGGGGAGGGGCAGATTTGGTAGAACTGGCAGTACTTTCTTCATGTATGTGGGATGGCAATATGTTGTCACTGTCAGATGACCCCTTCCCACAGTGAGAACAAAGCTGCTCTTCAGCTGTCCGTTCCCTGCCTTCACTTCCACTTTGAAGGTACTGGGCATCTCCATACTTGTTTGGCAACCATGGCCCCAAGCCATGCAGTATGCTGTCCATGGAGGCTGATTCATCAGTCTTCACCGACGATGATAGAGTGTAGTCAGAGGCGTTAGAGCTTGTGGAAAATGAGCTGTAGGCAGAGTCTCTTTTGTTAGGATACGTGCTTTGGTCACAGCTTTGGCTGGGTTGGTCAAGGCTGTCCATACTTCCAAATGAACTCCTCTGATCTGAACTATGATGGAGAGCTAGTTGATCCCACTGCATAGGAAAGTCACTGGAAGAGACAACAGAACATAGATAAAACTTTAAAATGCTATGGAAATCATATTTATTCTGCAATATGTTTGGGCAAGCAATTTGTAACTGCCTCGTTTTGGGTGCCTATACCACTATTTATATGGCTGCAAGCTTTATCGCTCCTGGGCATATTATATACTGTAAACAAGTTCCTTGCTGAGGCTAGTATCATTACGCACAGGTCGGTGGGACATTGGACCTCATTGCATTTGTCATAGTTTACTCCCGGAACTCATTTCGAGGCTAATTGTAGGCTAGGATATTAAAGGTCATAAATTCATTTACCTGCTTTGATTCTAAGATACAGATCAGCCATGATCTATTTCAGTGGCTCACAAACTGGAGTCTGTGGACCCCTGGGGGTCTGTAGAGACTTTCCAGGGGGTACACGAGATAACATGAAAGTGCTTACTGACTCCGTCCCGCAGCCATAATGTCCAAGTAACCAGAGCTGGGCTGATGAGTGGCGGCTGGGGCCTGGCTGTGCCGATGCCCCGGGAACCGGATTAGAGTGGGCTCGGCAGCCCCGAATGGTGCAGGTGAGGAGTGGGGAGGAGCCAGTGATTGCAGCTGGCAGAGGCTCTGAATGGTGGCTGCGTTATTCAGGCTGAAAATTCTGGCTATGCTGTTTGCAGCTTCAGTTTGCATCAAAATAACAAAAATTATCCCCCCTCCCCTCCTGGGCACAGAAGAACAAGCCACTGATTCACGCGTCAGCCTCTACTATCACTGTCATTTCTCTCTAGGGCCCAGCAATGAATTGTTGGAGTTGATATCCCGTTGCTGTGTCCTTCACACCCTGAGACTCTGCTTTCACCCCTGCATTGTTGGTTAGACAGTGCTGGACTTGTGTATTTGAGTCAATCTCAGCTATGACTTTAATATTTCTGATCACAATCCACCTTGTTAGTGTAGCAGTAGCACAATTGCCTCTTCTGCTTAAAATATTAAAGGTTTTAAATGTTCTCCCACTAAATATTTCATATCTACATCAGTAGATTTAAATTCTTAAGTAGAAAAACAGAAGAGGAGCTGGTAGAGATCCTGTGAACACACGCTGAAAATTAAATTTCAGGAACAAACACATTCCCAGTTTTAACCATCTGTTGCTGCAGAATACCTATAATTGGTAAAATAAGCAATGAAAGTGTTGTTACCTTTCCCAACAACATATATTTGTAAACATAATTTTCTGCAATGGCAGCAATGAAGACAAATTACAGGTCCTGCCTGGAAGTGGAGAATAATTTACCAGTGTAACATTACACTAAGGATGGACATACTCTCCTGTGAGAAGCAGGCACACCCATCTCACTCATATCTGTACGCAAATACCAGTTGTCTTAAAAGCATAACTAAAACACTCTTTACAGGCAGAACTTGCATATTATGAGTACTATACAGTATTATAATTTGGATGGGAGAAGGGTGTGGGTCTGTGATTACTAATCCATTTGAAAAGGGTGCCTGCATCCAAAAAAGTTTGAGAACCATTGATTTAACTGAATGGTGGAGCAGGCTAGACGGACTGAATGACTTACTTCTGTTCCTACATGCCAAGCTAAATTAAAGGATTATTACTGTTACTGAGGGAAGATTGGATCAGAGAAAAGAAAATCTAGAAAGAGAAATAAAAGACATTAGGAGAATCAGAAAGGACGGTCAAAAGAGAGAGAAGGCAGTCACTAATAAATCTAATAAAGAATTCAGAAGAAACTTCTTTACCCAGAGAGTGGTTGGAATGTACTACTATATGGAGTGGTTGAGGCGAATAGCATAGATGTATTTAAAGGAAAGCTTGATAAACACATGATGGAGAAAGGATTAAAAGATTATGCTGCTAGGGATAGATATAGCAAGGTGGGAGGAGGCAGGTGTGAAGCATAAATACCAACACAGATTAGTTGGGCCGAATGACCTGTTTCTGTGCTTTAAATTCCATGTAATTTGGCCAAGGGTTTTAAAAATTTGTATTACTGTATCTCTTCCAAGAGATTACACATGGGAGGGCACACTGGGAGTTATGATGCTTATTTAGTTCCATCATGACTGTTTGAAACAGACTTGATGGACCTACTGGTCTTTTCATGTCTTCCACGATAGTGGATTTACAAACATAAAGATACAAAAAGTCAGACAACAAAGATCTGTTGACAGCCACAGAAGAAAAAGAGCTAAGGATGAGACCTACAATAAGGTTTCTTTAATCACCTCACCACAAAAGGCACATCTTAAAGGAATAGTCTCTGGATATTTTCCCTCCACAGGTTAACAACAGTATCTTGAAGTTAAATAATGAAACCCACTGTATAACTTATTAAAAATAGCATGAAAAAGGTTGCAACAACAAAATGTTTAATGGGAGCGAGGTTTAATGAAATGTCAGCTGATACTAGTCTCTTCAGCATGCCATCAACATGCATTTCAACAAAATATTTTTCCAGCCTGATGTTGCACGTGACAGGGCCCCTGTGTAATTAAGTAAAATACAATGATTCCTGTCAGATCAGCAGTAATAACAAACAGCAGCAAGCCATAAACATCCAAACAAAAGAACAGAATGCAGCAAAGTCATGCTGAATAGTCAGCACTCCTATACCCCGACTCATTTTAATGTTTACCCCCCATTTTCTCTCCTGCTGTCCTGTAGGGGATGTCTTATTCTAGGTTTTGGTTCTATGAGTACTGGCTACCCACAGGTACCTCACCCAAGTGACTGCACTTTATGGGAGTGGAGTTAGTGCCAGTTGAATTCAATCCAGTCCTAAACCAACGTCCACATGAGCACATTCTAGCAAGGGTTAAAAGGGATCAATCGGGAGCAGAAATCCTGTTTGAGTTTCCTTTCCCTAGCCCAGAAGCACTGAAGTTATTTGTAGTCCTGCAATTATCATGCTAGCTTGTATTAGCTGATTCAAACTAGGATTTGAGCTGGAGACTTTGTCGCCTGTATCACTCAGTACCACACTCTGTTGTGTACTTACCAACTGAGCCTTTTGGGCAAGATTAACTGTTTTATTTCACACACCTCATTCCTATCTCATCAGCAATGCTAACTGCCACTTACAGTAACAGTCCCCAGACTCACCTGGTGTCATATCCTGAATGCCACGACAGACTGAGACACCCTGATGAATAGTGCATCATAGTGGCCTCAGGCTGTGCCTCTGATAACTTGGCCAGGTGCCATGTGTAAGGTCTGATCCCTGGACCATTCCTCCTGAAAGAAGAGAAAACACAAATGTGAGCTGTAGATGCAAAGTAATTGGTCACTTATCTCATTCATGTTTGAAGACCTTATTGGCCTATAAAACACTTGAAAAGTACTTAAGTTAGCTGGGAACCACTTTGGGTTATCCTGAAAACATGAAAGGAGTTGAACAATTGCAAGTTCATTGTTTTTCTTTGTGAGAACAGGAGTTGACCAAGGGCTGCATGCAACAGATGCTGGGAAATGTAAGACTAGCGAGTATTTTGATAGGACTAATACACCTTAAAGCTACGTTCACAGTGTATTTTAATAGTTTTCTTAACTAACCCTTTGGATTCTATTTGGTCAAATGCAATTTTGATAGTTTCCCCAAATTTCTACCTTCTTTCATGAAAGTGATGATTCGCACTATGGTATATAGTCCCACAGACACTGTAGCACTCCAGCATCTCACCTCATTTGCGAGTGTCTAGCATAAATGCTCGTGGATTTTTCTAGCATGGGAAACAAATCCCCTCTCTGACATACACTTTCCAACAATGTTCACGAGACAGTGGTCAGAACCCAGCTGATTTTCCCCTCCTTCACCCATAGAGACTAAAAGCTAATTGTAGGACACAACTGTCACTCTGGCTGAGATAAACTAACTCTTCAACCCAAAGAAATTTGTGATGCGCATGGATCAGTACCACATCTAGCACTTCATTTACCCACTGAGTCATCAATGGGCCTCCTGTTAATATTACATATCTTCTGTCCTTCAGTCCAATTTCTCCTCCTCTTGAAACAAAGAAAATCTCTCTCTGCACTAACCACGCCTATGCCAACTAAAAGAGACACTGTCTTTAAATGAAAAATTTGTCAAATTCTTTTTGGATTTGGATGCTGTGTTAGAAACCAATAGAAATGCATCATTGTCCAATTCAAATATGGCACCACCCTGAGAAAAATGGTGCCAAATTTTCTGTTTCTCCCCACAAACAAAAAAAGCTTACTATATATTTTATTTATGACAACGATATCCTTTTAACAACAAGCCCCAACTGCTTCTTCAGCAAAGCACTCGAGCTTTGTACTGCTCAAAGAAATATCAACTGGCATCTCAGTCAGTTCTACTCAATTGGCAAGAATTAGTGCATCAGATCCATTTCCTTTCAGAGCAGTTTGCTCATATTATTAGATACAGTTCAGACTGAAGAGTTCAGGCTGTCAGCTACAGATGGAACGTGGTCAACACCTGCTTCATAACAAAGTTCTGCAAGTAGAAGCAGGTCCTGTGCCAGTTGTTCAAGCCAAAACACTAATATGTAATTCGGCATGCTTCCAGAAAATATACAAATATTCTACAATGCAAAGTAAAGAAACCAGCCCAATGTAGAAGTTGTGCCACACAGCGCTCAAACTTTCCAGCACAGTTCCACTGGCATCATTGTTTACAGGGCCACAGAACAGGGTTCTGAGTTGCCAGTATCAAAACCTTGCACTTTCCACCATTAGTAGTCCAATTTAAAGAGGATATATCACCATTAGATCCATAATTAAAAAATAAGTTTTGTGATATAACTTCAGAAGAACCACAACAAACGAAAGACACAGGAGCTTGGGTTACTGAATCTTACAACGTAAGCGAGATACCATCAGTAACACAGGTGCTGCCTGTGAGAATTACTGAGCTGGATAGGGCATAGGTCAAAAAGGTGTCAAACATTTCCAGCAAGAATCACTCATCTCTAAAAATGGCATGTTTTGATGTACATTACTCTGAAAAATAAACACACGGATATGTTTAAAGAGTCTGCAATCAGTCTCACTTCTTTTGATTATAAATCACATTTCTAACATTTCCTCAAACTTTGGAGCTCGTAACATGTGGAACTGAACTAACATCAGCTCAGGTACAATCAGTAAAACTTTGTGCTAGCTGGAAGGAGTTACTGAGCTCGATTAAACACAATCCAGCTTCCTTGCACTGAGAATTTCTAACTATGCAGTTGTTCTCAGGAGAGCCTCTCGCTCACTTTAGGCTGCAAGTCAGGACCCAGTCTCCCCAAGTGCTGTTGAACTCTGCAAGTAACAATCACTTTTCTGCTTTTACTTCACAGAAACTACTCCTTAGCCTACTGCAAGATTAAAATAAAAACACATCATAGGTCTAGAATCCTGTCGGTTCGCAGAGCCTCAAATCCTTCATAATATGGAAAGCACCCCATTGAGGGAGAGTTGGATGTTTAGTTCTGGCTATATCCTAAGTGGAACCTACTACAGACTAGGGTGCTGAGTGAACATCATTACTGGGACCGATAGTGTGAGGGAGCTAAAGTAACATCAGTAAATATAGTCAGTCACACATCTCTAACTTTTTGCAGTTCTGATGCAAGGTTGTTGACCTAAAAAAACTATCTATTTCTCTCTCCACAGATGCTGCTTGACCTGCAGAGTATTTCCAGCATGTTATGTTTTTATTTCAGTAACATAGGGTGCTGGCTGAGTAGAATTAGGGAAGTATTTTTTATATTTGGCACGTCTCTAGATCAGATTGTAAGAGAGCATTGACAATGCATCACCTCAGTGCGTTTATATTGCTAAAATTAACTTTCTTAACTTGACACCAGAATATTTTCATGGGCAACAATACTGCAGGTAGCCTAAGGAAGCTAGCTGGTTTTAAGAATCTAAATGTAGGGAACTAATGCATGAATATGACTTGCCCACAACGTGAACAACAGAAGTGCCAAATTAAAGGTGCCTGATGTGAAAGAGCTATATGATCAGTAGCATTGGTTATACTGGAGATGTTACTTTGTGGACAGGTTAATAACTCCTTCACTACATCCCACACAGGAATCCTTAGGCAATTCCTCCATGCAATCATCAGTACTCATTTAAAACAAAGTTAGCACTGCAGCCTCACAGCTCCAGGGACCTGGGTTCAATTCTGGGTACTGCCTGTGCGGAGTTTGCAAGTTCTCCCTGTGCCCGTGTGGGTTTTCGCTGGGTGCTCTGGTTTCCTCCCACAGCCAAAGGCTTGCAGGCTGATAGGTAAATTGGCCATTATAAATTGCCCCTAGTATAGGTAGGTGGTAGGGGAATTGAGGGAAGGTGGGGATGTGGTAGGAATATGGGATTAAAGTAGGATTAGTACGTATGGGTGGTTGATGGTCAGCACAGACTCGGTGGGCCGAAGGGCCTGTTTCAGTGCTGTATCTCTAAATAAATAAAACAGTAAAAAAGAAATTAGTTACAACTCAGTACAATGGCTTGTTTTTTAAAAAAAGGTTCCTGAAAGCAAAGTTCCTTCTTTAAGGGGTGGTGGAGGGGGGGGGGGGGGGGGGCGGGATTGCGTGAGTTTGGAAGTCCTATGTGAATACAAAGCTTAAGAAAACACTGCAGCTTTCTGGCCTCTTTCAAATTTTAAACACAGGATATTTCAACTGCCCAACGCAGAAGAAACTATTTCCTGCAATTCTCCTGTCCATAAAAAGAAGAAACACATTGTTTTGTTTGCGATCAACATTGAAATAGCAGCATAACAAGAATTCTTAAACTCCCTTGGGAAGTATGCACTGAAACATTTACCATACAATTTACATTTTGAACAGAGGAGACAGATTCTGTTGATTTAATCAGTGCTACTTGTCACTCGTCTAACTTTTATGAAAAACCTGATTTGACATGGGATTTCTTCCTAATTTCAAATGTATCCAATCTTTTTCTCTTGGCAATTTTCTCCTTTCCTTCTGAAAGTTGTTGACTCCTTCCTGATATCTTGTTTCATGGCGCCAGTTGCTCTTGGATAACTCGTCCATGTGGTCATTGTGCACTGAGCCTGGGAAGGCTGCTACAATTTAGCCTCAGTACCCCTGGGCCTGGTGGCATGGTCGAGAATGAAATCAACCAAGATTTGAACTGCTGACCACTGTGCACGAACAGCTGGTGAGAAATACACGTGTACTATTACTCAGTGTGAAGCTCTCTTGTTTTATTGGGTATTATTCTGGAAACACTGGGCTCACAAATCAAGAAAAGTAACTAGGATCAGGTATCTTCAGACTGTCAGCTTCTGTGGAACCAGGCCAAGTACCAGTCAGGAGCGAAGCAGAAAAAGAAACAAATGGCTGCAAAGTCGGCTTGGGCGAATGCATTCCCTATAATTAGTTACATATTTGGGAACAAATGTGCCCGACTCTCCTATGCAAGAATGGGGTACAAGAGAATTAAACAAGGAGAAAATCCAAATTTAAAAAGCCTCATCCAGAAAAGTATTCATCACTGTGACATGACTTCATTTGTGCCAATCTAGAAAACTGACCCACAGCCCCAAAAGAGATAGCAGACCAACAATAGCCTCAAGTATAAGCCACATAATCTGTAAAAATGAGGAAATAGACTGAACTTTCAGTGAGACATGAGCTTAACATAAATTGCAGATATTCCCAACATTCCAATACTCTCAACAGCAGAAATATGAATCTAAAGGACACAAAAGGGCAGTTTGCGAGGGTGGTGGTTTTAGAACTTACTACAGGGAGAGCTGAGAGCATGAGGTTATTATGGGTGGGTGCGGTGGGTGGGCGGGATGTTTGGGATAGAAATGCAATACTATACTAATGTGTCTCCTTGCTTGCCGTTGTCATGTGCCCTCTAGCATGAGGCACTCACTGCAGGCATCCATCAGAAGGCAGTTCATTAAAGACACAGTACAAGCAATACTGTTGCCCTGTGAGCTCGTAACATGGTGTCAGAGTAGAGCTGAGATGGAGTGTTGAAGAGATATATAGAACCACAGCTACTAAAAGAAGAACACAGGGATGTTCAGAGCTGCTGAAAGCTGCTAAAAGCCAATGGAAGCCACAGAAAAGGAAGAATCGCCGAAAGCTGGGTAAGAAACAATGGCTGCAAATCTTCCTCTCCCAGTACCAGTAGAAATGAAAGCTGATATGAAACAGAACTGGCAGTTTTCCCACTCGCAATGGCAAAATTACGAAATTGTAAAAGATTTAATGAACAAATCTGAGTAGCTACACTTTTATCACTGTTGGGGAGAGACTGTTACAAACTGTATTCCACCCTAAATCTCTCCAAAGAACAAGAAAAAAGGACAGAAGAAATTTTGAAAGCTTTGAAGGCATGCTTTGAACCCCAAGTGAATGTGACTTATCAACGGTATGTGCTCAATATCAGGGCCCAAGATGAAAATGAGTCTATTGATCAATATGTGACTACATTAACACAGCTCGCAGAATCCTGTGAATTTATGCAATTAAAGATGATCTAATTAAAGACAAGATTGTATTAGGCATAAAAGATCCCGCAGTGAGAGCAGGTCTACTGAGAGAGGAGAAACTTACTCTCAGGAAAGGGATCAACATGTGTATAAGCACGGAGGTTGTAAATCAGCAGCTAGTGCATATTCATGGCAGAACAGACCAGACATTGCATTATGCTGATAGACATTCCAAGCCAAAAGGGCAGAAAGATACAGACAAAGGGCAGGATGCAAATACTGCGGAGGACATCACACAAAGGAAAAAAAGGCATGTCCAGCATTGGGAAGGCAGTGTTCTCACTGCAAGAAGCTGAATCATTTTGTACACAAGTGTTTGGCTAGAAGGAAGCACAACAAGCAGGTACAGAGGGCCACTGGCAAGATATCAGCCGAAGCTTCTGACAAATCACTATACACCACACAAGAGGTTGGCTCAGTCAGGTTGATAAGTGATAAATGGTTTGTGACAGTTGGAATGATGATTGCAGAAGAAGAACATCAAGTCAACAAAGTGTCAGCTGGACACCGGTGCATCATGAAACATCATGACCTGTATGTAGTGGCTCAACATGGCGATCCAAAAATGAAGCCCTCAAAAGTAAAGTTGAGGCTATATGATGGCACTATACTAGTGCTGACAGAACAAGTTACTCTGAGAGCCCAATGCAATGACAAGAATGAAGATCTGGAATTCCAGATCATCGATGGCAAGCAAAAACCACTCATTTCAGCCAGAGCAAGTCTAAAGCTTGGACTGGTAACGCTCAACATGCAAAAAGAGATTTGCAACGTTTCACTACACACGAAACCATGGACTGCAGAACAGATCCTAGAGGAGTACAATGATGGAATTACAGGTTTAGGATGTCTTCCTGGAGAATATCATCTTGAAGTAGATGAGAGGGTAAGACCAATTCAGTATCTGCCGAGGAAAGTTCCAGCTGCCCTCAAGGCCAGCCTGAAAGACAAGATAGAAGAGCTGGAAAAGAAGGGAGTAATCAAGAAAGTGACAACCCCTACAGAATGGATTAGCAGCCTGGTAGCAGTGAAACAACCTGGAAAGCTGAGAGTAGGCATCGACCCAAAGGATCTAAATAAAACTCTGAAGAGATCTCACTACCCCGTACCAACCAAAGGAATTTTGCCACAACTTGCAAAGGCAAAAATCTTCACTACCCTCGATGCAAAGGATGGTTACTGACAAATGAAGCTGGGTGAAAGCAGCAGCTTCCCAAGTACATGCTGGACACCGTTCGGGAGATACAGATGGTTGCGCATGGCATTTCCATGGCTCCAGAAAAGTATCAACGCAGACAGCATGAGATAGTTAATGATCTTCCCGGAGTGGAAGCGAGAGTGGGTGATCTGCTAGTTAATGGATGCGGAGACTCAATGGAAGGAGCCATTGCTGACCATGATCAAAATCTAGTGCGACTGCTAGACAGAGTTCACCAGATGAACCTGAAGCTGAACAAGAAAAAACTGCATTAAAGTTGCCCGAAGTCAAGTACATAGGTCACGTATTGACAGCAAAAGGTCTTCGCCCGGATCCCGAAAAGGTGAGAGCAGTAGTAGCAATGCGGCAACCAACAGATGTAAAAGCAGTGCAATGAATTGTTGGATTTATCAACTATTTAGCAAAGCTGCTGCCAATTTGTCATCGGAGTGTGAACCATTATGCCAACTCATCGCCAAGGACATGCAGTGGTACAGAACAAGAAGCAGTTTTCACTAAAATCAAGCAAACTAGTGAGGGCAACGCCAGTGCTGAAATATTATGATATAAACGATGGAGTCATCCTGCAGTGTGATGCCAGCGAGACAGGACTTGGAGCAACTCTAATGCAGCAAGAACAACTGGTTGCATTTGCATCCTGTGCATTAACGCAAACGGAAGAGTGCCTGGCCATTGTCTTTGCTTGTGAACATTTTCATCAATATCTACTTGGAAGAGACAAAGTGACAGTCGTGTTCGACCACAAGCCACTTCAAAGCATTTTCCTCAAGCCGCTACTATCTGTTCCAAAGCTTCTGCAAAGAATGTTACTCCGGTTACAGAGATATCATCTGGATGTGACATACAAGCAACGGAAACAGATATACATCGCTGACATTCTGTCGAGAGCTGCACTCCCTATGAAGAAAATACAGGATGCTACGACAGAGTGTGAAATCTTCCAGATCCAACGTGAAGCTGCAGCTCGACATGCTCTGGAAGTCATCAACCCAGCAGAGACATTGAATCTGACAGACAAGCGCCTTGCTCAAATCAAGCAAATGACCCAACAAGATGTAATTCTCCAAGTGTTGCATGAAGTAGTGATGAAACGATGGCCTGAAAGCATCAAGGATGAAAGCATCTGTGGTCACAAGAGCATATTGGGCATGCAGAGATGAATTGACAGCCCAAGGTGGCATCGTATACAAAGGCAATGGAGTCATTATCCCTAAGGAGTTGAGAGGAGAAATGCGAAAACACATCCATGCAAACCACCAAGGAATCGAGTCCGAGAAAGGCAAGAGAAATGCTCTATTGGTCAAACACGAGCAATGAAATCAAGGACCACATCAGCCAGTGCAGTGCGTGTAATGAGTACCAAGCTAAGCAAGCTAAAGAGCTGCTGATGACACATGACATCCCAGACAGACCATGGATGAAGTTTGGAGTAGACCTCTTCATTCTCGCAGGAATTGATTATCTTGTCACTGTAGACTACTATTCTGACTACTGGGAGGTAGACCAGCTGACCTCAATGACTACCGGTGAGATTACAGAATGCCTGAAAGCACACTTCGGTCGTTACGGCATTTCACACATTGTGACGAGCGAAAACTGCCCTCAGTTCACGAGCGAAGAATTCATAAAGGATTGGGAAATTCAACACCATACATCATCTTCACACTACCCCCAGTCAAATGGAAAGGCCGAGGTGGCAGTAAAAATCGCCGAAGGAATCATAAAGAAATCGAACAAATCCAGCACAGATTTCTACAAGGCAATCCTCGAGTGGGGAAACACACCTACTGAAGGCATGGAAAGTAGTCCAGTACAAAGACTAATGTCACGCTGCACCCAAACTACTCTTCCAATAGCAAAAACGCTATTGAAGCCAGAAGTAGTAACAGGCATGAGTGACAAAATCAAGGTGAAACAGCAGAAAGTCAAATTTCATTTTGACAAAACTGACAAACCATTGCTGGTGCAGTGTAAATGATTGTGATGCCACCAGGAATGGATCTCTCAGGGCAAGATTTCGATATGTGAGTGATGGTCTGACTTGAATGGCCACAGTCACAATTTGAGCTGGTCCTCATGTTTCACTTGTGGAGCAAGTGGCCACATCTTCCCTGGCCCGTCCTCAAGCGGTTGAGAGTTGTCCAGATTTTCTGTGGGAGATTGAAACCTGGGACTTCACCGGGTGGGTCAGTTACCAGGTTGTGGTTGGTGATGTTAGCAGTTAACACGGAGGTGCGCCATCGAAAGGTGGGGCTGGCGTCTGTTTATAGGATGTGGAGAGTGTTCCAGTTGGGTCTACGAGATTTCAGACGAGTGCATGGGGTTTTTTTTGAGTCCTGCATCAAAGGGAGTGCTTCGTTAGCTGTTGGCTGGTGGTGTTCTTTGAGGAGAATGTTTCCCCCGTGGACATCAGGAGCTTCAATGTGTGCGGGCACAGGAAGCCATTCAAGCTGTGTTGGTCTCAACATTCCAGAAATAAACCTCATGATTTCCCAGAGGTAGACATCTACAATGTTTGTGTGGCAGCTCCTGAGCCAGGTTGAGCAGCAGTACTCTGCTGCTGGGCAGACCAGGGCAAGTGAAGCAGTGTGTAGACTCTGCTCCCCCAGGTGGTACCAGTGTTGACAGTAGGTCAATGTATGGTCAAGAATGATACCAAGGTATTTTGGCTTTAGGTCTTGGGTGAGTGATTGGCTGCAGAACTGGTCATGAAGTTCTTCTGATGTGACTACAAGATAAGCACAGTTTTCAGCAAACTGAGGAAGGAAGGAGCAGGAACAGGAAATGTATTTGAAGCTTAGGCTACTATTCAGGTGAGGCAGTCATTGTAGTTGTATTAAGAGAGACAAAGATTATGACTGAGCAAGGGAGAGTGAACCTAGAGCCTAGGTCAGAATCCATGACTAGCTTTTTCTTACATACAAAGCCCAAGGAATTGTTTTCACATGTCAGCACTATTTGCAAAAGGTCAGATTTTTGTTTTATTTTAAGCTTTTGGTCAACCTTTGCTAGATGTCTAGGTTGGCGTGTATGGCCATAGCGTGGTGCATTAGAAAAGCATAGGGGCCAGAAAATGCCAGCTTCAATCTTTCATCTCTGTTGAGTGAGCTAACCTTGATGCCAATTGATTTCATTACCCCTTGGGTCTGTAACGATTAGCGAGGGTTTTGGGTCCTAATTGGTATCCAATGATCGCTGCTGGAAAATGCATGTGTATACACTTCCAGTAGAGCATGATGAAGATCACCAGTGATGCTCTCCATGGTCAAATAGTCTGCCAACAGTTACTGTCATACATGAAGAATGACCACTTGATTGAAATACTGGAGAGCTGCTAATGTCTGTGAAACCATATCCCAGTGAGAGTCAATACCTTCTGGAGCGCTGGGGAGAAGACAGGAGAAAAAAAATGTATGTGCAATTTACATGCTAGATTGTACAGAAGCTTAAGTTTGTAGTACAAAAAAAAATTACCGCCAAAACAAAAGAATAGAGAGCTTTTTGTAAGCAAATGATGTGTTATGCGTATTTGACCTGGAACTACAGGAGGACTAGCGTCATAACAATGATTCCTCCCTAAACCTAAAGCTTAAGTGAATTCCCTGCAGGCAACAATTACACTCAAAATTTCTTTAAACAGATTCAAAATTGAATGCAAATTGTTAACATTAATGGAAAAAAAACCAAGTTATTTTATAAATCTACAGTAGCTGCATTATTTTTCTGTCTAATCTCACAAAGGTTAGTTGGGGCAAAATGAGGCACAATTATGAAACAACAAAAATAATATCAGTTGAAAGGCAGGATTCACTGACTATCACAAAAAAAACCATGTTCACAGGTTCGAGAGAAATACTGAACAAAGGAGATTTTCACAAACGCATTTACATTGCTGCTACTTATGGTGACTGAAAACATTCTTCTGCTATTGCTGAGCAATACGGAGGGAGCTTAACTCTACCTTTAACTTGTGCTTTACACAAGTGAATTTGGAAGCGCTTCAAGCTGGCATTCTGAAAATTTGAAGTGTTACAATTCCAAGAATAAATATCGAAAGCTTTAATAGACCATCTATGGATTCAATATCAGAGCTACACAACAAGCGTGCTACAATGAAGGACATGTTACACACTGAGGGCAGTGTTATTTGGAAGCTGTTTTAACGTGGCTCTCCATTAATAAGGGAGCCAATGCATTTTTCATTGGAAAGTCATCGTCAGGTATCACTAATAGTTTCACTGAATGAAAAGTGGGTTAGCTTCAATATCCCCTCTTGCGCCTCTGAAGACTACTTCATACTATACTGGTGTGTGCAGTGAGCTTTTATAATGATCCATACACAAAATTCTCTTCTTGGCAATGAAGCTGATAAACACATGAGAGAATTTGGTTATAGCACAGCCATTTCTTTAATTTGGCTACTCATAGTCTAAATGACAATTGTAAAGAAATGATACACTAGTAGGAAATTAACATACAAACATATGAATTGGGAGCAGGGGTAGACCATTCGGCCCTTCGAGCCTGCTCCCCCATTCAATAAGTTCATGGCTGAACTGATTACTCCACATTTCCACCTACCCCCGATAACCTTCCACCCCCTTATCAAGAATCTATCTACCTCTGCCTTAAAAATCTTCAAAGACTCTGCTTCCACCGCCTTTTGAGGAAGAGAATTCCAAAGACTCACAACCCTCAGAGAAAAAATTTCTCCTCATCTCTGTCTTAAATGGGTGACCCCTTATTTTTAAATAGTGACCCCTAGTTTTAGATGGTCTCACAAGGGGAAACATCCTTTCCACATCCACCCTGTCAAGACCCCTCAGGATCTTATATCTTTCAATCAAAACGCCTCTTACTAAACTGCAGCAGATACAAACTTAGCCTGTCCAACCTTTGCTTGGAAGGCGACCTGCCCATTCCGGGTATTAGTCTAGTAAACCTCATCTGAAATGCTTCCAACGCATTTACATCCTTCCTTAAATAAGGAGACCAATACTGTACACAGTACTCCAGATGTGGTCTCACCAATGCCCTGTATAACTGAAAAATAACCTCCCTACTTTTGTACTCAATTCCCCTCGCAATAAACAATAACACTCTCTTAGCTTTCCTAATTATTTGCTGCACCTGCATACTAACCTTTTGAGATTCATGCACTAGAACAACCAGATCCTTCTGCATCTCAGAGCTCTGCAATCTCTCACAATTTAAATAAGGCTGTGTTTGCTGACAATGCAACCATTAGGTGGCACTATACTAGCACATGGGCAAATGCAGCCTGTTCCACTGAAACATCACTGTCTGCAACGTTTAGGCAGCTGCCATGATTAAAGATAGCGTTGCTCAATTTGTCACAGAAAAACACAAATAAAATGGACATGTTTGATACTCAGAGAACACTGCGCTGTTTAAAGCCTCATCAGAAGGACAGCAGCTCTGACAGTGCTGCACAACCTCCGTAATTCTGAGAGGTATCAGTGCCATCCCATTTTCCGGCCGCTCACTTCCCCCACCCCGTTCTCCGGGTGCTTACTCCCCGCTTCCCCCCGCTCTTTGGCCACGCGCTCCCCGCTTTCCCCACCCTCATCCCTCCAGACGCTAGCTCTAGGCCCCGGGCCGCTTCCCTCCTCTCGGCCACTCGCTCCTATGTTGCCCCCATTCCCCTCGTGGCCCGCTTTGCATCTTCGGGCAGAGCGAGTGGCCGAGAGGAGGGAAGTGGCCTCCGGCCTACAGCTAGCATCTGGAGGGATGGTGGGTGTGGGGGAGGAAGCGGGGGGGAGCAGCATGCAGTGAGTGGCCGAGGGACGAGAGCGTTTTCCTGCGCATGTGCCAGTTAGCATTTTCCTGCACCTGTGCCAGTTAGTCCTGGCAAGGCAAGATGTAGGCTGCGCATGTGCAGCATCTCAGCGCACAGGACACTGTTTGCGCATGTGCGCAGCTTGGAGCGCTCTGATGTCGTCAGCGGGCCGCTGCATTGTCAGGAGTCACTTTGTTTAGATAATATGTTTTTTTTAATCTTCCTGCCAAAATGGACAATTTCACATTTTCCCACATTATACTCCATTTGCCAGACCTTTGCCCACTCACAGCCTATCTACATCCCATTGTAGCCTTATGTCCTCTTCACAACTTACTTTCCTATCTATCTGTGGGTCATCAGCAAATTTAGCAACCATACCTTCAGCCCCTTCATCCAAGTCATTTATATAAATTGTAAAAAGTTGAGGCCCCAGCACAGATCCCTGTGGCACACCACTCATTACATCTTGCCAACCAGAAAATTACCCATTTATGCTGACTCTCTGTTTCATGTTAGCTAGCCAATCTTCTATCCATGACAATATGTTACCCCCTACACTGTAAGTTTTTATTTTCCGTAATAACCTTTGATGTGGCACCCTATCAAATGCCTTCTGGAAATCCAAGTACAGTACATCCCCTTTATCCACAGCACATATTACTTCTTCAAAGAACTCCAATAAATTGGTTAAACATGATTTCCCTTTCACAAAACCATGTTGCTCTGCCCGATTATCTTACATTTTTCTAAGTGCCCTGCTTTAATAATAGCTTCTAACATTTTCCTGAAAACAGATGTTAAGCTAACTGGCCTGTAGTTTCCTGCTTTCTGTCTCCCTCCCTTTTTGAATAAAGGAGTTACATTTGCTATTTTCCAATCTACTGGAACCTTCCCCATATCTAGGGAATTTTGAAAAATTAAAACCAATGCATCAACCATCTCACTAGCCACTTCTGTTAGGACCCTAGGATGAGGTCCATCAAGACCCGGGGACTTATCAGTCTGCAACTCCAACAATTTGCTCAGTACCACTTTCCTGTTGATTGTAATTTTCTTGAGTTCCTCTCTCCTTCCATTTCCTGATTTACAGCTATTTCTGGGATGCTACTTGTATCCGATGCAAAATACCTGTTCAATTCATTCTCATTTATTTCAAACATTTTCTAACATGAGGCTAAAAATTACTGGTGGTAACAAAAGTGGATGAATCTTTAACACACTTGAATGACATCCCTTCATTTACTTTTTTTCCCCATTCACTCTTGTGATGTGGAAATCACTGGTAAAGCTGGCATTTATTGCCATCCCTAGTTGCCCTGAGGAGGTGCTGGTGAGGATTCTTCTTGAAGTGATGAGCAGTTTAATACAACTTACTGGCTTTCTAGGCTACTTTGGAGCATAATTAAGTATCAAATACATTATTGTGGGTCTGGAGTCATGTATTGGCCACACCAGGTAAGAAAGGCAAGTTTTCTTTAACAGTTTCATGGTCACTTATACTGATACCAGTTTTTGCTATTTTAACAAAAATGTTTTAACCTGCTTAAACAAAATGGGTTAATACATTCCATTACAATAATAGACAGAAAAAAGTTATTTTAATAGCATTCGTCAGCGATCACCAACAGTAATTTATGGCTATACTGCTCTTTGCCTCTTGTGAAAAGATTCAAGGAGCAGTGCTGGCAAGAAAATACTGCACTTACACTGAAAATAAAATCTACTGCACACTACAATCATTAAGGAAAAAATAAAATGCACCAAAACTTGGTTTGCAGGATCAGTGAGCTGAACATTGTGCTCTCAAGCAGACCTCATCTGACAGCCTCCAGTCAAGTGTTTAACAATCTTTTATACTCTTATTATTAGTGGCACTCCTCACACTTCCCTGTGAATTTTGACTACTTTAATATGAACAGTGTCAGCTTTGGCTGCCAAATTTGCCCACATCAGTCAGTGCATTTAAAAGTAATTCACTATCCAAGAAGCACTTGGATACATTTCTGAAAGATGAGATAGGATACTACATAAATGCAAGTACCGAAGCAGATAAAAAGAAACCACGCCTAAGCCAATAAGACTTTAATGTTGTGCATCAGTCTTGTGCAATACACTTAATTTATCATTTAAAATTGATCCTGCCATTAAAGCCACCATTGACACACTTACAACCACAAGAACTTCACTCTAGGACCGTACAGCTCAAAACTGCTCCCTCCAGGTACAACCAAAATGTAATAGTACAGAATAACTGTACTGCTGAATGTTTTCCACAATTCAAGAAAAACTAGTGCCAAAAAATATCCACCATTTTACTGCTATCCGAATGATAACATTTGATTTAACTTAAATTACTTCTGGTAAATTCACCAAAAATGCTTCTTCGTCAAGTTTCTATAATCTACATCAAAGTAATGGGCTAGAACATTTTTTAAACAAGCATATTTAAAATATTCATATCAAAAATAAATTTGAGCAACTAAATTTCATATGACAACTCAAGAGATGCTTTGTGTCAATACCTACTTTTGCATTGAACACTCACCACTAGAATTCTCTGGCGTTTGCTCTGCTTTCAGTGGCACTGCAACAGGACTCCCACAAGACTGCAGCTTGCTCCTTGATGCCTGTCCTGTAACTCACTTGCAGTCTGTAAAACCCTACATGTCATTTTTTTATTTGCATGGCCTCACTGCAGTTTCATGAAATCGGCGCTCTTATGTCTACTATTTTCTACGGGTGAGGATTTCAACAAGAGATCTATGACCCAACAGTAAGTAATAAAGGAGATAGCTGTTCAGCCGCTGGCCACGAGCAGAAATATTAAAACAGCAAAATAATGCAGGAACAATCAGACTGCGCGACTCTGGTCTTTCAATTTGGACAACATCGGACAGCAAACGGAAAACTTACAGAACAATCAAGTTTTTTTTTGCAAGCCTGTTACAGCCAATCATTGTATCTACAACAAAAGAGTTTCCCCTCACTCCTTTTTAAATTGAGTTCATTTCACCCTTTCACCACATTCAGTTCCAAATCAGATAATGAATGTTTTACAGCCCCTTTTTAAAAAAAGTCCTATTATAATACAGGAACTGAGATAGAAACAGCAAGGAAACAATGCCCGGAAAAGATTTTAAAAAACAGCGTGAAAAGTTTTGTAAATGCAAACTCTTCCTGTCGCCCAGAAAAATGTAAGAAATGAAGAAAGCTGCTGTCATCACAGCCATAAGGAACTGAGGCTCGAGCTCAATTAGGTTGTGGCCCCAGGCCAACAGTTGAGCCTGGGTCTGAAGAAACCAACATGAAAAAAGAGCTAAAATGCAAAAAAACATGGATTGCTTTCAGTCTAGCCTCGTAGTCTTTTGTACTCTTAGTGATTGATTAATGTCCCTCCTCATTTTTGTCCCTGTTGTGATTTTTGCCACTCTAAAATGAATGGAGCAGGCTCATTCATCGATAAAAAGTTGTCTTGCATGTGGCAAAAAGGGACCTCCACCCTTTGGATATGGACATAAATTAAAAAGTGCTTTCAAAGTTGAAGAATGTAGTGGGACATTACAACTCAAACAGTTGAAGCACCCACAACATACTGTTGCCAAATCCTAAAGATGGGTCCCTCAGTGTAATTCTCCACCTCATTGCTCCAATCTTATGCCCCTTTTTTTAAAAACCCTGTCAATTCCATAAACACTGTGGCAGGAATGTTCAGATAAAGCTAATTAATGTATTCACAACAGGAAAGTCATCTTGAAATCTTCATGCAAGACAACTTTTGGACTTGCTGGATTTGGGGCGGCACAGTGATTAGCACCGCAGCCTCACAGCTCCAGCGACCTGGGTTCAATTCTGGGTACTGCCTGTGTGGAGTTTGCAAGTTCTCCCTGTGTCTGCGTGGGTTTCCTCCGGGTGCTCCGGTTTCCTCCCACATGCCAAAGACTTGCAGGTTGATAGGTAAATTGGCCATTAGCAATTGCCCCTAGTATAGGTAGGTGGTAGGGAAATATAGGGACACATGGGGATGTGGTAGGAATATGGAATTAGTGTAGGATTAGTATAAATGGGTGGTTGATAGTCGGCACAGACTCGGTGGGCCAAAGGGCCTGTTTCAGTGCTGCATCTCTAAACTAAATGAACATTAAGAAAATATAAGAGATATAATCACTTCATAAATCATTGCAATTCTATAAAACAAAATATACTGTGGGGTTGACTGCAAAGTTCCAAGTTTGAATATATGAATTAGGATCAAGAGTAGGCCATTTGGCCCCTCAAGCCTGCTCCCCCATTCAATAAGTTCATGGCTGAACTGATTACTCCACATTTCCACCTACCCCGATACCCTTCCACCCCCTTGCTTATCATGAATCTATCCACCTCTGCCTTAAAAATATTCAAAGACTCTGCTTCCACCAGCTTTTGAGGAAGAGAATTGCAAAGACTCACGACCCTCTGAGAGAAAGAATTTCTCCCCATCTGTCTTAAATGGATGACCCCTTATTTTTAAACAGTGACCCCTAGTTCTAGATTCTCCCACAAGGGGAACATCCTTTCCACATCCACCCTGTCAAGATCCCTCAGGATCTTATATCTTTCAATCAAGTCACCTCTTACTCCTCTAAATTCCTGCGGATATAAGCCTAGCCTGTCCAATCTTTCCTCATAAGACAGTCCGCCCATTCCAGCTATTAGTCTAGTAAACCTTCTCTGTACTGCCTCCAATGCAGTTACATCCTTCATTAAATAAGGAGTCCAGTACTGTACACAATACTCCAGATGTGGTCTCACCAATGCCCTGTATAGCTGAAGCATAACCTCCCCACTTTTGTATTCAATTCCCCTTGCAATAAACAATGACATTCAATCAGCTTTCCTAATTACGTGCTGTACCTGCATACTAACCTTTTGCATTTCATGTACTTGGATAGCCAGATCCCTCTACATCTCCGAGCTCTGCAATCTCTCACCACTTAGATAATATGCTTCTTTTTTATTCTTCCTGCCAAAGTGGACAATTTCACACTTTCCCACATTATACTCCATTTGCCAGGTTGTTGCCCACTCACTTAACCTATCTATATCCCTTTGTAGTCTCCTTATGTCCTCTTCACAAGTTACTTTCCTACCTATCTTTGTGTCATCAGCAAATTTAGCAACCATACCTTCGGGCCCTTCATCCAAGTCATTTCTATATATTGTAAAAAGTTGAGGCCCCAGCACAGATCCCTGTGGCACACCACTCATTACATCTTTGCAACAAGAAAATGACCCACTTATACCTACTCTCTGTTTCCTGTTAGCTAGCCAATCTTCTATCCATGCCAATTTGTTACCCCCTACACCATGAGCTTTTATTTTCTGCAATAACCTTTGATGTGGCACCTTATCAAATGCCTTCTGAAAATCCAAGTACAGTAATCCACCGGTTCCCCATTATCCACAGCACATGTAACTCCCTCAAAGAACTCCAATAAATTGGCTAAACATGATTTCCCTTTCACAAAACCATGTTGACTCTGCCTGCTTGCCTTGAATTTTCCTAAGTGCCCTGCTATAACGTCTTTAATAATAGCTTCTAACATTTTCCCTAAGATAGATGTTAAGCTAACTGGCCTGTAGTTTCCTGCTTTCTGTCTCCCTCCCTTTTTGAATAAAGGAGTTACATTCCCTATTTTCCAATCTAACGGAACCTTCCCTGAATCTAGGGAATTTTGGAAAATTAAAACTAATGCATCAACTATCTCACTAGCCACTTCTTTTAACACCCTAGGATGAAGTCCATCAGGACCTGGGGACTTGTCAGCCCGCAGCTCCAACAATTTGTTCAGTACCATTTCCCTGGTGATTGTAATTTTCTTGAGTTCCTCCCTCCCTTCCACTTCCTGACTTACAGCTAATACTGGGATGTTACTTGTATCCTCAATAGTGAAGACCAATGCAAAATATCTGTTCAATTCATCTGCCATCTCCTTATTATCCATTATTAATTCCTCAGACTCACTTTCTGTAGGACCAACGCTCACTTTGTTAACTCTTTTCTTTTTGAAATATCTATAGAAACTCTAACTATCTGTCTTTATATTTCTAGCTAGCTTTCTCTTGTACTCTAATTTTACCTTCCTTATCAATCTTTTAGTCATTCCTTGCTGTTTTTTATTTTCTGTCCAATCTTCTGACCTGCCTCCCATCTTTGCGCATTTATAGGCTTTTTCTTTAAGTCTGATACTATCTTTAACTGTTTTAGTTAACCACGGATGGTGGGTCCCACCCTTGGAATTTTTCATTCTCGTTGAAATGGATCTATTCTCTGTATTCTGAAATATCCCCTTAAATGTCTGCCACTGCATCTCTATTGACCTATCCTTTAACCTGATTTGCCAGTTCACTTTAGCTATCTCTGCTTTCATGCTCTCATAATTGCCCTTATTTAAGTTTAAAATACTAATTTTGGACCCACTCTTCTCTCCCTCAAACTGAATGTAAAATTCAATCATATTATGATCGCTGCTAACTAGGGACACCTTAACTATGATTTCATTAATTAATCCTATCTCATTGCACAATACCAGGTCTGGTATAGCCTGCTCTCTGGTTGGCTCCAGAATGTATTATTCCAAGAAATTATCCTAAAAACATTCTATGTACTCCTTATCTAGGCTATCTCTGCCTAACTGATTTTTCCAGTCTATATAGAACATAGAACATTACAGCGCAGTACAGGCCCTTCGGCCCTCGATGTTGCGCCGACCTGTGAAACCATCTGACCTACACTATTCCATTTTCATCCATATGTCTATCCAATGACCACTTAAATGCCCTTAAAGTTGGCAAGTCTACTACTGTTGCAGGCAGGGCGTTCCACGCCCCTACTACTCTCTGAGTAAAGAAACTACCTCTAACATCTGTCCTATATCTATCACCCCTCAACTTAAAGCTATGTCCCCTCGTGTTTGCCATCACCATCCGAGGAAAAAGACTCTCACTATCCACCCTATCTAACCCTCTGATTATCTTGTATGTCTCTATTAAGTCACCTCTCCTCCTCCTTCTCTCCAATGAAAACAACCTCAAGTCCCTCAGCCTTTCCTCATAAGACCTTCCCTCCATACCAGGCAACATCCTAGTAAATCTCCTCTGCACCCTTTCCAAAGCTTCCACATCCTTCCTATAATGCGGTGACCAGAACTGCACGCAATACTCCAGGTCCGGCCTCACCAGAGTTTTGTCCAGCTGCAGCATGACCTCGTGGCTCCGAAACTCGATCCCCCTACTAATAAAAGCTAACACACCATATGCCTTCTTAACAGCCCTATTAACCTGGGTGGCAACTTTCAGGGATTTATGTACCTGGACACCAAGATCTCTCTGTTCATCTACACTACCAAGAATCTTCCCATTAGCCCAGTACTCTGCAATCCTGTTACTCCTTCCAAAGTGAATCACCTCACACTTTTCCGCATTAAACTCCATTTGCCATCTCTCAGCCCAGCTCTGCAGCCTATCTATGTCCCTCTGTACCCTACAACATCCTTCGGCACTATCCACAACTCCACCGACTTTCGTGTCATCCGCAAATTTACTAACCCACCCTTCTACACCCTCATCCAGGTCATTTATAAAAATGACAAACAGCAGTGGCCCCAAAACAGATCCTTGCGGTACACCACTAGTAACTAAACTCCAGGATGAACATTTGCCATCAACCACCACCCTCTGTCTTCTTTCAGCTAGCCAATTTCTGATCCAAAGCTCTAAATCACCTTCAATCCCATACTTCCGTTTTTCTACGTCCCTTGGACTGAAGGGAGTGGTGATGAGGGCTGTCCTGCGGGGAATGGCCGTGGTGACAGACTGATTCTATTCCCACTAAAATGCTCATCATTCAGCTTCCCCTCCTGCTCCGCATATTAGCTGATATTGTAAACGTTTCTCTTTCTTCAGCTGTTGTCCCCTTCTTCTTTAAATCTGAAATAATGGCAGCTTGTCAGAAAGGTACAGCGATAATACTGGGGGATTTTAACCTACATTTTAATTGTTGAAATATTGGTTGCCGTGCCTTCAGTTGCCTGGGCCCCAAGCTCTGGAGCTCCGTCCCTCGACAATAATACTAAAGACACGGCAACCAATATTTCAACAATTAAAATGTAGGTTAAAATCCCCCAGTATTATCGCTGTACCTTTCTGACAAGCTGCCATTATTTCTTCCTTTACACCCCGTCCTACAGTGTGGTTAACGGTAGGTAGCCTGTACACCACTCCCACAAGTGAATTATTTTGACCCTTGACCTGTTAGCTGCTCTCAGCTGTGGCAAAAATTGGGGCACTACAATTGACCCCAGTGGCCACAAGGCTAGGGGGAGAGGGGAATCCCACTCCTCTTCATTATCCAGTGATCCACTTCTAGAAAGAGTACACATATAAATGTTAGGTGAGAGCAGAATTGGCCTCAGCTGCAATGCTTTACAAGGTGGAATAGCCAACACATGAAGAATGCCAACACAAGTGAGGTACCAGACAGTGGCTGACAACAAGGCAATTGCATCACAGGGAAGTTATGCTGAAGCTTTATAAAGCTCTGGTTAGGCCACAACTCGAGTATTGCATACAGTTCTGGTCATCGCACTTTAGGAAGGATGTGCGGGTCCTTGTGAGGGTGCAGAGGAGATTCACCAAAATGGTTCCAGGGATGAAGGATTTTAATTACAAGGTTAGGTTGAGAAGTTGGGATTGATATCCTTGGAGCATAGGAGATTGAGGGGAGATCTGACAGAGGTGTACAAGATTTTGACTGGTTTAGGTAAGATAGACCAAAAAAAAAGATGGTGCAAGGACTAAGGACACAAATTTAAGTTTTGAGGCAAGAGATAGGGGTAATGACTTGAACTCACTGCCTACGCGGGTGGTGGAAGCGGAAACAATGAATTCAAAAGGAAATCAGATAGGCATTTGAGGGAAATAAACTTACAGGGCTATGGGGGTAGAACAGGGGAAATGGACTACTCTACAGAGAGCCAACATGGACTTAATGGGCCAAATGGCCTCCTTTTGTGCTGTAATGACTTCTTATAAGTAAGAGATTCAGCACCTTCAGGAAAGGAAGGAGAGAAATTACAGCATGGCTATAGTTTGTGCAAAAATAGGTAAAAGTGAATCTAAAATGGATCTGGGAATGGTAGAGATTTGACACTTGCTAAATAACAATGTAACTGCAACAAACAAGAAAATTAAATGCTAATTTTGTTGCTAGATCAGTACAGTACAAGACAAAAGACAACATGTTAAAATGGTAGTGTTCTGGTGAGACCACACACAGAGTACTGCCAAAGGCAGAATACAGAAAAGCAGCAAGGCTGACCCCAGAGTCCAAGAACTGAGTTAAATGAAATGACAAGAGAAACTCAGGACTGTCAGTTTCATTGTATGTAATTATTCAAAGCCCCTCCCAACCCCACAACCCCTACCCCGCCTCCAGTTTCCTCAAGGTTTGTGTGAAGCATCACAGAAACATTTCAAACATCTCCTACCTTCAAAGCTTCATGTGCCTGTAGCAGTGATATTTAAAGCTTTTGGTACCATCATTGATGATAGTGACCAATGGAACAGTCAAATTGTATCACTGGAGAGGTAGAGATCAGGGCCAGTGGGATGTGGAAGGCAACCAGAACAGAAACATCTGAACTTCATATCCGAGTTACAGTGTGGTGCTTCTTTGTTAACCCTGAACAGAGCCCCAAGAAGAAACAAGGGGCAGAATTCAGTTTCTTTACACTCCCAAGAGTATTGAATCAAATTAATTATAAAACTGAATCAGAATTCAAACAAAAAAACCCCATGGAAAATACATTCTTGAACTCTGTCCAACCAGGGGCTTTCCTCAGTACAAGGGCTTAGCAGTTCAGAGAGACAGCTGCTTGCTACAACTCAGAATCTATTTTGCTAACTATTAAACAGAATCCAAATTCCAATGGTCTAAGACAGACATGCATGCCCAGAAAGAATGGACTTGCGCAATTTCCGAGACTTGTTTATGCTGAGCATACCCTTAGTTGTTTTAGCTGGAAAAGCAGGCCAGTCCGAACCTCGCTCTGAAAGTGATCCATCAAATAGCCAGGAATTGTATGACACAGCCCAGTTGAATAATGATCCTTCACCTCTGGAACCTGGGATCAAATCAAGTCTAGACTAATGGAATGAAAATCTGCCCTCTTAGCATCTACAAGAATATTAAGTGAAATTAAATTGAGACCATCTTAATTAAGTTACCTATAGGTGTAAGTTCACAGCACAAATTAGTACTAAATAGTAAGTTTAAGAGATCACAAAACCTGGTGTGGTAAATGAGCAGACCTGAAAAGCTAGGCAATTAATCTCTTTTACTGCTTTTATATTCTGCAACATCCATGTTAGTGGTACTGGCTCTGGCACATACATTCCACACAGTCGACTGTAATTTAGGAATAAACTTAGCAAATTCCAGCGAGTTTATATTTGGGTTGCAGCCAGCTGCACAATATCAGCACAGTGGGAGTCATAGAGCCACCAGCACAGGTCTTGGTGTATTATGAAAGCAGCTTAAATTCACTTACCGATCTCTTGACTTGTTGGAGATGCATCAACAACTCTAATCTTTGGGTGGTAATGGCTCACAACTTGTGTATTAGTAAGCACAGATATGGAGGATGAAGATTCTCATGACCCAAATATTTGTATTCTGCAGGGTTCAAGCTCATATTTTGAAAGACCACTATCGGATCATCAGAAAAAACTGGGATATTGATTACAAAATAAAAGATCAAATAACAGCTAGTCATACAGACAGAACCTCGCACCTCCACTTCAGACAAGTGCCCAGAAGCAGGCTAAATACATGCTAATCTTCCATAGATCATGTATAAAGTAGCTAATTTGTATCCAGAGTCAATTTATTCATGTTTGTTGGGAAAACAAAATTAATGAACATTTAAAACATTGCACGTCAGATACATCAGTGAAATAGTTATAGAAGTGGAGGATATGAATTCAAATGCCAGCATGGCAAGTTGTGCAACTGAATTTACTAAATTTGGTCATTAGCACCAGAACAAGTTACGTTGAAACCTTTCAGATTTTTGTAAAAACCAGTTAGTGGATTGATTGCTTTCATGTTGAACACCACTTGGATGAAGCAGCAGGAAAAGCAAGGATATACTCTGGGCAGAAAGCTTAAATGTCCATCACCAAAAAGGTGTCTTGAAAGTACCACCATTGCCCAAGCAGACAATATTCTGAAAGATGTAAATGCCAGACTGGCCTCATGCCATGTGGTGAAGGAGTAACTTACTGATCCATGTGCTCACCAACCTACTTGTCACAGACATGTATGTCCACAACAGCATTAGTCAAAGCAGCCATCATACAATCATAATGAAGACAAAGGGCTGAATTTTATTGAGCGTGCCACAAATTGCGGCAGTGGGCTCTGATCTCGGCAGTCTGCCCGCATGAATCCGCCGTCGCTAAGCGAACACAATATTTTGCGCCGGGGCTCATTTAAACGGAGGGGCTGGAGTGGCCGCCCTCGATGACATAGACGGGGGGGAGGGGACGCTCTGTCCCTGACAATGGCGTCTGGAGGCGCCGGCGCCATTTTTAAAGGGCTTCAAGACCCGGCAGCTGATGTTCACAGAGTCAGAGTTATACAGCACAGAAACAAGCCGACCTGCTCCTGCGCCGACCATCAAGCACCAATGCAATCTAATCCCATTTTCCAGCACTATAGCGTTTCAAATGCTCATCTAAATACTTCTTAAATGTTGCGAGGGTTCCTGCCTCTACCAGCCCTCCAGGCAGTGTGTTCCAGATTCTAAACACTCTCTGGGTGAAAACAATTTTCCTCAACTCCCCTCTAAACCTCCTGCCCCTTACCTTAAATCTATGCCCCCGGTTACTGACCCCTCCACTAAAGGAAAAAATTTCTTCCTATCTAAGCTATCAATGCCCCTCATGATTTTGTATACCTCAACCAAGTTCCCCCTCAGCCTTCCCGCTCCAAGGAAAACAACCCCAGCCTATCCAGTCTCTCTTCATAACTGAAATGCTCCAGCCCGGGCAACATCCTGGTGAAACTCCTCTGCACCCTCTCCAGTGCAATCACATCCTTCCTATAGTGCGGTGACCAGAACTGTACACAGTACTCCAGCTGCAGCCTAACCAGCGTTTTATACAGCTCTAATATAACCTCCCTGCTCTTAAATTCTATGCCTCAGCTTTTTTTTTTTTTTTATTTCCAAAATATACTTTATTCATAAAAATCTGTAAAAATTACATTGCCAAACAGTTTCCAAACAGCACCAAAAAATACAAACATTGCAAGGGAGATCAGTTTCCTTCAATACTGTCATGAGTTTCTTCCCAACCCTTCCGTTTCACAATTGTCATGTCAATTACAGTTTTACATTTACAGCAATTGAGAATATTAACGAAACAGTTCGAGGGGTTTCCCATGGATCCAGCCCCTCAGTCCAGCTTGGTGGGGGAACCTTACACTGTGGTCTTTCCCCATTGAGCCTTTGCTGCGGCTGCCCCAAGCTTTAGTGCGTCCCTCAGCACGTAGTCCTGGACCTTGGAATGTGCCAGTCTGCAACATTCGGTGATGGACAACTCTTTGCGCTGGAAGATCAGCATGTTTCGGGCAGACCAAAGGGCGTCTTTCACCGAATTGATAGTCCTCCAGCAGCAGTTGATGTTTGTCTCGGTGTGCGTCCCTGGGAACAGCCCGTAGAGCACAGACTCCTGTGTTACAGAGCTGCTTGGGATGAACCTTGACAAAAACCACTGCATCTCTTTCCACACCTGCTTTGCAAAGGCACATTCCAGGAGGAGGTGGGCGACCGTCTCTTCCCCACCACAGCCAATGCGGGGGCACTGTGCGGAGGGGGCGAGACTTCGGGTGTGCATGAAGGATCTGACGGGGAGGGCCCTTCTCACCACCAGCCAAGCTACGTCTTGGTGCTTGTTTGAAAGTTCTGGTGATGAGGCATTCCGCCAAATGACTTTGACGGTCTGCTCGGGGAACCATCCGACAGGATCCACCGTTTCCTTTTCCCGTAGGGCCTTGAGGACATTCCGTGCAGACCACTGCCTGATGGACCGGTGGTCAAAGGTGTTTTTCCGCAGAAACTGCTCTACGAAGGATAGGTGGTACGGCACGTCCCAACTGCACGGAGCGTTCCGCGGCAATGTGACCAGGCCCATCCTTCGCAACACCGGGGACAGATAGAACCTCAGCACGTAGTGACACTTGGAGTTTGCGTACTGGGGATCTACACATAGCTTGATGCAGCCGCACACGAAGGTGGTCATCAGGATGAGGGCCACGTTGGGTACATTTTTCCCGCCCATGTCCAGAGATTTGAACATCGTGTCCCTCCGGACCCGGTCCATTTTAGATCCCCAGACGAAGCGGAAAATGGCTCGGGTGACTGCCACGGCGCAGGAGTGGGGTATGGGCCAGACCTGCGCCATGTAGAGCAACAACGTGAGCGCCTCGCACCTGATGACCAGGTTCTTACCCACAATGGAGAGAGATCGCTGCCCCCACATGCCCAACTTTTGTCGTACCTTGGCTACTCGCTCCTCCCATGTTTTGGTGCACGCCCCGGCACTTCCGAACCATATCCCCAGCACCTTCAGGTAATCTGACCTGACGGTGAAGGGGACAAAGGATCGGTCAGCCCAGTTCCCAAAGAACATGGCCTCGCTCTTGCCGTGGTTAACTTTGGCTCCCGAGGCCAGTTCGAACTGGTCGCAGATGCTCATCAGTCTGCGCACGGACAGCGGATCCGAGCAGAAGACGGCGACGTCATCCATGTACAGGGAGGTTTTGACCTGAGTGCCTCCGCTGCCTGGGATTGTCACCCCTCTTATGCTCGCATCCTTCCTAATAGACTCAGCAAAGGGTTCAATACAGCAAACAAACAAGACCGGGGAAAGAGGACAGCCCTGTCTGACTCCAGATTTGATCGGGAAACTTTCAGATTCCCACCCGTTGATTGAGACTGCGCTACTGATGTTTGTGTAGAGCAGTTGGATCCAATTGCAGATTCCCTCCCCAAACCCCATTTTGGAAAGCACGTCCATCATGTAGGTGTGCGATATCCTGTCAAAAGCCTTCTCCTGGTCCAGGCTGATGAGGCAGGTGTCCACCCTCCTGTCCCGTACGTAGGCGATCGTATCCCTGAGTAGCGCGAGGCTATCAGAGATCTTCCTGCCGGGTACAGTACAGGTCTGATCGGGGTGAATCACCAGCTCCAGAGCAGACTTGACTCGACTGGCTATGACTTTGGACAGAATCTTGTAATCAACATTAAGCAGTGAGATGGGCCGCCAATTTCTGATTTCTACCCTCTCCCCCTTCTGCTTGTAAATGAGGGTGATGATGCCTTTTCTCATGGATTCTGACATGCTACCGGCCAGGAGCATACTCTCGTATACTTCCAGCAGGTCCGGGCCGACCCAGTCCCACAGGGCCGAGTACAACTCGACCGGTAAGCCGTCGCTCCCGGGAGTTTTACTCGCCTCGAAAGACTCGACGGCCTTTGTCAGCTCGTCCAGAGTTAGCGGCTTGTCCAGTCCCTCCCTCCTGCTGTCATCTAAGACCTCTGTGATAGATGACAGGAAGGACTGGGAGGCTCTGCTGTCTGTGGGCTTCGCGTCATACAGCCCAGCATAAAAGGATTTGCTGATCCTTAGTATGTCGGACTGCGAAGACGTTACCGAGCCATCTTCTTCCTTCAGGCTGCTGATAACAGAGCTCTCTCTGTGTACCTTTTGGAAGAAGTAACGCGAGCACGTCTCATCCTGCTCGATGGAGCGGACTCTGGACCGGAAGATGATCTTGGAGGCCTCCTTGGCAAAGAGCGAGGCCTGCTGGCTCTTCACCTCTTGGAGGTCCTCCTTGACCTCGACCCCCATTGACTGCAACCGGAGTAGATTTTGCATAATTTTCTGGAGTCGGGACAGTTCCCTCTGTCTCTCTCTCGCCTTCTGAACACCTCTGTGGATGAAGAACCTCTTGATGTTCTCCTTAATCGCTTCCCACCAGTGAACTGGAGACTCAAAGAGGGGTTTCACGGTCCTCCAACCATTGTAATCCCTTTTGAGTTCCTCAACGTTCTCTGGGGTCAGCAGTGTCGCATTGAGCTTCCACGTCCCTCTGCCAACCCGCTGGTCGTCCTGTAAGTGACAGTCGGCCAGTAAGAGGCAGTGGTCGGAGAAGAACACCGGCTTGACGTCGGTGGATCCGACCGTGACAGCACGGGAAACAAACAGGAAGTCAATCCTGGAACGGGCAGACCCGTCCGATCTTGACCATGTGTATCTGCGCTGCGCTCCGTCTGCAGGTTTGCTGAAGACGTCGTGCAGTTTGGCATCCTTAACTGTTTCCATGAGGAATCTGGACGTAGCGTCCAGTTTGCTGTCGTCACTGCCGGATCGTCCAGCCGCATCGATGATGCAGTTGAAGTCACCGCCTAGGATGACCGGCCTGGACGTCGCCAGCAGCAGTGGGAGCTGCTGGAAGACGGTCAGCCGCTCGCTGCGTTGTACCGGGGCGTACACGTTGATCAACCGGAGCGGAGCGTTGTTGTACATCACGTCTGCTACGAGGAGGCGGCCGCCCACCACCTCCTTAACTTCGGAGATGGTGAAGTTACCTCCCCGCAGCAGAATACCCAGGCCGGAGGAACGGCAGTCATTACCCCCCGACCAGATCGATGGCCCGTGGGACCACCATCGCGACCACTGCCTGTAGGTGCTGAGGTGTGGTATTCCACACTCCTGCAGAAACAGTAGGTCAGCTTTGACCTTGGCAAGGTAATCCAAGGTTGAAACACATCGCGTAGTCGATTTAATGCTACGCACATTAATGGAAGCAATTCTTACACCCATTTTTTACTAAAAATTAGTTGTTGCTTCCCATACCATTTGTCCTCGCTAGTCCCAGTCCTTCCCCTTCGGGATGTTCCTGCATACCCATCGTATGCGCAAGCAGTTTCACGTTGGTTGGGCTCAGAAACCCCTCCTGATTTTTCCTGCAGGGTTTGTGCCGCTCGGGTGACATCGGGGGGGTCTTGTAGGCAGAGAGGATTGGGTTGTCCTCAGCTGCTTCCATCTGTTCCTCCTCGAAAACATCACAGCTCCCGGTCTCCCGGAGCTCAGGTGCGCCAGACGTGTCTTTGCTCCCGGTGTCCCGGAGCTGAGATGCGTTGGCCACGTCGTTACGTGTGGGGAATTGGGGTTGGGGACATTCTATGCCTCAGCTAATAAAGGCAAGTATCCCATATGCCTTCCTAACCACCTTATCAACCTGTGCCGCTGCCTTCAGTGATCTATAGACAAGCACCCCAAGGTCCTTCTGACCCTCTGTACTTCCTAGGGAAAGTCACAACCAAATGTAATTCAAGTAAAGTAATTTAAGTAGAGATCAAAGCCCCTGTTCCACCTCCCCAATCCTCAACCAATAAAGTTATTTCCATCTCCACCGCCACCCCACCACTCCCCACCCATCCCCCCGAAAAAACATTTTTCCGGTCCCCACCTTTCAACCCCAAATTTTGTACTCTTTGCCTTCAACCCCTTCCCACCATCCACTCAGCCAATTGAATAAGTTTTCTCTGCTTCCCCCACCCCGACCTGAAAATTACACTCCTCCGCCCTCCCCACCAGTGTCTCACCTCGGATTCCAAACGGGGATCCGAAGGCGAGGGACTTCCAGCCACCGTGGGATGGCCGCCCAGTCCAAGTAAGTTCATTAGCATGTATTAGCATTAAAATTAGTACGCAAATGAAGGCTCCACCATCATGCGGCAGGGAACTGCACCGAGGCCTCGCCGTCGCCGGCAAAATGCGATGGGGCCTTCTTGCATCGGAGGTCGAGGCAGGCCTCTCCTGGAAGAATATTCCGGGCCACCCTCACCACAACCCTCAACGTCGGAGGGCTGGTAAAATTCAGCCCAAAATCTAATTTTTCAAGTAAGGGCACTCACCATTGCATAGTGTGGCATTATTGCCATGCTAAGTGGACCAAACCAAGGACAAAGTGCAAACTGACCAACTCAAGACTGTGAGGCACTATGGACCTTCAACAGCAGAACGGTATACTATCAGTAGCATAAAAGTCAATTATAAAGGCACTGCTTATAACACGTTATGCGCACCAGCTATTTGCAGCAGTTCAATAGGTTCTTTGCATCTCAACATCATTTTGTATTTAAGTTTCTCTATGGATCATTGCAGCTGTCTGAGCTCACAATTTCTCTCATTGTTAACAACTGTCCATTCTGAACTAGAATCCCACCCGTGGTTCAGTTACCAGTAACTGCTGCAGAGATTTGAGAAATCCCGTCCCTCTTGCATTTTACCAGCTCTCGATTCATCAATCGCTAATTTGGGAATATTGGGATTTAAACCAAGAATTTGCTAGACAAGCCACGTGTTGATCCCTTTTCACACTAAATTTTGTTAACTCTAATCGCGGTGACATAATTGAAAATTAGTAAGCTGTCTGGTTTCCCTCTCTGTCATTGTTCTCTCTTGGTGTCTCCTCAAAACAATGCACTGTCCAATGCTTATAATGGGCTAACCTTGTTAACACCAATGCACCCTTATAAGCAGTGGGGTCTGTATCAACTTAGTGAAGCTACAACACAAGGCTACCAACTTACTAAACACTAAAAGCAAACAGTTATAGAACGAACTAAGCAATTCCATAACCAGATCAGACCTAACCCCACCACATAAATGACATAGAATTTACAGTACAGAAACACGCCAGTTAAAAATGATGGTAAATAATCAAGAAACTAACAAGAGGAGGTGGCTCTAAACATGGTGCAATCCAGTGCACGAGAAAGTGGCTGAGCGCATTGAACAGTGAGGACCCAGACATCATCTTTGCTGCATCTTTCCCTTCCCCTCCCTAGCCCAGAAGGACAAGTTTCTGCCAGAATTCCCCCGCCATACACCTAAACATGCATCTCTCTCTAGTTTCGCTTTGATCTCACCATATGTCCGCTTCAAACTTATCTAATCCATGAAACCAGCCTCCTGCACTTGCAACCCTATTCCCACTAAACTGCATTTAGTTAACCTCTCCTAACCATCTTTGGCTTGACATTCATTCCTTTATCCCTTTGACTACTTTCTTCGCCCCCATTTCCTCTGGGACATTTTCTAAATTAAAGGTGCTATATAAATGCAGTTATTATTAATTCTCTCACTTTGTTGATAAAGCAGATTATCTGGAAATCAGTCAGATTAATTCAAATTCAGCTGCTAGCCAAAAATTGGTGCCTTTGTTTGTGCCAGCACCATACAGTTTGTGTTATTTATATTACAATTTGGTTAATATTTATATGACAATTTTGGGACTGAATTTTGGCAGACATTGGCACATAAATGCTTGCTATTTATCGCCTTACCAATTTAAGCCACTTAACTTAGTAAATCACTGTATTTTATAGCTCAACTCAAAGAGCAAGATATGCAAGGCACTTCTGCCTTCTGGTTATCCTGCTAAGTTAAATAAAAATCCAGAAAGCTAATCATTTACCAGCCTGTTGCTTTAGGGTAACTTTCTCTTTTTAAAAAAAGCAGCCTAGTAACAAGGACAAATTTTTATTCCATGGTGGATGCAGTTAGTCTTGTGACCCTGGTAAATGACTCTCGTGACAATGAAAACATGAAATAAATGTAGTACAGTGAGGCTGGTGATGATGGAAAAGCAGAACTTAGTGTGGGACAAGATACAGGCAGCTGAATTTTAAGTGAATCTGCAGCAGCAGAAAATGTAGGCTGAAAAGTAGTGCTGAGTGGGGGAAGGGACTGAGGAAAGCATGAGTACTGATGAATGGGAAGCTGAAAAAGGGGCGTGGCTAGATGAGGAAAAAGCAGAGCATGGACCAGAATTACAGGGTAATTAGTGGCACATTGGTGCGCCAATTCAACTCACTGATCTTTCCCTTACACTCCACAGTAAGTATTAGCTCTTACCAATGCCATAACCAAAATGACAAGACTACATAGGTGTGAAGATATGACTAATTATTTTAATATGAGCTACTTTTTATAGGTAGTGTTCCTTTAAGTAAATAAAGTGAAGAGGAAAAAAATTGACTGAAATGATAGTCATTCTGGAACTTGCTGCCCACAAGGGTGGCAGAAACGGAGACAATGATTTCAAAAGGAAATTAAATGGGCACCTGAAGGAAATAAATTTACAGGGTGGGACTGACTGGATTTGCTGCGCAGAGAGCCAGCATAGACTCGATGGGCTGACTGGCCTCCTTCTATGACATAAGTGACTCTGACAACCATCTCATTTTGTCTACTGAATTCAATGTAGAACTAACATTTTTAAGACTAAATCTACTAAACTTTGATATACAAAGATGAGACTAAAGTTGATAATTTTAGGACTAAATCATTAGCAGTCTACAAATATTGGAAATCATTTAGAAACAGTCTATTATTTCTTGTAGGGTGTTGAGGTGTGAAACAACAATCAACATTGGTGAGAAAAGAGGGGCTACAATAAACAGAATGAGAGAATTCTTGAGAGGATAATCTTGAGAAAAGGTGCCAAAATCTAGTCTTTTTTTCAAAAAGTGCTTCAAAAAAATCACCAGAGTATTTATTGTAGAAGTAAAGTTAGTTAGAAAGTAGAATGAAGTTAATAGCTAGAGAAACACACTCCTAAATGCAGGAAAGAAATAATCTCCACATCTCAATACCCCCTGGAGCAGTTTGAAAGGATGTGGTGGAACTCTAAAATTCCCAAAGTGAAAAAAAAATGCAGAAATCAAAAGTTAAATCATATTCCTGGAGTTGTTTTAGATATGCTAGTTACACTTAAAGTATTTTGTAAATATATACAAATTTGCCGACGGTACAAAGCTAGGCCGGGAAAGTAAGCTGTGAGGAGGACACAAAGAAGCTGCAAAGGGATAAAAAACAGTTCTTGGACAAGAATGTGGCAGATGGAGTATAATGTGGAGAGGTGTGTAATTATTTACTTTGGTAGAAAGAATGGAAAAGCAGAATTTTTTTTTTTAAAAAGGAGAGAGACTTGTAAATGTTGATATTCAGAGGGATTTGGGGGTCCTTGTACATGAATCACAAAATTAGCATGCAGGTACAGCAAGCAATTGCGAAGGCAAACTGTATACTAGACTTTTTTGCAAGGGGATTGAAGTATAAAATTAAGGAAGCCTTGCTGCTATTGTACAGGGCTTTGGTGTGCACAGTTTTGGTCTCCTTAACTAAAGAGGGATATACTTGCCTTAGAGAGTGTGCAATGAACATTCACTACATTGATTCCTGGATGAGGAGGCTGTCCTATGAGGAGAGATTGAATAGAATGGGCTGTCCTCTCTCCCCTGTCTTGTTTGTTTGCTGTATTGAACCCTTTGCTGAGGCTACTAGGAAGGATGCGAGCATAAGAGGGGTGACAATCCCAGGCACTGGAGGCACTCAGGTTAAAACCTCCCTGTACATGGATGATGTCGCCGTTTTCTGCTCGGACCTGCTGTCTGTGCGCAGACTGATAAGCATCTGCGACCAGTTCAAACTGGCCTCGGGAGCCAAAGTTAACCACAGCAAGAGCGAGGCCATGTTCTTTGGGAACTGGGCTGACCGATCCTTTGTCCCCTTCACCGTTAGGTCAGACTACCTGAAGGTGCTGGGGATATGGTTCGGAAGGGTCGGGGCGTGCACCAAAACCAGGAAGGAGCGAGTAGCCAGGGTACAACATAAGCTGAGCATGTGGGAGCAGCGATCTCTCTCCATTATGGGTCAGAACCTGGTCATCAGGTGCGAGGCACTCACGTTGTTGCTGTACGTGGTGCAGGTCTGGCCCATACCCCACTCCTGTGCTGTGGCGGTCACCCGAGCCACTTTCTGCTTCATCTGGGGATCTAAAATGGACCGGGTCCGGAGGGACACGATGTTCAAGCCTCTGGATAAGGGTGGGAAAATGTACCCAGCGTCGCCCTGATCCTGATGGCTACCTTTGTGTGCGGCTGCATCAAGCGGTGTGTAGACCTCCAGTACGCAAACTCCAAGTGTCACGACGTGCTGAGGTTCTATCTGTCCCCGGTGTTGCGAAGGATGGGCCTGGTCACATTACCGCGGAACGCTCCATCCAGTTGGACTGTGCTGTACCACCTATCCTTCGTGGAAAAGTTTCTGCAGAAAAACACCTTTGACCACTAGTCCATCAGGCAGTGGTCTGCACGGAATGTCCTCAAGGCCCTATGGGAAAAAGAGATGGTGGATACTGTCGGATGGTTCCCTGAGCAGACTGCCAAAGTCATTTGGTGGAATGCCTCATCACCAGAACTTTCAAACAAGCACCAAGATGTAGCTTGGCTGGTGGTGAGAAGAGCCCTCCCCGTCAGATCCTTCCTGCACGCCTGAAGTCTCACCCCCTCCGCACAATGCCCTCGAGGTGGCTGTGGTGGGGAAGAGACGGTTGCCCACCTCCTCCTGGAATATGTCTTTACAAAGCAGGTGTGGAAAGAGATGCAGTGGTTTTTGTCGAAGTTCATCCCAAGCAGCTCTGTAACACAGGAGTCTGTGCTCTACGGGCTGTTCCCAGGGACGCACACCGAGATAAACATCAACTGCTGCTGGAGGACTATCAATTCGGTGAAAGATGCCCTTTGGTCTGCCGAAACCTGCTGGTCTTCCAGCGCAAAGAGTTGTCCACGACCGAGTGTTGCAGACTGGCACATTCCAAGGTCCAGGACTACATGCTAAGGGATGCACTAAAGCTTGGGGCAGCTGCAGCAAAGGCTCAATGGGGAAAGACCACTGTGTAAGGTCTCCACACCAAGCTGAACTGAGGGGCTGGTTCCATGGAAAACCTCTCGAACTGTATCCGGAAAATTTTTGTTTGCTGTAAAATGTATATGGCATGAAAAATGAAATGGAAGGGTTGTGAGGCAACTCACTCCTGTATTGAAGTAAACTGACCTCCTTTGCACTGTTTGTATTTTTTGACTTGGTGCTGTTTGGAACTGTTTTGTAATGTATTTTTTTTACAGATTTTTATGAATAAAGTATATTTTGGAATTATAATAAAAAAGAGATAGAGCAGAATGGGCCTACATTCTCTTGAGTTTAGAAGACTGAGAGGAGATCGCAAATACATAAAATTCGTAGGGGGCTTGATATGAAAGTTCTGAGAGGTTGTTTCTTCTAGCTGGTGAGTGTAGAACTAGGGGTATGGTCTCAGAATCAATTAGGACTGAGATGAGAAGAAATTTTTCACTCACTCAGAGGGTTGCGAATCTTTGAAATTCTCTACCCCACAGGGCTGTGGATGCTCAGTCGATAAGTATACTGAAGACAGAGATCAATAATGATCTTACTGAATGGTGAAGCAGGCTCGAGGGGCCGAATGGCTAAACAACGCTTGTAAAAGGGACAGGCTGCTTTATGCAATTGATACAATGAAATGCAGCTACTGTAAGAAGGAAGTCTCACAAAATTGACCTACTGGTTGCTGAATTACAGAAAGGGATCTACTGCCAAGCTAAGTTACACTGAAATAAATTAACAACGTCCGTTATTAAACGGATAATGGTTCATGTTTTGAAATTCAAAAATTAAATATCCTGACAATACAGTGATCAAATCTCATCCTTTAAAAAAAAAACACAATTGTAGACTCCCAGCTAAGCAATGACTGCAATATCTAATAATTCCTTTGACTATAGCTGAAGTCTAGCCACTTAGAGAAATAAATACTGTACAGAATACCTATGCTGCTGGGACCAAGGAAATGTTATCTGTGGTTTGCAACCAGAGTTAAATAACAGAATGGAATGTTAAACTGATGCTTCTACTCTTCACTAGTTTACTTTATGGGGTTAAAAGAAATTTAAGAACTTTTTCTATTTTCATTAAGGACAGGAATTCAGACACTCAAAGCAAGTTGGTTAAACCTGCAGACAATATTAAATGCTGGGGGACAGTCAAGCCTCATGAGACAGCCAAGAACGTAGATAGAAATCTAAGTGGACAAAAGCGTAACAGATAAAATTCAATGCAGACAAATGCAAGGTACTGTGCAATGAAAAAAGAGATGAATGGTCTTAAAATCCACTGAGACGAGAATTTATAGACAATGGTGTGTTGGATGTTGTACAGTCACTAGGGAGCCGTAATTAACCAGGCAAAAGAAATGCTTAACTGTGTTGCTAAATTAATATAGTACAAGTCAGGGAATGTCACGCTGAAACTGTACATTGTTCTGGTCTGAGTGACTGAGTACGGTGTCCCATTTTGGCCACCAAGGCACAATGGAAAAATATAAGCCCCGAAGGAGCTGGAGAGAAACATAATTCCTAGCATCAAAACAGAATTCTGAGGAAAGACTGGATAAACTCTGCCTCTTTAGCTTTGGACAGAGACAACCAAGAGGGAACCTGATAGAGGTGTTCTTAACAGTATGAAAATAGTCAATCCTGAACACTGCTTCAGCTTAAACCTTGACAGTACAAGACAGCACACATTCAAACTGGTGGATAGGAAATTTAAGGTTAAAGTCAGGAAGTTCTTTACACATAAATTGTGATCAACACATGGAATGAACTTCCAGATTGGGTTATGGATGCAAAAACCTTTAAGTCATTTAAGAAGCAGATGAATGCTGTGATGGGAGCGTGTGCAGATTTTACCAGATGGATAAGCAAAAATTGGATCAATGACATCCTTATTCACATTTATCTAGAGATCGTGTAGGACCTTTTACCTGTAATTGATCACAGCAGGTGAAATAATTGCGTAAAAGCAAAAGTAGAAAAAAAAAGTCCTACTGCTAGCTTACATTATCAGTGAGGTAAAAGCCAATAGGTACTCCTCACCAAAAATAATATACTTCACACTTTAGTCAAGTAATATATTTCCAGTGCTGCCCCAAGTGTTTCTCATTGTTGGTGAATGAGAGGAGGTTGAATACTGGGCTCTACCTGTCTGCGACTAAAGAACTGCATGTACTTTTGTAAGTCAATTAAGAATGTGCTCAAGCCTCCTCAGCATTGTGTTTTATTTATTTCTACTCTGTAATACTATAATTATAGGGGTTTAATCACATAGGAAAAAGAAAATATTATAATGCCAAATCTAGAAGGAGAAGGATGTTATTGTTTTTGAGGGTGATTTACCATTACGTCAAATGCTATCTTTTACTATTCAGTACAGGATGGTATTGAGATTTGTTTACAACAGGTTTTCAAATGGTTGTCCTTGGGAACAGGGAGCCTCAAGATGATCAGAATTTTCCTGTATTTCTTCACTTACTAGCATGTTTTTCAAATGCTAGACAACAGTAAACACATTTTCTGCAATAACAACACTGTTTTCCTTTGAGTGGCTGATTATGTCTTTTGTAAGTTGGGACTATGGTTTCCAGTAGTGGGTCACTATTTGTAAAAGGCCGTGAGTCTGTGTTGATATTTGCATAGTGTCCCCCACACAAATTTAAAAATCATTTATAACATGAAATGCTATCAATGGAGCATTGGGTAGTATGGCATATAGTCGGTGCATGTCCAGTGATGAGAATTACCAACTTGCATTTTGACATTTGGCCTTGGAATTGGAACAAGAAGTTTTGCATTTCGATCACCAATTGACTGAAAACACTTACTATTTTATCCCCATTTGTTATGATGGTACTTCTATTTTTTTTTGAGGACTCGTATTTTAGAATTATGGACATTGTTTTATTTGGGAAAACTGAAAAGGATTCCATGGATTTTTTTTTTCACTGGGGTCATTGAAACGACTGAGAACTCTTGTTTGCAAACAAGAAGTACCTGTCTTCAGATAAATACCCATCAGGGGCTTTTTGCCTTGGAGGAAATGTTTACAGAGAAGTGGTGACAGGTCAAGATTTATAGGGGTCAGGAGGCTTGACTCGAGATATTGCTTTGGTTTCACTTGGGACAGCATGTTGGAGTGTGAACTGTTTTGAAGGGAGTTTTAAAAAACAGCTAAGTGAGCAGTCACCCCAGCTCAGCCTTTTCCAAATTCTTCGAAAAGCCTGCCAGCCTGTCTCTCTCTTTGAAGCGAGTGTAAGAAATAGAGAAATTGATGCTGCATTCCTCCTGAAAGGCCTGCCAGAAACCCATGACGCCGCATTTCGCCCAGAAAACCTGCCAAACCGATCTTCGACATCACCTGAAGAGAATTGTTCTCAAAAGATCCCAGTGACAGCTGTCTACGCGTATTTGGGATGCCAAACCAAAAAGGGACAACTGACATCTTTCCATATCTTCTCTTTTTTCTTCAAAATTTAGCAAGTATTTGTCCAAAGAATTCTTTTTTGTCTTTTTTTGTAACAGAGCTCTAAAAAGAAAATTTCTTTTTTTCCGTTAACCAGTGTGTGTATCATCATAACAAATGGGGATAAAATAGTAAGTGTTTTCAGTCAATTGGTGATAGAAATGCAAAACTTCTTGTTTCAATGTGTATTATTGCTTTGCTTCGTTACTGATTGAGTCTTGCTTTATAATAAACTGATAATTTTGTTGCTTATTAAAGAAAACTGGTTGGTGTATTTTATTCTGGGATAAAGAGCAGAGTCTATGATTGACTGTATCAGTAACTGGGTAAACATTCAAATATATGTTGTGACCTGTAGAGATATGGAACTAGAAAAGACAGTGCACTCCTTCCACCTCGGTCATAACATTTTTCTCTCTTCCTGTCATGAAGGTACTGAGGTACTGTCCACTGGTGCCTCCAGCCCCTAAGTGCCTCAACCAAGTGGCCATCCTTAAAGTGCAAGTCTCAACAGTGAGCGTTAGCAGTGAGACAGGGGATCCCTGCCAAACCAGTTTCCATCCTCATCGGAAGTCCAGATACAATCTCTCCAAAACGCACCATGCAGTTGGGCGGCGCCATACCACCTATCCTTCGTGGAGCAGTTTCTGCGGAAAAACACCTTTGACCACCGGTCCATCAGGCAGTGGTCTGCACGGAATGTCCTCAAGGCCCTACGGGAAAAGGAAACGGTGGATCCTGTCGGATGGTTCCCCGAGCAGACCGTCAAAGTCATTTGGCGGAATGCCTCATCACCAGAACTTTCAAACAAGCACCAAGACGTAGCTTGGCTGGTGGTGAGAAGGGCCCTCCCCGTCAGATCCTTCATGCACACCCGAAGTCTCGCCCCCTCCGCACAGTGCCCCCGCGTTGGCTGTGGTGGGGAAGAGACGGTCGCCCACCTCCTCCTGGAATGTGCCTTTGCAAAGCAGGTGTGGAAAGAGATGCAGTGGTTTTTGTCAAGGTTCATCCCAAGCAGCTCTGTAACACAGGAGTCTGTGCTCTACGGGCTGTTCCCAGGGACGCACACCGAGACAAACATCAACTGCTGCTGGAGGACTATCAATTCGGTGAAAGACGCCCTTTGGTCTGCCCGAAACATGCTGGTCTTCCAGCGCAAAGAGTTGTCCACCACCGAATGTTGCAGACTGGCACATTCCAAGGTCCAGGACTACGTGCTGAGGGACGCACTAAAGCTTGGGGCAGCCGCAGCAAAGGCTCAATGGGGAAAGACCACAGTGTAAGGTTCCCCCACCAAGCTGGACTGAGGGGCTGGATCAATGGGAAACCCCTCGAACTGTATCGTTAATATTCTCAATTGCTGTAAATGTAAAACTGTAATTGACATGACAATTGTGAAACGGAAGGGTTGGGAAGAAACTCATGACATTATTGAAAGAAACTGATCTCTTTTGCAATGTTTGTATTTTTTCGTGCTGTTTGGAAACTGTTTGGCAATGTAATTTTTACAGATTTTTATGAATAAAGTATATTTTGGAATTAAAAAAAAAAAAACAATCTCTCCAAAACAAAATTGCTATTGGATTAGCATCAGGAGCAGGAACCTGATCTGTCACTTTTTCTTTCCTACCCCCAGGGATTTTACACAATGCACCCATTTCCAGCTTGACTCAGATGAACTAACTCAGCATCGACGGGAGATCAAGCCTGGCATCTTCCAGTTCTATTTGGCTCAGCACCACAATAATTTCTTCATTGAGGCATTGAGAAAACATGAATTTACAGTTGCTTATGTTTGCAAGCATGATATAAAGGAGATGGAGAACAGGAGGATCTAATTTACATGAATTGAAACTTCAATAGGTTTGAATTGGAAAGAGCTGTTCTAGTTGCATGCAAGATGTTTCCATGGAGAACCTGAAAAGCACCAAACTCCTGTGCATCAGACATTTTCTGCTGTTAGCCAACTGAATAGTTGGCTGAAAGTCAATTGGAATGTTCACGTTAGTAAGGCAGCTAAGTGCTAACCTGGCAACAAAGTGTTGTATTGACAGTAACCTATTTCATTTGAATATCTACATAAGTATGAAGTAGCATTGCCTAGTTTTCTAATGAATGGGGACTGCATATTATGGGGCTGAATTTTACCTGAGGTGGACGGGAATTCACCACTGATGTAAGAGTTGGTGGCAAACCCGCGTCCACCGAGCCCGGCGATCCGTCCAGTATTTTACAGGTCCCCGGGCTTTAACTGTCCCAAGGCGGGACTTCCATCCTCTTGAGGGAGGAGGCCGGCAGCTCTGAGTCCCAGCAGCGCCACCGGGAGCGGTGGCTACTGCTGGGACTGCAGCCCAGCCGACACCATGGAGCCCGGAGATGAGGTAAGTTGGGCTTGTCTCACCCTGTGCCAGGCTGCCATGGCACCCCCCCCCCCACCCCACCCGGGGCGCGGAAAGGCCGGCAGCTATCGCTGGGAGGCCGTTCATGTCACCAGCACACCCGCCTGGTATTTTACCCGTGGAGATGGGCGAGGGCCCTTAAGTGGCCACTTAAGGGCCTGGATTGGCCTCGGGTGGGCGGGCCATTCCCCCCGCCCGACCGCCGTAAAGTTGACCGGAGGCAGGAGCAAGGCAGGTAGGCCTCCCAGAGCCTCCCTCTCAATTTTACACCGCCCCCACGCCACCATCCAACCCGCAGGGACAGTGTAAAATTCATCCCATGATGTCCAATGCTACTCCAGTGACATCAAGTTTTCTAAGGACTAGATTGTTTTCTCTAGAGTTATGAGGACCAATTTGTGTTGGGATATGATTTAATGAGTGCCTCTGGTATTATCCAAGTTCTTTGCGAGTCCAAACAGAGCATTGACAGGCTATTCAACCATGGAAGATCATAACTGAATCCAGTCCTATCCTTATCCAAAATCTACCTTTCAGTAAGGCCCAAGGAAACTGATGAGCAGCAAGAAGCTTGGCTTCTCCCCTCTCTTACCCAGGAGAATGGAGACCAACTGAACTACTGCTGTCAGCACAGCTGCTGAAATTAAATAGAGCATACACCAGAATTGAACATGGGACCTACCTAGCCAATTATCCTCAGTACCAGATTGTGCAGTGCATTTAGCCATTAGCGAGCCTAGTTTTGTAGATAATTTGCACAATTGGAGAGGTCTACAGCATATTATGAAGAATCCATTTAAAAGTTTTCAGAGAACAGAATGATACTGGATAGTAAATGAAGCATGAAGAGTCTGCAACAGTAATCAAGAACACAAAGAGCTCAATATAAATGAGTAGTGTACTAGCTAGCCTCATCACCTACGGTCTAACAGATGGTCAGTTAGCCAACCACATGTCACTTTATGGCAATGATGGTAAGGCCACATTCTTAGAATTAAACTCTAGGAATTTTGTCAGTGGAGTCAAATGTTTTGTGGAGAATGAGTTGGACAAGTTGGGTGACTTTCCATTTTTCCACATATCAGAGATAACAATGTCTTAATTGTCCTGGTACAGGCAAATCACTCTGCAGTTATCTGCCATAGTCCTAATGCCTACTAACAGTTGTTATCCAGGTTGTTGATGGTTCAGCTCGTATCACCATCCAGTGGCCTATTTCATATGGGTGGAAGGGAGCAACAGAATGAAAACAGTAACAAGAAAGATGCAGATTCAGGATTTCGACTGTCGCCTCACTGTATTTAAAAAAAAACTGATGAGCTGCCAGAATTCGGACCATATAGCGTGCCAGATTTTTTTTTTGTCCCTATTTGCTTTGCAGCAGCATATGCTAACAGTGGGATTTAACAACCGAGCATACAAAAGGGTACTTGATAAAAAAATGTGCAGGCCAACTTACCTCATTTATAGGGCAAGTTGGAGATAACTTAAAGATGAGATTGAATGCATATTCATTGGTGTCCCATCAAGTATTGTTTAGAATTGATGAAACATTTCTTTTCATCAATTTGATTTTAAGTCTGAATCATTTTTAAGAATGCTTTGATATCTCTCAGGCCTCTACATACTTTCACTTCTCTTCAGTTTTGTTCTGCCCATTCAATTATTTTTTGCACCCACCAGTTCCCATTCATAATGCAACTGGCATAGAACTTTATGATACCACATGAAGGGGACTCTATACAAAATAGTTGCTCCCAGACTGTTTCTAACCAGCTATTCTAAAGCATAAATCAAAGCAGCAATATGTAGACAAAATAATTCCAACTGCAAGAGCTTGTTGAATTTTCATTTGAAGCGAGTGAAACAGAGAAAGTCATCATAGTACTGCCAAGCCCCTTCTGAACATGCTCAGAATGCACGAGCATCACTCTAAACTAACTCTCAAAACTAAATTTGTTACATGTAGCTACTAATCTCAGCTGAAAACTGGTAAAAGATTGAAGTGGAACCAATTCTAGAATTCTATGTCTAGACTAGTTATTACTTTTGGATCCACCCTTATACAGCAGTGCATGAAGACATTGTTCAAATGACTGATGCCTCGCCCTTTGCACAGCAAGCTGTCTTATTTTAACAGTTGCGCTGATAGTTCTTAAAAAAAAAACAGGCTCATGCTCCTCACAGACTTGTTAAATTAGCTCATTCTGTACAGTGGCTGTTCCCTGCCAAATCCAATCCCTCCCTACAGGATGCAGTCTGGGGGAATAAACCACAGAGGACAGGAAGTGTGAGGTCAGCAGGAAGGCATTTTGAGAATATGGCCCTCACCGTGAGAAAAAGATTTAGACAAACAGTACATGACAGCACCATAAGCAGCTGAATATATTTAACCATACTGCAAGACTAAAAAACGCCTCAATTAGAAGCATTAAATTAGTGTCATAATTAAAATAATATCAGTATAATTGCTGTATGCCTATAAAATACATATTTATCATACAAAAGACACTATCAACTTGTTTCACCCCTCTTAAAATCTATATTTTTAATTCACTCTCAGGATTTGGGCATTGCAGTTTATTACACATCCCTTGTTGCCCTGAGGTGGTGGTGAGCAGCCTTCTTGAAACACAGCAGTCTGTGTGGTATTCTTTGTAGCAGTTTTGTACAACTGAGTAGCTTTCCTGGCCACTTCGGAGGACAGTTAACAGTGGATCACATTATTATGGGACTGGAGTCACATTTAGGCCGGACCTTGTAAGGATGGTAGGTTTCCTTCTCTAAAAACACATTAGTGAATCATTTACATTTTAGCCCGAGGTCTGAGCAGGGAAGCAGTGCTGAATTCCTCATCAGGCAAAACTTGCCAGGAAAAGCAGCCAGAAGAGTGAGGTAAGGTGATGCATATATTTTTTTTCTCCTTCTGGGCCAGGTGGAGGAGACATTCTCCTCCAGGTCCCCCAAGGAAACCTGGGGCTTCCCCACGAGTTTTCTGCAACTAGGGCACTTACCTTGTGCTTGGTCAGTTGCCCTGGTGACCTCCTGCCACAGCCAAATTTAGCAGCCAATCAGCAGTCTTCTGCCAACTTTGATGATGAAGTCAGCCTGCTAATGAAAATCATGCCTATTATCCCTCCTGAACAGGCACATGTCCGTCCGGAGCTTAAATCAACCGCCAGCTTTTTAAATATCAATTTTTCTTAAATAGAATTTAAATTCTTAAACTGCCATGAAGGAGTCTGAACTTCCACATTCTGGATTATTCGCCGAGACCTTTGGACTACTACCCTGTCACAGACACCTTTTCGTCTTTCCTCCCTCCACCACCTACCCCTCGCCCCCACATGCTGCTTTGTTCCCTGCCTCTGTAATTGCTTAAAACCTGCTCATGTCCAAAATTTTTCCAGTTCTGCTAAAAGGTCATCGACCTGAAATGTTAACTCTGTTTCTCTCTCCACAGATTCCCAAACCTGCTAAGTGCTCCCAGCATTTTCTGTTTTTATTTGCTGTGGATTACTAGTCCAGTAACATAATCACTACACTGCTGTATCCTGTAATATTTTTTAAAAGGTAGTCTTACATCACTTTTACCAGGAAACCGTTGCAGAAGAATTCTGATTAAATTGAAACATCTGTTGTTTTTTCTCATGTTATTTAAACATTAAGTCCTAAAATCATCAAGGAGGTAGGACTACACTCAACTGTCCAAATTCTAATTGGCACATCCTAGCAACGAATAGTACAATCATAAAAGCAAAAGATGCAGCCTATTCTCCTAAACTGAAAATCAGCTGCTTCACGGTCTCAAAAAAAAATCAAAGTGCCGACTCAAATTCCTTTCTTTCTTACAATACAATTCAATTGGAGGGGTCTTGGAGGGGAGGGGGGGGGGGGAGCGTGGAAAGGGAGGAGGGAGGGAGAGAGACGATACTCGTTCCAGCATTCTGGGTTCCTCCTCCTCTCCTGCAGTTTCCGAGCCATGCTGCACACAATCCCATAATCTCGAATATTTTGCCCAAATCAAATGATCTTCATATGACTCATGCCCAGGCGGTGAGCAGTGGCAGGCTACTCAAGTTTTTTATTTTTGTTAAAACTCTCACCTCTCTGAACACAGCAACTCCTCAAAGCCCTTTCCCACCGCCCACCCCGCCAAAAGATGTAATCATTAACTATTCATATCGAAAATCCAATTTTTAAATAAGTCACAGGATCAATATTTTGGATATCGTAGTACTAAAAACTTGATTTCTAGGTGAAATAATCCTCACTGCAAGCTTAACGAAAACCATGCACAAGAAACTGATTGCAACTTCAAACAGATTAAACATGGACTCACCTGAGACACATTTGCCTGGGTCTGCAACCTCTCAAGTACAAGTCTGAGCCTCCAAATAAGTGACAAATTTTGAAAAGTTACCAACTTTTTCCCCGCGAGGTGCTTCTTAATTAAAAGCAGCCAGCCTCAATTAGCTAATTATTTGGTGGGTGTAACGGTTTGAGACTTCCTGCTGGAAGTTACTTTTGAACGCAGTTACCACAATTACTATCATATGAAACTCCAGCTGTGACAAAATCTCAATAGCCATCCTCTTCTCACTTGCAAGGAGTCACCATTATCCAAAAGGGATACCTGTTACAGTTGTTGCCAAGAAGAAAGAGTTATATGGCTCCTGATATAGAGTGCTTTTCAAGAGGTGGATGTCAAGAGAAATTTAGGGAAATTTGGAGAAGGGCGAAGATAGAGATAGAGAGCTTCATATGTAGAGGTAGAGAGAGGGGGGAATGAGAGCGCGCGAGGGGGGGGAAAAGAGAGCGCGCGAGGGGGGGGAAAAGAGAGCGCGCGAGGGGGGGGAAAAGAGAGCGCGCGAGGGGGGGGAAAAGAGAGCGCGCGAGGGGGGGGAAAAGAGAGCGCGCGAGGGGGGGGAAAAGAGAGCGCGCGAGGGGGGGGGAGAAAAGAGAGCGCGCGAGGGGGGGGAAAAGAGAGCGCGCGAGGGGGGGGAAAAGAGAGCGCGCGAGGGGGGGGAAAAGAGAGCGCGCGAGGGGGGGAAAAGAGAGCGCGCGAGGGGGGGGAAAAGAGAGCGCGCGAGGGGGGGGAAAAGAGAGCGCGCGAGGGGGGGAAAAGAGAGCGCGCGAGGGGGGGGAAAAGAGAGCGCGCGAGGGGGGGGAAAAGAGAGCGCGCGAGGGGGGGGAAAAGAGAGCGCGCGAGGGGGGGGAAAAGAGAGCGCGCGAGGGGGGGGAAAAGAGAGCGCGCGAGGGGGGGGAAAAGAGAGCGCGCGAGGGGGGGGAAAAGAGAGCGCGCGAGGGGGGGAAAAGAGAGCGCGCGAGGGGGGGAAAAGAGAGCGCGCGAGGGGGGGAAAAGAGAGCGCGCGAGGGGGGGAAAAGAGAGCGCGCGAGGGGGGGGAAAAGAGAGCGCGCGAGGGGGGGAAAAGAGAGCGCGCGAGGGGGGGGAAAAGAGAGCGCGCGAGGGGGGGGAAAAGAGAGCGCGCGAGGGGGGGGAAAAGAGAGCGCGCGAGGGGGGGGAAAAGAGAGCGCGCGAGGGGGGGGAAAAGAGAGCGCGCGAGGGGGGGGAAAAGAGAGCGCGCGAGGGGGGGGAAAAGAGAGCGCGCGAGGGGGGGGAAAAGAGAGCGCGCGAGGGGGGGGAAAAGAGAGCGCGCGAGGGGGGGGAAAAGAGAGCGCGCGAGGGGGGGGAAAAGAGAGCGCGCGAGGGGGGGGAAAAGAGAGCGCGCGAGGGGGGGGAAAAGAGAGCGCGCGAGGGGGGGGAAAAGAGAGCGCGCGAGGGGGGGGAAAAGAGAGCGCGCGAGGGGGGGGAAAAGAGAGCGCGCGAGGGGGGGAAAAGAGAGCGCGCGAGGGGGGGGAAAAGAGAGCGCGCGAGGGGGGGGAAAAGAGAGCGCGCGAGGGGGGGGAAAAGAGAGCGCGCGAGGGGGGGGAAAAGAGAGCGCGCGAGGGGGGGGAAAAGAGAGCGCGCGAGGGGGGGGAAAAGAGAGCGCGCGAGGGGGGGGAAAAGAGAGCGCGCGAGGGGGGGGAAAAGAGAGCGCGCGAGGGGGGGGAAAAGAGAGCGCGCGAGGGGGGGGAAAAGAGAGCGCGCGAGGGGGGGGAAAAGAGAGCGCGCGAGGGGGGGGAAAAGAGAGCGCGCGAGGGGGGGGAAAAGAGAGCGCGCGAGGGGGGGGAAAAGAGAGCGCGCGAGGGGGGGGAAAAGAGAGCGCGCGAGGGGGGGGAAAAGAGAGCGCGCGAGGGGGGGGAAAAGAGAGCGCGCGAGGGGGGGGAAAAGAGAGCGCGCGAGGGGGGGGAAAAGAGAGCGCGCGAGGGGGGGGAAAAGAGAGCGCGCGAGGGGGGGGAAAAGAGAGCGCGCGAGGGGGGGGAAAAGAGAGCGCGCGAGGGGGGGGAAAAGAGAGCGCGCGAGGGGGGGGAAAGAGAGCGCGCGAGGGGGGGGAAAAGAGAGCGCGCGAGGGGGGGGAAAAGAGAGCGCGCGAGGGGGGGGAAAAGAGAGCGCGCGAGGGGGGGGAAAAGAGAGCGCGCGAGGGGGGGGAAAAGAGAGCGCGCGAGGGGGGGGAAAAGAGAGCGCGCGAGGGGGGGGAAAAGAGAGCGCGCGAGGGGGGGGAAAAGAGAGCGCGCGAGGGGGGGGAAAAGAGAGCGCGCGAGGGGGGGGAAAAGAGAGCGCGCGAGGGGGGGGAAAAGAGAGCGCGCGAGGGGGGGGAAAAGAGAGCGCGCGAGGGGGGGGAAAAGAGAGCGCGCGAGGGGGGGGAAAAGAGAGCGCGCGAGGGGGGGGAAAAGAGAGCGCGCGAGGGGGGGGAAAAGAGAGCGCGCGAGGGGGGGGAAAAGAGAGCGCGCGAGGGGGGGAAAAGAGAGCGCGCGGGGGGGGGAAAAGAGAGCGCGCGAGGGGGGGGAAAAGAGAGCGCGCGAGGGGGGGGAAAAGAGAGCGCGCGAGGGGGGGGAAAAGAGAGCGCGCGAGGGGGGGGAAAAGAGAGCGCGCGAGGGGGGGGAAAAGAGAGCGCGCGAGGGGGGGGAAAAGAGAGCGCGCGAGGGGGGGGAAAAGAGAGCGCGCGAGGGGGGGGAAAAGAGAGCGCGCGAGGGGGGGGAAAAGAGAGCGCGCGAGGGGGGGGAAAAGAGAGCGCGCGAGGGGGGGGAAAAGAGAGCGCGCGAGGGGGGGGAAAAGAGAGCGCGCGAGGGGGGGGAAAAGAGAGCGCGCGAGGGGGGGGAAAAGAGAGCGCGCGAGGGGGGGGAAAAGAGAGCGCGCGAGGGGGGGGAAAAGAGAGCGCGCGAGGGTGGGGAAAAGAGAGCGCGCGAGGGGGGGGAAAAGAGAGCGCGCGAGGGGGGGAAAAGAGAGCGCGCGAGGGGGGGGAAAAGAGAGCGCGCGAGGGGGGGAAAAGAGAGCGCGCGAGGGGGGGGAAAAGAGAGCGCGCGAGGGGGGGGAAAAGAGAGCGCGCGAGGGGGGGGAAAAGAGAGCGCGCGAGGGGGGGGAAAAGAGAGCGCGCGAGGGGGGGGAAAAGAGAGCGCGCGAGGGGGGGGAAAAGAGAGCGCGCGAGGGGGGGGAAAAGAGAGCGCGCGAGGGGGGGGAAAAGAGAGCGCGCGAGGGGGGGGAAAAGAGAGCGCGCGAGGGGGGGAAAAGAGAGCGCACGAGGGGGGGGAAAAGAGAGCGCGCGAGGGGGGGAAAAGAGAGCGCGCGACTAAAAGACTAAAAACACCTGCTACTGGACTGAAGAAAATCAATATTTTTCTCTGGCACTGGGCTGCACGACCAAATATTCCAGGAGAACATGGCACCCTCCCAACAGATGACTATCTAATATCAGCTCCAGCTGATGGCAAATATGCAGGCAATGACTGGCCCCGAATTCTGTGATTGAGGACCATTTCCAAGTTTCAGATGTACGTTAAATGATTGCAAATACAGTATAACAATATTATAACAATATTAGGCAGGAACTGAAGAATTTAGATTGGGGGCGACTGTTTGAGGGTAAATCAACATCTGACATGTGGGAGTCTTTCAAACGTCAGCTGATTAGAATCCAGGACCAGCATGTTCCTATGAGGAAGAAAGACAAGTTTGGCAAGTTTCGGGAAGCTTGGATAACACGGGATATTGTGAGCCTAGTCAAAAAGAAAAAGGAAGCATTTGTAAGGGCTGGAAGGCTAGGAACAGATGAAGCACTTGAGGAATATAAAGACAGTAGGAAGGAACTTAAGCAAGGAGTTAGGAGGGCTAAAAGGGGCCATGAAAAGTCATTGGCAAACAGGATTAAGGAAAATCCCAAGGCTTTTTATACATATATAAAGAGCAAGAGGGTAACCAGGGAAAGGGTTGGCCCACTCAAGGACAGAGATGGGAATCTATGCGTGGAGCCAGAGGAAATGGGTGAGGTGCTAAATGAGTATTTTGCATCCGTATTCACCAAGGAGAAGGACTTGGTGGATGATGAGCCTAGGGAAGGGAGTGCAGATAGTCTCAGTCATCTCATTATCAAAAAGGAGGAGGTGTCGGGTGTCTTGCAAAGCATTAAGGTAGATAAGTCCCCAGGGCCTAATGGGATCTACCCTAGAATACTGAGGTAGGCAAGGGAAGAAATTGCTGGGGCCTTGACAGAAATCTTTGCATCCTCATTGGCTACAGGTGAGGTCCCAGAGGACTGGAGAATAGCCAATGTTGTTCCTTTGTTTAAGAAGGGTGGTAAGGATAATCCAGGAAATTATAGGCCGGTGAGCATTACGTCAGTGGTAGGGAAACTATTAGAGAGGATTTTTCGGGACAGGATTTACTCCCATTTGGAAACAAACGAACTTATTAGCGAGAGACAGCATGGTTTTGTGAAGGGGAGGTCGTATCTTACTAATTTGATTGAGTTTTTTGAGGAAGTGACGAAGATGATTGATGAGGGAAGGGCGGTGGATGTTGTCTATATGGACTTTAGTAAAGCCTTTGACAAGGTCCCACATGGCAGACTGGTGCAAAAGGTGAAGTCACACAGGATCAGAGGTGAGCTGGCAAGATGGATACAGAACTGGCTCAGTCACAGAAGACAGAGGGTAACAGTGGATGGGTGTTTTTCTAAATGGAGAGATGTGACGAGTGGTGTTCTGCAGGGATCAGTCCGCTGGGACCTTTGCTGTTTGTAGTATATATAAATGATTTGGAGGAAAATGTAGCTGGTCTGATTAGTAAGTTTGCGGACGACACAAAGGTTGGTGGAGTTGCGGATAATGATGAGGATTGTCAGAGGATACAGCAGGATATAGATCGGTTGGAGACTTGGGCGGAGAAATGGCAGATGGAGTTTAATCTGAACAAATGTGAGGTAATGCATTTTGGAAGGTCTAATGCAGGTGGGAGGTATACAGTAAATGGCAGAACCCTTAGGAGTATTGACAGGCAGAGAGATCTGGGCGTTCAGGTCCACAGGTCACTGAAAGTGGCAACGCAGGTGGATAAGGTAGTCAAGAAGGCATACGGCATGCCTGCCTTCATCGGTCGGGGCATAGAATATAAAAATTGGCAAGTCATGTTGCAGCTGTACAGAACCTTAGTTCGGCCACACTTAGAATATTACGTGCAATTCTGGTCGCCACACTAGCAGAAGGACGTGGAGGCTTTGGAGAGGGTACAGAGGAGGTTTACCAGGATGTTGCCTGGTCTGGAGGGCATTAGCTATGAGGAGAGGTTGGAAAAACTCGGATTGTTTTCACTGGAATGACGGAGGTGGAGGGGCGACATGATAGAGGTTTACAAAGTTATGAGCGGCATGGACAGAGTGGATAGTCAGAAGCTTTTTCCCAGGGTGGAAGAGTCAGTTACTAGGGGACATAGGTTTAAGGTGCGAGGAGCAAAGTTTAGAGGGGATGTGCGAGGCAAATTTCTTTACACAGAGGGTGGTGAGTGCCTGGAACTTGTTGCCAGGGGAGGTGGTGGAAGCAGATACGATAGCGACGTTTAAGAGACATCTTGACAAATATATGAATAGGAAGGGAATAGAGGGATATGGGCCCCGGAAGTGCAGAAGGTGTTAGTTTAGGCAGGCATCAAGATCGGCGCAGGCTTGGAGGGCTGAATGGCCTGTTCCTGTACTGTACTGTTCTTTGTTCTTTTGTATAACAGCAATATTATATAAAGCTACTTCTCCCTGGGAAAAGAAACTCAGCAGTTGTATGACAGGGAGATATGATGGCTATGATTGATGTTTTCAAATCTTGAATGGGCTGCCAAAAAAGGAGTGGGTAGTGGGGGGGGGGGCTGTGGTCGATAGAACATGCTGTTCACAGGCTTTCACTGTTCGTATCACCAACGGTGGCATTATCCAACAATCCCCACAATGAACATGTGGAAAATGCACATGTGGGACATTTGTCCAAAAGCAGGTTTTTGCTAAAACTGGTAACACACTTTGCCATAGGAATAGTCTATTCAAGAACTCAGGGGTTATCAGTATCATTCACTGACAGGATAAGGCACTAATATTTTAGTTACACAGAGAGCTCCTTCTATATCATAGGGTTTCACACTGACATCCTCAGACCCTAGGTGTCTGAAAAGTTATTTGGTTTTTGTCTACTTGGAATTAGCTTTCTACATTTTTCTGTAATCATTTGACCTATTAGCATGTTATCTCTGCTGTTGTATATTAATAAGAAGCACATTCTGCAGGGAGAGCATATTTTCCTTCCGATAGCTGAAACTGTCTTTTGGTCGTTTTGGGCAGGGTATCACTATTTGCAGGACATCCTCCCCAAGTGTAGTAATATTTGCAGGGGATTTCTCAGTATAAAATAGTGCTACGACCAGGTGAGAAATGTGTCTAGGGGTCCCGCTCAGCCTTCACCTGGTCTTACCGTAACAGGGTTTCATTTTAAACATACGTTTTTTAGCTCCCCCTTGGTGAATCCTTGTTCACTGCTTTCCAATTATAAGGCAAAGAAACCAGCACAAACAGGCTTTCTTAGGTCTAAAGAAGAAAAGTTGAAATTTATTAGACTTAAACTCTAATTCGGTTAACGCCTACAGATACATGACGCGCCCACGCTAGCATGCATAGGTGATACACACATGCAAACAGAGACATAAAAGAGAAGAAAAATAAAGTGGGAACGTTTGAAGCAATATCCGAAGAGCTATTGTTACGGTTCTTCGAGCTCACTGTAGAGTCCTTGATTGTAGGTAGATCTTGCTTTTCGTTGGGGCCCAGTATTCTTCTTAAACCTTATTCGCTATAGGAGTCTTTTCTCCCTTGGGGTTCATGTGTCTTCAGTGGATTCAGAGGCTTGTGAGAAAGAGATGGGAGCAGATAGGAGAGGCTGTGGTGAGCCAGCCTGGAGAGGTCTTTTCAATCCAGGAGCAAACAGCTTTCTGCAGACTCTCAGTTCAAACTATACAATTCAGAAACCCCCAGGTTTGCCAAGCAGGTTAGTCATGTGACTAACTGGTCTGACCACGTCTTGTCTCTGTGTATTGTATCATCTTAGCAGGGAATAGAATGTGCTTCCCTGCCTTCAATGTCTGTTAGTATGTAAATGTGTTTTTTCCAGCCAAGGTCTGACAGTCCTCGTCACAGGCCTTCTCTTCTTCCCAGCAACAATTTAAAATTTAATGTCCATGTGGCAAAATTAATATGCCTCATTCTTGGCAGGTGGGTGCCTGCATGACAATAGTTTAAGAAGTTCTATAGGGCACAGATCAGAAAATAAGATGAAGAGGTTTTCACACCTGATTCACTGTGCTCCCAATTTGATTAAAATTAATCCAGTAAATAAAATTAAAATTAATAACTGGAAAATTGGGAATATAATTAAATTGGACAAAGTGACCTCTACGATGATTCATGCTAACACTGAAGAAGGCCGCAGGTGGTGAGTGAAGCCTAACAAAATTGAGCCTTGTTTTAGGATTCCTAACCAAAAGTTCATTTGCACTCCAAGGTCTAATTTTCAGAAGTTTCACATTGGGGCGGCACAGTGGTTAGCACTGCAGCCTCACAGCTCCAGCGACCCGGGTTCAATTCTGAGTACTGCCTGTGTGGAGTTTGCAAGTTCTCCCTGTGTCTGCGTGGGTTTCCTCCGGGTGCTCCGGTTTCCTCCCACATGCCAAAGACTTGCGGGTTGATAGGTTAATGGGCCATTATAAATTGCCCCTGGTATAGGTAGGTGGTAGGGAAATATAGGGACAGGTGGGGATGTGGTAGGAATATGGGATTTGTGTAGGATTAGTATAAATGGGTGGTTGATGGTCGGCACAGACTCGGTGGGCCGAAGGGCCTGTTTCAGTGCTGTATCACTACACTAAACTAAACTAAAAGTTAGTGCCGATTTTCTGCTCTCTCCAAGCTATACCATATCTGAAAAAGATATGACAGAACGCTTACTAAATGTGCTAATAGCATCTAATGTCAGAACATTCCTCTTGCACCAGCTTTTGTGTTGGGTTATTCAATTCTGATACCATGAATTTTCTCCATCCGCTCCTGAAGACACTACCATGAGGTGCAACCCTATATAACCGAGGCAGGAACTTGGGCCCTACAAATCAGCCTCATCACCTCAAGTTAGATAAAAGAGTTAATTCAGTAAAGTTCTCTCTCCTCAATGAGTAATCATGGACATATAGTCTGCCACCCCTCACTGCATGGGCCCATACATGAAAAATGAAAAATGCAAGAAGCATTGCAAATATTTAATCATGCTTCTATATAGCTGCATAATTCATTAACACAAAGGAAGACAACCAAGCTGTCAAAAAACTCATAAAAACACTCCAGAAGGTCCTTGGAAAGATAAGATGACCAAATAAACGGTCTGTGTATGATTAGAATTATGTCATAAATTAACAAAGTCTAAAGCATTCAGATACCAGAAGTTCGCATACATCAATGTTGGAAATGGTCTTAAAGGGATTATAGGGTGTTCCAGCCACTGCCACCCACGCCCGCACCCCCTCGACAACCCCCATCTAAACTAGAACCTAAAAAAAGTCTGGCTCTTTGTTCAATCAGCTGGTCCCAGATTAGCAGAATCATGAACACGATAAAGAGCATGATTATGCCTTGCACACTGTTCGTGGGGGAGGATAGAAAAAGATTCTTAGCAAGAATACATAGCTACAGGCTACTTATTACTGCCAAGGTGCAAGCAATACACCAGGAATGGTAGCATAGTGGTTATGTTACTGAACTAGTAATCCATCGGATCTCACCACAGCAGCTGGGGAATTTAAATTCAGTTTAATTAAATAAATCTGGAAGAAAATACTAGTATCAGTAACGGTGACCAATTAACTATCAGATTGCCGTTAAAACCCATCGGGTTCACTGATGTCCTTTAGGGAAGGAAATCAGCTATCCTTACACAGTTCAGCTTATATGTTGACCTTCAGCGATGCGGTTGACTCAGAACTGCCCGAGTCTGTCCTCTGAAATGGCCAGAAAGCAACTCAGTTATTAAGGCAGCAGATCACCACCATCTTCTCAAGGGCAATTAGATGGGCAATAAAATGCTGGCCTAGCCAGCGTCATCCACATCCCATAAATTAATTTTTTAAAACCTGGCAGGGCTGGCATAGTAGCAGGACCATTACTTCATGTGACATTCATTTTCTATTTCGCACAGTAACAAACCAGATTCTGGTCTACTGAAGCCTTGTCTGAAGCCAAGCATGTTTTGTGCTTTAAACCTTGGAGCACCCTATCCATTCCACAGAGCTTCAAAGTGAGGCCGCCATTTTGTTGGGGTCAATGATCACGTTGAGGCAAGAAGGAACAAAAGTGTCTCTTTTTGGATGGGCAAGGACAAGTAACAGTGAAAATACAGCTGCTACAACAAGCAAGATCATGGTCCATGAAAGAAAGATCAGAAGGGAGATATTAGCCTGGAAGGTAGCTTTGATGTCAACATCTTCCATTTATATCCTTGCAGAATAAATAAGGCACTCCTTCCAGAATCTGCAGCACAAGTATTACAACACCCAGAAAGGAGCTCTTATTTTGATTGGACAAGGAATATATTCTTCAAAGTCAGAACAATGAAGCAACTCCCACTTTATCCCAGCAGAACTGAAGCAGCTGAAACCTGACTTTGGACCTTAAATTAACTTGCATTTATATATTACCTTAACATAACAAAATGTCCCAAGGCACTTCACAAAAGCATTATAAAACAAAACTTGACACCAAGCCACATATGATGCTATTAGGTCAGATTGACCAAAAGCTTGGTCAGCGGTAGGTTTTAAGAAGTGTCTTAAAAGAGGAAAGTGAGGTAAAGAGACAGTGAGGTTTAGGGAAGGAATTACAGAGTTTAGGGCCAAGGCAACTGAAGGCATGGCCACCAATGGTGAAGCAATTAAAATTGGGGATGCTCAAAGGCCAGAATTAGAGGAACGTAGATTTCTCAGAAGATTATGGGGCTCGAGGAGGTTACAGAGAGGTGATGCCATGGAGAAATTTGAAAACAAGGATGTGAATTTAAAAATTGACACATTGCTTAACTAGGAGCCAATGTAGTCAGTGATCACAGGGGTGATGGATGAATGGGACTTGATGCAAGTTAGGACACAGGTAGCAGAGTTTTAGATGAACTGAAGCTTACGGAGGGTAGAACATGGGAGGCTGGCCAAGAGTGCATCAGAATAATCAAGTCTAAAGGTAACAAAGGCATGGATGAGGATTTCGGCAGCAGATAAGCCAAGGCAGGGGTGGAGTCAGGTGACGTTACAGGAGTAGAAATAGGTGGTCTTAGTGATGGCACAGAGATGTGGTTGGGAGATCCTCTTGGGGTCAAGCATGACACCAAGGTTGCGAACTGTCTGGTTCAGTTTCAGGTAGTTGCCAGGGAGAGGGATGAATCGAAACAGAGTTTCAGAGATACATCCTATTCTGTACACAAGATGACTTTTTTTTTTAAGAAAATTATTTATTTTCTTTGCTGTTACACGTCATCTTTATTTTTACTAGCAAGCATAGTAATCTATTCATTCAAGAGGAAAAATTCTCAAAATACATGGAATTTCATTTAAAAGGTGCTTTCAACACAAGAAACTGAATCACTAATACAAAAGCAAAATAATATGGATGCTGGAAATACTCAACAAGTCAGGCAGTATCTGTGCAGAGATCACATTTGTTTAATTATTTCACATTTGAATAATTATTTGCTTTTTGCAAATTTGTTTTGGTGAACATTTGTGCTCAAAGTGTCAAGATCTGTGATGGGGTATTAAACATTTTGCCAACATTGGCACCCAGTCTCAGCATTCAGCAGACCCAGTTTAAGAACAAAACAGTTCAGAGTCCATGCTGTCTCAATAACATGCTTTCACCTCTATTGCATAAGAGTGCCCTCTTGTGTAGAAATGTCACCTTTATTTGCCACTTCCTCCATCAAACAACCTTTTGTTACAATCAGGTGAGGAGGGGTCGCAAGGCTCCCTTCTGGACCTTCCTCTTGTTTGACCGTAACCGTTTATATTCCTTTTTAAACAGTGGACCACTTCAGTGTGTGTTTTACCTTTTACCTTTGTTGTGATCGTAAAGAACCAATTGGACAGGTTTTCTTGAGCTTAAATAAGAGGTGAATTTATTGTACTTGATCTAGATAAAATAATAAAATTACACTACAATTTCACTCACACATGCACACAAGAATCATACACACTATAAATAGAGTATAGAGTGATAAGAAATAGTTTAGTGTGGATTAGCGTCCAGACAAGTAAAAATTAATAGAGTCTGTGTGATTGGATGATTTCGCTGTCTTCCAACTGAAGTTGTGATCTTGAAGTCTTTGTCTTGTAGCAGTGCGCTTTGTGGGTGGCCCACCTGGCTCAGGATTTTCTTGGAGGCAGAATTGTAGGTGGTTTTCTTCCCCTGGAGTCCCTGTCTGTAGCAACCTGTACGCTTGGATGGTCCACAGCCACAGATGGGTTTTAAATTGGTGATGTTATCGAGAGAGAGAGAGACACACACACACACATACACAAAGTCCCACTGGGGTTCTGCCTGGTTCGCACATAAAGCCTCTGCTTCAAGGTCTCAGTAGTTTGTCTGCTGTGTGTCACAAAACCCCCATTTTTACACAGCCTGGGGAGATGGTCACACAGTTCTCTCAGTCCCCTTTGTTTTTGCTGAGGTACAAAGTATAAAATCCAAACCTCTCTCAGGTGGTATTATCAGTGTTTACCCCCTGGAGGGACATCTCCAGTCATGAATGCCTCAAGGTGGCTTTGAATGTCCCACTAACGAGGGTGATCAGGATAATCTACTGTTAGCCAAAACATTGCACTGGCTGGGTTTCTTGCTTGACATGTGTCTCCAATTCGATGTCCTGGAATGTGATGTATTTCAGATGCAAATTGCGGTGGCCATCTTGGTTGCCAGCTTTTTAAGAGTTAACTGTAGGATTCCAGCTCTTATTTTTCATTAAAAATTTATTGTAGGTTTCCAACTGATGAATTAAAAAATCCTCATTTGGCATAGCAGGTTTTCTTGATACTTTGAATCAGTTTTCTATTTTACTGCAGAATTACAGGTAGCTTTGCACAATGGAGAAGTGCCAACTGGGAACGAGGTCGAGACTGCCCATTTCACACAAAATTGCTGCAGTCAGCAAAGATTTTTATTGCATGAGTCTCAGCCATGTTGTCTGCACTAGCAGAGTTAATTCAAATAAGTAAATGCAGTGAAGTATTTTAGAAGAAAAATGCCAAATTTTACGAAGGTAAAGTGATCAACTTTAGTAAATAAAATTGAACCAAAATTGAAAAGATAGCAACAGCTACAACAGCAACACTCCACACACGTGATTCAGATTTTCAACAAAACAGATAGAGTATTCGCTATTTTTACTTTTGGCAAGATGCTAGTACACTAGTCTTTAAATGCTGATAATGCTATTCCCCCCCACCCCCTGATGCCTGTGCAGAACTACCCTCATATTAATAGTCCCCATTTACAATAGGTAAGGAATACATTACCAGTTTTCTCCTGAAAATACTGTCCATGTACAGTACTAAATAAAGAGTGCATTGTCCATTTACTCCTTACTGGGCTGGGTCCAAGTGCTAACACTGCCAAACCTCTCTTCAGCATGATATACAGATGGTAGTTCTCCCAGTAAAGAATTGTAGAATGTCACAGCATAAAAACAGGCCATTTGGCCCATAAAATCTGTACCAGTATTTTCCCTCACTAACCACCTCATCTAGTCCCACTCTTCTACATAATCCCTGTAGTTTTTAATATTCCTCATTTTTCAAGCAAATAATGCCTTTTAAAAAAAAAAGTTTATGAACTCTGTCACAATGAGCACAGCACGCCTGGATTTGATATGATAAAGGGTATTATTATTCAAAATGACCTATGAACAGAAAAGTATTGTTTTTACCCTTGTCACAATTTTCTCTGCTCCTCTCCTCAAAGCGCTTGGTGGAATTCCAGAGGCATAAGTTGCCATTCTTCATGTGTGAGCCTGGCCAGGGAGTGTCAACAGGCTATTCAACAGCAAAGAGCATCACAGCTAATCTGGTTCTTGCCCAATATCTCACAACAGCACACTTTCCAATGGAGGTCACTGGATAATGATCAGGAAAACTGATTAATTCTCACCTCTTAGCTTCGGGCAGAGAAGTCAGCTGTAACGCTTAAATTGCAGTTGTGACCAAAATCGGCCAATCAGGCCTGAGAAAGAATCAAACCTTCAGAACGACACGAAGCAATTCTTTCACGCACTAAATCATTGTGGGAATGAGCAAGCAACTTTCAAATCTATTAAGAGAGAAAATTTTAAAAGCAAGTAATTTGCTGGTTAGATGAGAACCACCAGACAGCATTAAGTAAATATCGACAAATACAGAGAACTAGCACCACACCTGGGCCCGGTACAATATGGGTCAACCACCAGTTTACCAGCTTTTGTTGTGGTAGGTGGCCCCCTATTGAACGTAGTGCACTATCACTAGAGGCTTTTACAGTGTCCACTGGCACTTTCTGCATCAACTGGCTTAGCTGACAAATATAACAAAATATCAATGACTCAGCCCAGGAATTGGTATATAATCTGATTAGACTTCATGTCGCTCATTGGCAATTCACCAATAAAGACAAGTTGTGGATTTCTTGATATCTAGTGTTTACACAAAGCCAGAAATATTAAAAATTAACTTACCATGAACAAAATTTTCAGATCACAACTACAGCATCAACATGCTCATAGAGCCCCTCTCATATAAAGAAAGCCCAAGCCAGTTTGAAAGGGATCAGAGGATACAGAGTTCGAAGTGAGGGGTAGGGGCAGGGGGAACAGAAATGAGAGGTGTAGCAAGGAACAGAGATTTAGTAAGTGAATTCCAGTGTGCAGCAGAATAGTAGCTGCAGTTCTGCCATTAAATGGTGACGTCGAGTGGGTGGGAGACATGCACAGTCAGCCAGATTTGGAAGAACAGAGGCTGCGAACTGGGTCACACAGCTGGAGAAATTTGCAGAAGTAGAGTTGGGAGAGGCCATGAAGAACTCATATTCACAATGAGTTGGTGCATTGTAAACATGACTTATTGGCAAATTCATGCCACACATCATTCTGCTCCCAGGCTTCCATTCAGAGTCTTCTCATGACAAAGAATGACAACTTGCTGGGTAGGGAGATTACAGTAATGGGAAATGGGCTCACATCTATATGCTGCAGTAAGTTGATAAATCAATCTGCTATGCCACAAAGCTAACATATCTTGATTGGACTGATTTTCCAAGCTTAGTGATTCATTAAAAGAATAAAGGAGCCTTTACCCATTCACTGTTCAGGTCACATAATTAATGACTAGAATAATGACATTGACAACTAAAGTTAGTCAATAGAAACTTTGGCATTGCACTGTGAAATCCTCTTTGATCCTCAAAGTTCTCAATACAGTCTATTCTTGGTAGTTCAAACTTTTCTGTTTCTGGTTGATTTCTCCCCTGCATAAACCAGGGGCACTAACGCCAACTGCAGCGTCTATGCTGTTTCCCAACAGTGTACTGGCACTGTGGTCTCTGATGCCCGTTTGTAGGTAGGGCTATTGACTACAAAACTCATATTTGTACTACCCACCAAGTTCTCACACACACAAAGTTCAAGTTTCTCACACTGCAATTGATACGCAATTCTCTACAATTCACCTGGTGCATATATACTCCAGGGGATGTTCTGTCCACACCGCACTGCTACGGATTCATCCACCCTTGCAGACTTGCACATACACTCCACAAGATCCCCAATCCTCACGCATTCTCCAAACTTCAATACAGTCCATGCCCATCTGCTCTCCACAGAGACAAAGGAAGATGCCAAGATCTCAATCTGCCTTCCTTTGGTTTAATTGGCTCTTTCATTTATGGTGCCATGTATCATGCTGCGAGAATGTCAGTGTTGCTGTAATAGAAGATAATGGCAAATTGGCACAACTGGAGGATCTCCCATCAGCTAACAGAATAGAATTATAAAATGGTTACAGCACAGAAGGCGGCCATTTGGCCCTTCATGTCCATGCCAGCTCTCAACAAGAGCTACTCAGCTAGTCCCACTCCCTCACCCTTTCCCTGTAGCCCTGCAAACCTTTGCTCTTCAGATCATTATCCAATTCCCTTTTGAAAGCCACAATTAAATCTGCCTCCACCACACTCTGAGATAGTGCATTCCAGATCCTAATCCCTTGCTGCATATTTTTTTTTTCCTTGTGGCCTCTTGTTCTTTTGCCATGCACCTTAAAATTGGTGTCCGCTGGTTCTCAGCCCTTTCACCAACAGGAACAGTTTCTCCCTATCTATTCTGCTCAGACCCCTCATGATTTTGAATACCTCTATCAAATCTCCTCTAAACCTTCTCTAAGGAGAATAGCCCCAAACTTATCCAATCTATCCCTGTAATTGAAAACCCTCAGCCCTGGAACCATTCTCATAAATGTTTTCTGCACCCCCTCAAGTCATCTTATCCTTCCTAAAGTGTGATGCCCAGAATTGGACACAATACTTCAGTTGAGGCTGAACCAGTGTTTTATAAGGTTCACCATAACTTCCTTTCTTTTGCACTCTATTCCTCTATTTATAAAACCCAGGATCCCATATCCCTTATTAACCACTTTCTCAAACTGCCATACCGCCTTCAACAATTTGTGCACATACACCTCCAGGTCCTCTCCTCATTCTTCTTACCAAAATGTATCACTTCACACTTCTCTGCACTAACTTTCATCTGACATGTATCCGACCATTCCAACTGTCTATGGCCTCTTGAAGTGTACCACTATCCAAATTTTGAAATTGTGCTTTGCACACCCAAGTCTAGGTCATTAATATATATCTAAAAAAGCAGTGATCCTATTACTGAGCCCGGGTGATCCCAACTGTATGCCTTCCTCCAGTCCGGTAAACAACTGTTCACCACTACTCCACGTTTCCCATCACTCAACCAAGTTCGTATCTATGCTGCCACTGTCCCTTTTATTCCATGGAATTTGACTCTGCTAACAAGCCTGTTATGTGGCACTATATCAAGCATCTTATCCAAGTCCTTGTGCAAAACATAAACCCTCTCTGTTACTTCAGTCAAGTTGGTGAAATGCGATTTGCCTTTAAAAAAAATCCATGCTGGCTTTCCTTAATTAATCCACATTTGTCCAAGTGACTATTAATTTTGTCCTGGATTATAGTTTCTAAAAGCTTTCCCACCAGAGAGGTTAAACTGACTGGCCTTTTATTTGCTGGGCTTATCCTTATACTTCTTTTTGAACAAAGTTGTAACATTTGCAATTCTCCAGTCCTCTAGCACCATCCCTGTATCTAATGAGGATTGGATGATTATTGCCAATACTTCCGCAATTTCTACCCTTACTTCCCTCAGTATCCTCACAGGTACCTCATCCGGTCCTGGTGACTTATCATGAACAGCCAGCCTAAAACCTCTTCTATCAATTTTTAGTCCACCCAGTGTCTCAACTACCTCCTCTTTCACTGTGACTTCTTTCTTGATAAAGACAGATGCAAACTACTCATTCAGTATCGCAACCATGCTCTTCGCTTCCAAGTGTACATCTCCTTTTTGATCCCTAATTGACCCCACCTGTCCTTTTATTATTTATGCCTTTAGAAGACTTTTGGATTCCATTTTATGTTGGCTGCCAGTCTCCTCTCATCCTCATTCTTCGCTACTTTTATTTCTTTTCTACTTTTATTTCTTTTCTTACATCCCTTCTGTCATAAGCACCCTTTTTCTGCTTCATCTTACGCTCCATTGGTCTCGTCATCCAGGGAGCTCTGGCTTTGTTTGTCCTACTTTTCCTCCTCATGGGAAGGTAACTCGATGGTACCCAAACCATCTCCTCTTTAAAGGCAGCCCATTGTTCCGTTACAGTTTTGCCTGCCAATCTTTGATTCCAAACGCCTCGACCAGATCCGTTCTCACCCCATTGAAATTGGCCCTCCCTCAATTCATTATTTTTACTCTGGATTACTCCTTGTCCTTTTCCATCATATCATAAGGTTTAGGTTAGCTATAATCACTGTCCCCTAAATGTTCCCCTACGGACACTTGATCCACCTCATTCCCCAGAATCAGATCCAGCAATGCCTCATTCCTCGTTGAGAGAGAGACATACTGATCTAGAAAATTCTCCTGAACACATTTCATAAACTCTTCTCCCTCTGCCCTTTACACTATGACTATCCCAGTCTATATTAGGATAATTAAAATCCCCCATTATAACTACTCTATAGTTTTTCACCTCTCTAATTTCCTTGTAAATTTGTTCCTCTATATCTTTCCAACTAGTTGGCCTATAGAATACACTCAGTATTGTGTTGGTACCTCTAGTGTTTCTTAGCTCTAACCAAATAGATTCTGTCCTGGACCCCTCTGGGACACCCTCTCTCTCTAGCACTGCAATATTCTCCTTAATAAGTACTGCTAGCCCTCCTTCTTTCTTTCCTTCCCTATCTTTCCTGAACACCTTGTATCCAGGAGTATTGAGTATCCAGTCCTGTCCTTTTTTGATCAGATCTCCATTATTGTCACAACATTCCCCCTAGCCTACAGGTCAACAGCCTTATTTACAACACTTTACGCATTCACATACTGTACTGTAAACTTAATTTAGACCTTATTGCATTCCCTCTTATTCTGACCCTACCTAATGCCTTACCATAGCGCTATCTGTCTCTCCCAGTCCTTTGTGCACCTTGTTTTATCTTTCTAATGTTACATCCTGATTCCCATGCCCCTGCCAAGTTTGTTTAAACTCTCAATAGACTGGCAAACCACTCCAAGCAACCACAGATATGCTGGCAGTTTCACATGACTGGGAGCAGAGGTGGAAGAGCAGGCCCCATTCACATCAGTGGAACTGAGCTTCATTAAATTAATTGTACATGAAGTGACAACCCCTATATTGCACCTGCCAAGAAAGAACACAGGTATCTTTATATTTAATAATTCAGACAAACATAATTGCTCATTAAACCCAAATTTCATAACTTTACTTAAACAGAATGCAATTTGTTAAGGTCATCTGAGAATTATCTGGTTGATTTCTAACCGTTTCACCACCATCTTCAGTGCCCTGTATGATCCTTTAATGAGGATGAGCGCCTCCTGCCTTGAGCCATACTGTGGGGAGCCATTGATGTTTACAATCTCATCGCCAACCTGCAGTTTCTTTGACAAAGCAGCTTTGCCTCCATCCTCAATCTGAAAGTATATTTAAAAATGCAAATGAGTGCTACAATTTTCAAAAGCAATAAAATTAGACAAGAGTGGAGCTGGAGCGGAGTAATTTTTAACATTGGTTAACATGACATCAATTAGCATTTTCCAAATGGTTTAACGGATAATTATACCACCTGGTACTGACCCATACTGTCAAGGAAGGTCACAGATTCAATCTTAGGGAGTGCAGTTGTCTGCTGACTAGGCAATCCAATTAGGGTATCCAACCATTTTCATGCTTACCTACATTATACCATTTCTACAACATCCACCTTTGTGACCTGATGAAGATTGGCAATTCAGTTTATCCTTGAAAATATTCTGTTCCTTTCAACACCGTGATCACTCTTTGTCTCTTTCAGCATGTTCATCATTGCTGTTCCTTTCCCTTCTTTTTGGTGACCATATGTGCCAAACCCATTTTCAATAATCTTCTCTAGCCAATCAAATAGCATTTTGTGCAATCACCTTCTCTACCATGCACTCTTAATCTCTCTCTCCAGCAGCATTGGGTATTTATCCTCAGTTCAACACTAATTTTAGTCTCATCTGTTGCTTTTGTTACCAGTATTGTATTGGTACCTCTATTGTTTCTTAGCTCTAACCAAACAGATTCTGTCTTTTACCCCTCTGGGACATCCTCTCTCTCTAGCACTGTAATATTCTCCTGAATAAGTACTACTAGCCCTCCTTCTTTCTTTCTTCATGAACACCTTGTATCCAGGAGTATTGAGTATCCAGTCCTGTCCTTTTTTTATCTAGATCTCCGTTATTGTGACAAAAACAAAACTCCAGCAACTGCTTGAAGACAGTGTCCCACCCACCCCCATCTCTCTTTGATGTCCCTTTATTCTGACCCACCTCTTCTTCTAACCCCAATGTTCCAGATATCAAATTGCTGGATTTTCATCATCTCATCTGAAACTTTCCTTTGACTCTGAATGATCTATTCTTTGCAAGGGCCTTTCGCTTTATCCCCCATGTTTCCCACCTCAACAAATTCTAAGCTCAGCATGATGCTTTTTTGGTTAAATAATTCCCTTCACAAATCTAGTTCTTTTTTTTTGATCCTCTTGGACCCCTTTCAGTGGCCTCCTGCCTTCGGTAAACATCAGACCATTGTGGTGGCAGTATGGCGCCCATCACTAAATCACTCCTTGGCCAGACCCTTTACACCTCTAGCACTTTCTCCTCCTTTGAGCAGCTCACCTTGTTTCACCCACTCACCTCTCATTCAAAATCCTCATCCACTACCGCTATCCCAAGTATGATAAATATTCTGTCACTGAGATATCTTAACTGCTTTCCTCCCTCAACTTCTGCACTGAATGACTTCTCATCCTCGGCAATTTCAACCTTCATCAAAATTAATCATGTTCTCTCTCCTCTGAGTTCACTGCCCTCTTATCCTCTCTAAGTCTCTCCCTCGATGTAAACACCCAAATACATGGTCACAGCCACCACCCCCACCTTGTCATCTCATGGCCTTGCTACTTCCATCGTATCAATCAGATAAGGTCATCTCTGGTCACTTCCTTGTATCACTCTCCACCTACATCCCTCTTCCACACTCCAACCCTCCCTCCTTCTGTATTCATCCCTGGAAAAAAAACTATCCCCCAATTCACTTAAGAACACAAGAAATAGGAGCAGGAGTAGGCCATATGACCCCCCTCGAGCCTGCTCCACCATTCAATATGATCACAACTGAACTTCTGCCACAACTCCACTTTCTCGCCCGCTCCCCATATCCTTTGATTTCCTGAGAGATCAAAAATCTATCTATCCCAGCCTTGAATATGATCAACAAGGGAGGATCCTCAACCCTCTAGGCCAGAGAATTCCAAAGATTCAGAACACTTTGAATGAAGAGATTCTCATTTCAGTTCTAAATGATCGACCATCTATCCTGAGACTGCACCCCCTTGTTTGATTCCCCAACCAGGGGGAAAAAACCTCAGTGTCTACCCTGTCAAGCCCTTCAGAAACTTGCATGTGTCAATAAGATCGCCTCGCAGTCTTCTAAACTCCAGACAGCATAGGCCCGATTTAATTAATCTCTCATCATTGGACAACCCTCCCATCCCAGGCACCAATCTGGTGAACCTTTGCTGTACCACCTCCAAGGCAAGTATATCCTTCCTTAGATATGGAGACTAAAACTGCGCACAGTACTCCAAGTGTGGTCTCACCAAAGCCCTGTACAACTGTAGCAAGACATCTTTATTCTTGTACGCCAATCCCCTTGCAGTAAAGGCCAACATGGAATTTGCCTTCATAATTGTACCTGCATGCTAACATTCTCTGCTCCTTGTATAAGTACACCCAAGTGTCTTTGAACATCAATATTTACAAGTTTAACGCCTTTAAAAAAAAAATCTGCTTTTCTATTCTTACCACCAAAGCGAATAACCTCATACTTCCCCACATTATAATCCATCTACCACCTTGTTGCCCATTCACTTAACCTTTCTATATCTCTTTGCAGCCTCTTTATTTCCTCCTTGCAGTTTACAATCCCACCTAGTTTTGTACCATCAGCAAACTGGAGCCTCTCAGTCTCTTCCTCTAAGTCATTAACGTAGATTGTGAATAGCCGAGGTTCCAGCACTGATCACTGTGGCACTCCAACAGTTATAACCTGCTAACTTGAAAATTCCCCATTTATCCCTACTTTCTGCTTCCTGTCAGTTAACCAATTCCCTATCCATGCTAATATATTATCCCCAACTCCATGAGCCCTTATCTTGCATATTAACCTTTTGTGTGACACATTATAGAATCCTTATGGAATTCCTAGTATACGACATCTACTGGTTCCCCTTTATTTACCCAACTAGTTACATCCTCAAAAACTCCAATAAATTTGTCAAACAGGATTTTCTGTTTTGTAAAAGCATTTTAACTTTCTCTGATCAAACTATGATTTTCTAAGTGCATTGTTAAGACTTCCTTAATAATAGATTCCAGTATTCTCCCGATGACTGATGTCAGGCAACATAGCCATAGTTCCCTCTTTTCTCTCTCCCTGCTTTCTTGAATAACAGTGTTACATTTGGCAACTTCCAATCTGCTGGGACCATTCTAGAATCTAGGGAATTTTGGAAAATCATAACCAGCACACCCACTAATCACTGCAGCTACCTCTTTTAAAACCTTAGGATGTAGGCTATCAGGTCCTGAGGATTTGTCAGGGTTTAGTCCCTTAAGTTTCTCCAATATGTTTTCTCTGCTAATATTAATTACCGTACATGAAGTCCCACAGCATCAGGTCAAAAAGCGGGCAAGGAAACCTTCTGCTAATTACTACCTATCGCTCTCCTGCAGCTGATGAATCACTGCTCCTCCATGTGGAACACCACTTGGAAGAAGCACTGAGGTGGCAAGGGCACAGAATGTACTCTGGCGTGGGAGACTTCAATGTCCAGCCCAATAGTGGCTCAGTAGCACCATTATTGACTGAACTGGCCAAATCCTGAAGGGCATATCTGCAGACTGGGTCTGTGGCAAGTAGTCAGAGAACCAACAAGAGGGGAAAAACCTACCTGACCATGTCCTCACAAATCTACCTGTCACAGATGCAGATGGCATGACCACTGCACAGTCTTTGTGGAGACGAAGTCCCATCTTTACTCTGAGGACACCCTCCATTGTGTTGTGTGGCACTACAACTGTGTAAGTGGGATAGACTCAGAAAAGATCCAGCAGCTCAAACCTGGGCATCCATGAGATGCTATGGGCCATCAGCAGCAAAATTATATTTAAGCACACTCTGTAACCTCATGGCCCAACATATCCCTCACTCCACCATTACCATCAAGCCAGGGGATCAACCCTGGGTTCAATGAGGTATGCAGGAAAGAATGCCAAGAGCAGGACCATGTATACCTAAAAATGAGGTGCCAACCTGGTGAAACTACAATGGAGGTCCACACACGTGCTAAACAGCACAAGTAATATGCTACAGATAGAGCTAAGCAATCGCACAATCAACGGATCCAATCAAAGTTCTACAGTCCTGCTACATCCAGTTGTGAATGGTAGTGGATAATTGAACAACTAACCAGAGGAGGAGGCTCCAAGAACATTCCCATCCTTAATGAGGGAGGAGCCCAGCACATCAGTGCAAAGACAAGCATTTGCAACCATCTTCAGCCAGAAGTGCCAAGCGGATGATCCGTCTTGGCTTCCTCCTGAGGTCCCCACTATCACAGATGCCAGTCTTCAGACAATTCGATTCACTCCACGTGATATCAAGAAATAGCTGAAGCCACTGGGTGCAGCAAAGGCTATGGCCCCAACAACATCCCGGCAGCAGTACTGAAGACTTGCACTCCAGAACTAGACACTACCTTAGCCAAGTGTTTCAGTACAGAAAAACAGGCAACTACCCAAACATGTGGAAAACTGCCCAGATATGTCCTGTTCACAAAAAGCAGAAAAATCCAATATGACCAATTACCGTCCCAACAATCTACCCTCAGTCATCAAAGTGATGGAAGGTATTGTCAACAGTGCTATCAAATGGCACTTACTCAGCAATAACCTGCACACTGATGCTCAGTTTGGGTTCCACCAGGGCCACAGCTCCTGACCTCATTACAGTCTTGATCCAAACATGGACAAAAGCGCTGAATTCAAAGAGGTGAGGTGAGAGTGACTGCCCTTGACATCAAGGCAGCATTTGACTGAGTGTGGCATCAAGGAGCTCAGCAAAAGTGAAGTCAATGGGAATCAGGGGAAAAACTCTCCATTGATTGGAGTCATACCAAGCACAAAGGAAGATGGTTGTGGTTGTTGGAGGCCAATCATCTTAGCCCCAGGACATTACTGCAGGAGTTCCTCAGGGTAGTGTCCTCAGCCCAACCATCTTCAGCTGCTTCATCAAAAACCTTCCCTCCAACGTACAATCAGAATGGGGATGTTCACTGATGATTGTCGTGTTCATTACCATTCGCAACTTCTCAGATACTAAAGCAGTCCATGTCCGCATACAGCAAGACCTGGACAACATTCAGGCTTGGGTTGATAAATGGCAAGTGACATTTGTGCCACAGAAGTGGCAGGCAATGACCTTCTCCAACAAGAGAGAATCTAACTATCTCACATTGGCATTCACTGAATCCCCCACCAGCAACATCCTGGGGAGTTACCATTGACCAGAAACATAACTGGAGTAGTCATATAGATACTGTGGCTACAAGAACAGGTCAGAGGCTGGGAAAGCTGCAGCGAGTAACTTGCCTTCTGCATCCCCAAAAGCCTGTCCACCATCTACATGGCACAAGTGAGGAATGTGATGGAATACTCTCCATTTGCCTGGATGAGTGCAGCTCCAACAACACTCAAGAAGCTGGACACCATCCAGGACAAAGCAGCCTTCTTGATCGGCACCCTATCCACAACCTTAAACATACACTCCCTCCACCACCAACACATAGTGGCAGCAGTACTTACCATCTTCAAGATGCACTGCAACAACTCGTCAACAGCACTTTCTAAACCCGCAACCTTTACCACCTAGGAGGACAAATGCAACAGAGGCATGGAAACACCACCACTTGCAAGTTCCCCTCCAAGTCACTCATCATCCTGACTTGGAATTATATCACCATTCACTGTCGTTGGGTCAAAATCCTAGAACTCCCTTCCTAACAGCACTGTTGGTGTACCTATACCCCAAGGACTGCAGCGGTTCAAGCCATCAGCTCACCGCCACCTTCTCAAGGGCAATAAATTCTGGCCTTGCCAGCGACACCCACATCTCAAGAATGAATAACAAAGGTTTCTTATTCTTATTACCCTCTTGATTACCCTCTATTTCTGGTATCCAATTTGTGTCTTCTACTGTAAAGACACACAAAATATTTGTTCAACGTCTCTGCCATTTCCTCATTCGCCATGATAATTTCTCCTACCTCTAAGGGACCAGCATTTACTTTAGCTACTCTCCTTTTTATATGCTTATAAAATCTTGACAAACTTTTTTTATATTGGTGGCTAGTTTACTTTCATTTCCCCCCCTTTTTTATTAACTTTTTGGTCACACTCTTTGCTGGTACTTAAAAACACTCCCATTGCTCAGGCTTACTACTATTCATTGCAACATTATAAGCCACTTCTTTTAATCTAATACTATCTTTAAATTCCCTAGCAAGCCATGGATGGATCATTCTTGCTGAGTTTTTTTTTAATGGAATGTATTTGTGTTGATCATTTTGAATTGTTTCCGACTATTCATTTACCACCATAACATTTAGTCCACTTATCCAATCAACCTTGGCCAGCTCTCCCCTTTCACTTTCAAACTTAATATGGAATTCAATTCTACGTTGATCACAATTTCCCAGAGGATCATTTACTACAAGATTACTAATTAAACCTACCTCATTGCACAATACTAGATCAAAAATAGCTTTCTCCCGAGTTAGTTTCCACGAACAATATGTTGTGGAACCATAATGAAAGTATTCTACAAATTCATCTTCCAGACTACCTTTGAGAATTTGATTTATCCAGTCTATATAAAGATTAAAGTCCCCCACAATTATTACATTGCCTTTGTTACAAGCTCCAATTATTTATTTATTAAATTTGTTTCACAGAATGTGGACGTCGTTGGCAAGGCCAGCATTTGTTGCCCATCCCTAATTGCCCTCGAGAAGATAATTATGAGCTGCCTTCTTGAACTGCTGCAGTCCAGCTGACAACACCTTCCATCACTTTACTGACGATCGAGAGTAGACTGATGGGGCAGTCATTGGCTGGATTGGATTTGACCTGCTTTTTGTGGGCAGATGTTCTATCCTGTGGTATAACTATTGTTAGGGGACCTTTAAATTACACCCACTCGCATTTTCTGACCCTTTTTATTCCTAATATCCACCCTTACTGATTCTACTTCCTGATCTTCTAAGCAAAGATCCTTTCGCACTACTGTCCTTATGTCATCCTTCACTATCCAGGCTAGTCCTCCTCCTCCTTTTCCACTCTGTCTGTCTTTTCAAAATGTTGTGTACCCTGAATATTTATTCCCCAACTTTGGTCACCACGTAACCATATCTCTATAATTGCCATTAGATCAAAACAATTTATTTCTAATTGTGCCTCTAGTTCACCTATCTTACTGCAAATGCTTGGTGCATTCAGATGGAGACTTTACATTTTTTAACTACTATTCTTTGCATGGACCTCTTTCACTGATGCACTATTATCGTTCAACTCACTCTCCCTTCCTGTCCTACTCTGCTTGTCTTTACCCAAATCGCTACAATGCTCTCAGTATGCCTGATGCTGCTCCTGGCGTGCTCTCCTACCATCCTTATTGAACCAGGGTTGATCGCCTGGCTTGATGGTAATTATAGCAAGGGATATGCTGTGCCATGAGATTACAGATTGTAGTTGAATATAATTCTGCTGCTGCTGATGGCCTACAGTGCCTCATTCTTGTGTGTAACATTAACCACACATTTTCCAAGAAAAGGCATATTTTGGCCAGAAGTTGCATTATTTCACCACACAGGAAGCTTCTATGCTTCTTTTTTGAAGGCATTTTACTGCTTTTACTGAGGCGCCTGAAAGTGCTTTTGCTTGACAGCTGACATTTCTTCAGCATTTGGTCCTGTAAAACACATGAGGGGAGGCACTTCTAAAAAGTTAAGAAAACTCAGGGTCAGCCTATTCTTCTCTTCTTCTTTGGCCTCCTTGTCTCGGGAGACAATGGGTAAGCGCCTGGAGTGGCTATAAAGGCCAATATTAGAGTGACAGACTCTTCCACAGGTGCTGCAGAAGAAATTGTTTGTCGGGGCTGTTACACAGTTGGCTCTCTCCTTGCACTTGTCTTTTTTCCTGCCAACTGCTAAGTCTCTTTGACTCGCCACACTTTAGCCCCGCCTTTATGGCTGCCCGCCAGCTCTGGCGATCGCTGGCAACTGACTCTCACGACTTGTGATCAATGTCACAGGACTTCATGTCGCGTTTGCAGACGTCTTTAAAGCGGAGACATGGACGGCCAGTGGGTCTGATACCAGTGACGAGCTCGCTGTACAATGTGTCTTTGGGGATCCTGCCATCTTCTATGCGACTAACATGGCCAAGCCATCTCAAGCGCCGCTGGCTCAGTAGGGTGTATATGCTGGACATGTTGGCCGCCTGAGGACTTCTGTGTTGGAGATATGGTCCTGCCACCTGATGCCAAGGATTTTCCGGAGGCAGCGAAGATGGAATGAATTGAGACGTCGCTCTTAGCTGACATACGTTGTCCAGGCCTCACTGCCATAGAGCAAGGTACTGAGGACACAGGCTTGATACACTCGGACTTTTGTGTTCCATGTCAGTGCGCCATTTTCCCACACTCTCTTGGCCAGTCTGGACATAGCAGTGGAAGCCTTTCCCATGCGCTTGTTGATTTCTGCATCTAGAGACAGGTTACTGGTGATAGTTGAGCCTAGGTAGGTGAACTCTTGAACCACTTCCAGAGCGTGGTCGCCGATATTGATGGATGGAGCATTTCTGACGTCCTGTCCCATGATGTTTGTTTTCTTGAGGCTGATGGTTAGGCCAATTTCATTGCAGGCAGCCACAAACCTGTCGATGAGACTCTGCAGACACTCTTCAGTTAAAGCAGCATCGTCAGCAAAGAGGAGTTCCCTGATGAGGACTTTCCGTACTTTGGTCTTCACTCTTAGACGGGCAAGGTTGAACAACCTGCCCCCTGATCTTGTGTGGAGGAAAATTCCTTCTTCTGAAGACTTGAACGCATGTGACAGCAGCAGGGAGAAGAAAATCCCAAACAGTGTGGGTGCGAGAACACAGCCCTGTTTCACGCCACTCAGGATAGGAAAGGGCTCTGATGAGGTGCTGCTATGCTGAATTGTGCCTTTCATATTGTCATGGTCAGGGTCAGCCTATTAAATTTGTAAATAACCAGTCAATCTCCCATGGCATTGCATGGAGTTGGGGTGAGGGGGGTGGGGTGGGGTAGGGTGGGAGGGGTGGCAGGGAAGTCGAAGACCAAGTTTTTAATGTTAAGCAGGAGTAGAAGCCATGGGTATAAATTGTTAAGGGTGCACAGATGTGAATCAGTTTAATTTTAAAGTCATAAATTATGTCCTTATTTTTATATAAGACAAATCAATGGACAAATGTAATCATGTTATTGCGATAAATGTAATTTATATAAAAACTCAATTCGAAAATAAGAAATTTCAGCTACTGCGGGGAAAAATGGCAGAAGACAAAAAAATTTTTAAAAATCATTCCCTCCAGAATGTCGTTCACTCACAAACAGGACCCTCATCATCCATGGCCTTAGACTGGATGATTGCATAGTCTGAAACTCAGCTCTTGGATGGAGACACCTTGCACATTACCAAAGGGTCCCCCACATTCTGATATGTTCTACCACCTGCCAACCAAACAGCTATGGTGGTGGTGTGGACCTCATTATCTAAAACACACCTTGGTCTCCCTCCACTTCTCTCGTCACCATACTAAGTAAAGTTCAGCAAACTTATGAAATGTCATCGACATGAAACATTAACTCTGTTTCTCACTCCACAGATAGTGCCAGACCTGCTGAATATTTCCTGCACTTTCTATTTTTCTCAGTAAACTGATGCCTAGCTTAAGGCATCAGAATTATGAAACCTGGTTGAAAGCCTGGGTTTGTTTATTCTGGACAAGAGCATGCTCAGGGGAAATACTATCCTCGTATTCAAGGGAACAGAAAGGCTGAACCCTGGTAATATGTTTTACTGTTTGTCACAACTCCACAACTAGGCTCAAGCTTAGAAGGAGGAAAGTACACAGGCTAATGACTGAGGGTGAAAAATGTGTTGGACATTTATCCAGGGAGGCAGATAGTGTGGAAAATGTTGAGAATTGGACAGATATTTGAGGGAGTGAATGATTAAGTATTATTTTTGGAACCAACCAGATAAACTGCAAACATTTTTCTAGTCCTGTACTTTCCCATTTATAAAGATGTAGATATTCTAATCCAGGTTTATAGGGAGTGTAAAGGCCTTTGGCAAACTCATTACCAGTTTTTTTCACCCTCAAATACACTTTATCTGCTTGCCCTGTGCCTATTAATCCAACAGGGTATTTCAACATTGTGTGATTTTCCACTATTTATCTGGGAACCTAAATATATTATTGGAAAAAACAGAAAAGTAGAAATTGGCACAGGGTCCAGCTGATAACAGGCAGATCCAGACCAACAAGATATCCAGTTATTATACTGACAGTGCTGCCATTGGCCCAGTATCAGCTGTACTGCTATAATATCTATGACTCTCTGAAATGTACAATATCTCATCAGAGATACTTATATCATTTAAAGGGCCCTTACCATTGAAAATGGTGTAGCTTTTCAGCCATACTTATCAACTTTGGGTTGGAAAAAACTCATGTCAATTTCCAATTTCTCAGTTCAAGTGTAATCTAGTGAAATCTGCTATGTTGATCTTTTACTACTATTTATGTTTTGCTTTTAATAAACATGATTCATTGGTTGTAGTCGAAACAACAAAGTACAATAGTGGTCACTTGTCATTATCCAAAGACTATGAGGATATGGGAGAGCATGTGCTGGTTCCACTGAGCAAATTAGTCACAATGGATTCTGTTTAATCCTGGGTACTCTTATTTAACTAGGATATTGTGTGTAGAGTCACTTTGATTTAAATAAAGCAAGGAAATCAATTTATACCACCATCTCTCGACCCCTCCAATTGCTTCTAATTTGCAAAACTGCTTGCCTGAAATCCAGTACTGGATCAGCAGAAATTTCTTCCAATTAAATACTGGGAAGGCCTGGAGTCCCCACTCCATTCCCTAGCCACCAACTCCATTCATCACCCCAGCTACTGACTGAAGCTGAACCAGACTGTTCACAATCTCTGTGTCCTATTTGACCCTGAGTTGAGCTTCAGACCCCAATTCTCTCCATGACAAAGATCATCTACTTCCACCTCATAACATCGCTCATCTCCCCCACCACCCCATCTGCTGCTGAAACCCTCATCCGTGCTTTGTTACCTCTGAATTCGACTCTTCCAAGGCTCTCCTGGCTGGCCTCCCACCTTACGCCCTCTGTAAACTTGAGCTCATTCAAAGCTCTGCTGCCCATACCTTAACTTGCACCAAGTTCCACTCACCAATCACCTCTATGCTTGCTGACCTATATTGAGTACCGGTCTGGGCCATGCCTCAATTTTAAAATTCTCATTCTTTTTTTCAAATCCTTCCATGGCCTCGCCACTCTGAGAACCCTCTGAGAACTCTGCATTCCCCCAATTCTGGTCTTTTGTGCATCCCCAATTTCCTTTGGCTCCGCCATTGGTATTTGTGCCTTCAACTGCCTTGACCCTAAGCTCTGCTTGGTGGTTAGCATAAGTAGTATATCTGGTGGGCCCCAAATATCATAACAAAGAACCCCAACATCAATGACTGCCTTTGTCTCAGGTAGGCCGGGCTTGTTGCCAAAACCTGACAACCGGCTGCCTATATGTCCCTTGCAGCAACATACATGACCTCAAATTTACACAGGTTGCAAAGCGAGAGGCTGACAAGGAGAGCATTGGAATAGTCGAATCGAGAGCTAAGAAAGGTAGGGAGGGTTGCAGCAACAGTTGAGCAGAGGCAGGGGCCAAAACAGGCAGTCTTGGCAATGGAGGTAAGATGGAGTCAAAAGCTCAGTTCAGGGTCATATAGGATGCCTTTCTTCTTTGGCCTCCTTATCTCGAGAGACAATGGGTAAGCGCCTGGAGGTGGTCAGTGGGGTGTGGAGCAGTGCCTGGAGTAGCTATAAAGGCCAATTCTAGAGTGACAGGCTCTTCCACAGGTGCTGCAGAAAAATGTGTTTGTCGGGGCTGTTACACAGTTGGCTCTCCCCTTGCGCCTCTGTCTTTTTTCCTGCCAACTGCTAAGTCTCTTCGACTCGCCACACTTTAGCTCCGCCTTTATGGCTGCCCGCCAGCTCTGGCAAATGCTGGCAACTGACTCCCACGACTTGTGATCAATATCACAGGACTTCATGTCGCGTTTGCAGACGTCTTTAAAGCGGAGACATGGACGGCCGGTGGGTCTGATACCAGTGGCAAGCTCGCTGTGCAATGTGTCTTTGGGGATCCTGCCATCTTCCATGCGGCTCACATGGCCAAGCCATCTCAAGCGCCGCTGACTCAGTAGTGTGTATAAGCTGGGGATGTTGGCCGCCTCGAGGACTTCTGTGTTGGAGATACAGTCCTGCCACCTGATGCCAAGTATTCTCCGGAGGCAGCGAAGATGGAATGAATTGAGACGTCACTCTTGGCTGATATACGTTGTCCAGGCCTCGCTGCCATAGAACAAGGTACTGAGGACACAGGCTTGATACACTCGGACTTTTGTGTTCCGTGTCAGTGCGCCATTTTCCCACACTCTCTTGGCCAGTCTGGACATAGCAGTGGAAGCCTTTCCCAAGCGTTTCTTGATTTCTGCATCTAGAGACAGGTTACTGGTGATAGTTGAGCCTAGGTAGGTGAACTCTTGAACCACTTCCAGAGCGTGGTCGCCAATATTGTTGGATGGAGCATTTCTGACGTCCTGCCCCATGATGTTCGTTTTCTAGGACACCAAGGCTGTGAATAGTCCTATTGGTTCTCAGTAGCCAGAGACAGCAACAAAATCAGTGCCTCGTGAACAGAGTTGGTGGGTGACAGCCAAAGATCATGGCATTTTTTCCCCAATATTGGAGGAAAATTCTGCTCACCACTTCCGGATGCCAGACAAGCAGCGTGACAAATCACAGGCAGCGAAGTGGTGAGTTGGACCTAATTGTCATCGATGCACATGCAGGATAACTCCCACTGCACCCACCTGCCAATTCAAAATTTCACAGCTTCAGGCACACAGAAGCAGGTTGTTCTAGCACTGGAATTGGATTTGGGAAAGCAGATCATCACAAGATCAGTCAACCAGTTTAAAGGTTTTGGACTCCCAAAAGTTTCATACAAGTCACTTCTTATGCAACAGAAATTATCTTTGGTTTGCTCGTACTTGATACTATGAAAAAAAAAGGTTTCCAAGTGCTCCTTCCCTCTTCAAAACATCAACGGTCTCCCTTTAACACAAAATGTAAAGGTGTAGATTCTGGACTAACCCTTCCCTTTGCGCAGAATTAAAAGGCTTTTGACATCTGGCGACAATTAGGAAGAGTTGTAATGACCCACTCTACTGTTCAGTTGAAATCAGCGCTTTGGAGAAATTGAACCTCGGACCGTGTTTTTCTGTGTATTACTCAGTGAGTGGTTATATGGCGGTGGGGTGAACGGGTTAATCAGCAACAATTGCACATATTCCTTGCCACAAGTAAAAGCAGCGAGGTGGCTGCTCTCTGAACCACAGTCCTGTTGTGCATTTTATTTGCCGCATGCGGAGCCTGTGCAGTTTCTGCAATAACCGAGTACAAGAGCTGCGGGCGCATTTCGCTGGTGGAAGACTGTTAATCATCTACCCAAATAATACCATCAGTCCTCCGGCTCCTGCCGGTGCTTCTCTGCTCTCCGTGCTCCAAAACATTTTCAGTGCCTACAGGGGACGAAGCACCAACCCAAGGTGGAAAACAACCCCTTTGCAATAACTCCAACAAAATCCACACTATTTTAAAATGCAGAAAAGCTGCACTTTTTAATGGGAACCATGTCCTTCAAACGCCCGCAGCACCTAGAGAAAAAGTGAGCCAAAAAAACCTGTAGCGTGGTCGTATTTTTCTTCAAAAAATAAGCTTTCCCACCATATCCTTAAAAGTACATACTTTCTGCCAGCATTACACAAGTTTTTTTTTCTCCTTTTCAATGTGATTTAAACTGCATTCCCCAGGCTACTGCTGGGAAGATACGAATTGCTGTGCACGCTTACCATTTAAGACGGCAATTATTTAATGTACATTTTACAATTCGATTTGAACTTTTTATTTTTGGATTTTTTTCTCTCTTTCTACTCTGAAATGGATCATCTTTACCAAAACACGAACAATGTCGGGGCGAACTTCTTTGCCACTTTTTGCAGCAGTAATGGACATTGTCTCTGGTTGGGGTTTTGGGGGGGGGGGGGGGGGGGAAAGAGGAGAGAAGTTTCTTAAAGTTTTACCTTTGAGATGGTGAGGGGCTCGCCATGTTCCAGCCCCCCTTTAAGGGTGAAGCCCCATGGAGCTCCTCCTTGTAGTTGCACATGAACATATTGGTAGATGCTGACTGTTTCTTTGCTGCGCTCCATAATCTTTGATTACTCGCAGTTCCATCACATTCCCATTGATTTTTTTTCTTCTTCCCACTAACTGCTACAGTACATCCATTGCGGAAATGACATTGACACACAGCTTCCCCCGCCCCCCGGGGCCAGGCCACCTCTTGGATTGACATCTAATCCAGCCAATCATCTCTTCCCCGCAAAGTGTGAGACCCAAACCAACACAGCGCAAGGGCGGGACTTGGGAATTTGGGACCTCACTGCTGGTTCTTCAAGAGTTAGTGTGTGGTTTTAACCCATTACATTTTTTGTAATCCCAAAGAAATCTGGGAAGTAATCGGTTTCAAATATTTATCATTCTTGCAACGTAGTATTCCAAATCTCATATCAAAGTTTATAAATGATAAAACTTTTCTCTCTCTGAATTGTGTTCTAACTTTGAATTTTCTTCTCCAATTATTACCTATGTTTTTTCATGGAATCACACAGCACAGAAAGAAGCCTTTCAGCCCATTGTGTCTGTTCTGGCTCTTAGAAATGGCGATCCAACTAGCTCCACAATCCTGCAATTATTTCCCCTTCAAGTATATATCCAATTCCCTTTATGGTTAAATGGGCAAACAACAATTCTCCCTTATTTCACTCAACAGTTCATTTTTCTATAGCCCAGATGGGGATGAGGGGGGCAACAAAAGTGAACTCAATTCTGTTTTCATCCACAACAGTCTGTTCCAACAACACTCACTAGAAAACAAATAGAATTGAGGATGCTTGGCTGCTTTTTCTCCTTCGTAGCTCAGGGTGGAATCTGGGGTAACTGGATGATACGTTCATCTGCTGAGCTATTAGGGAAGCATAAAATGAAGGAAGCTTCTGGCAGTTTCACTACCAGTAAGTGCTGGGGGAAAAGTTGCCCTCCTCCCATTTCTCTTTGCTCCCGAGAGGTTGCAGCTGATAGGAGATCCCAGTAATTTCCACCTCCAAGGCAACAACTTAAATGTTTCAATATTTACAGGAGTTTCTGGGTTTAGCCTGATCTATGCAGCAGGGGAAGCAAGTAGGCAGTGACGGAAATGTAGACATCTATATAATGGAAATTGGTGCCATTGTGAATTTATTGTATCTGAGTGCCAGATCTCTACTTCAAAGGGCAAATCTATTGCAGTTAGAACAACAGTAGTTTCAAATTCAATAGCTCATTTCCAAAACTAAATGTCCATGAGCTAAGAAAGAGGAAAAAGCAGTCAGCCAACATTCCCACCATGAATGCAAATATGGAACAAAGTGGAATGATGGACTCTTGAGAAATCAGAGTTTGGGAGTCAGGAGAAGGTTCAGAGAAATGGATAGTGATGAACATGACATAATTAACCTGGTAATAAGAAAAATTATGTAAAGTATTAGTAGATTGTGGTTTACACCCATTTTGTTGGTTAATAAATTACAGGTTAGTAAAGTAACTATTTAGCTGAGGAAATAAATCAATTAGCATTTGAAGAGTCGTGGACTGGTCACTAAACTGCTATTGATGTGTTTGATGCACAAAATCTGTAGGCCCATTAGATTTTCTTTATGCATACCATTTTACATTGGTTGATAATGCTGGAAACACGGCAGGTCAATTGGCATTTGTGGAGAAAATTGACAGCTTAATAATGTTTCAGTTGTTTACCCTTCGAGCAGCATTTTCTGTTTTTGTGCCAGATTTTCAGCATCTGCAGTTTTTTTTTTGCTTTTTACTTGATTTACAATAAGGAAATACTGTCCCATATGCCAACTTATTTATTTATTTTCAACATGTATCTTCTTTATATTCCATACTGTTTAAGGAGAAACAGTTCTGCAACATCTTATATCACAGGACTTGGAGCATCTGCTGTGCATTGCAGCAACAGACAGTGCTTCGTATACAATTGTTTGAAAGTCTTGGTTTGTGGCTTCATTTTGAGCCACTGGAACCTCCTTGGAGGACAGATGTATCTGTAAAGATAAGAAATCAAAAAGCTGAGGGCTGGAGGCAATAGAGATAGAGAGTAACTTGGATATTTATGAAGAGGTGAGTGGGTAGTTGATTCTGAAGCATGTGAAGAAGTTGAGAATAGGGCATAAAGGGCTGGTAAAAAAATAAAAATACCAGGAATGCTGAAAATCTAAATAAAAATAGAAGAGGCCAAATAGTTTGAAAGGTTAATCGGATAGGAGGGTTGGAGTGAAAAGCATAGGGAGGGAAGAATTAGGATAGGCAGAAAACAAACTAATGATGAGTTGATACCATTTCCTAATATTTTCCTAAGAAAGGAAATCTCCAGGCCTAAATGCTGCCCCCTGGCAGAGTGCCATCTGATTTCCCTTTATACTACATGGTTCCTGCCAATAATTAAAGTTCCATGGCAAATCTATGTGATGGATTCAATGGAAAATGTTACTGATGGCTTATGGTGTCAAATCCATCATTTGGGTCTTGCTATAGGCAGACTAACATCATAGCCTACCCATATAGACCAGAAATTTGCTTTTGATATTCCTGGTTATATATAACTCCCGCAAAAAACAGAGATTTTGCACTAACTTGCAAACACAATTTTTCTATTGTTGCTGTTTCAGTCTCCACAGTATAAAAGGGAGATTTGGTGCTGATGGAACCAGTACAATTGCTGCAAATGGAAGAAGGTACAACTTGTTAATTTTGAGCCATCTATGGCAGCCCATTCTGACACCAGTATACCTTACAATTCATCCAGGAGGATTTCAATTTCCCATGCAGCACTTAATGGAAAGAAGAACTTGCATTTATGTAGTGCCTTTCACATCTTCAGAGTGTCACAAAGTGCTTTACAATCAATTGGGGCTAAATTCAATAGTCCCCAAAAAGGGCATGGGGCTCGCAATGGGCGAACTTCGTGCTGCCTGCTCATTATAATGATTTTGGAGTTCAGCCAGCACTAACTGCATTCTTCATTATCTGTACTTTGGCTCCTTCAGCCAACAGTTCCAGGCTCCTCCATCATCATCCCTGAGGTACATCCTGTCCCACTAGTAGGTTAGGACTACCAGAGGTATATCACCAGAGTGATATACAGTCACGTGGAAGTGGACCTAGGAGTCCTCAACATTGACACTTGACTCATGAAGTCTCACGGCATCAGGTCAAACATGGGCAAGAAAACTTCCTGCTCATTACCACCTAGCACCCTCCTCTGTTGAACACCACTTGGCAGAAGCACTGAGGGTAGCAAGGGCACAGAATGTACTCTGGGATGTGGGACTTCAATGTCCATCACCAAAAGTGGTTTGGTAGCACCATTACTGATCAAACTGGCCAAGTTGTGAAGGACATAGCTGCCAGATGGGGCATGGGGCAGGTGATGAGAAAACCAACATGAGGGAAGATCCTTCTTGGCCTCATCCTCACCAATCTACCTGTCACAAATGGATCTGTTCACGGCAGTATTGGTAGGAGTGACCAACACAGAGTCCATGTGGAAATGCAGTCCTGTCTTCACACCGAGGACACCCTCCATTGCATGGTGCTAAATGGGATAAATGTGGATAGATTCAAACACATTTAGCAACTCAAAACTAGGCTTCCAGGAGATGCTGTGGGCCATCAGTAGCAGCTGAATTGTATTCCACCACAATCTGCGGCCTTATGACCCAACATGTCCCTCATTCTATCAAGCTAGGGGACCAACCCTGGTTCAATGAGGAGTGTAGAACGGCCTGCCAGAAGCAACACCAGGCATACCTAAAAATGAGATGTCAACCTGGTGAAGCTAAAACACAGAACTACATGCATGCTAAACAGCAAAAGTAGCAAACTATAGAGAGAGTTAATTGATCCCACAACCAGTGGATCAGATCAATGCACTGCGGCCCTGCCACATCCAGTCATTAATGGTGGTGGACAATTAAACAATTAACCTGAGGAGGAGGCTCCACAAACATCCCCATCCTCAGTGATGGGGGAAGCCCAGCACATCAGTACAAAAGATAAGGCTGAAGCAGTCACAACCATCTTCAGCCAGAAGTACCACGTGGATGATACATCTTGACCTCCTACCATCATAAATGCCAGTTCTCTCCAGTCCTCCAAAGGAATCCATTTCCACAATTTTAAAACACAAGTCTTCACAAAATATTTTTAAAAATCGAAATACTGTCATAACAGTATTCTGTGGTGGGTGACTTACGTTCTGACCCCCCAAGGCCCTTTCACCACCTACAAGGCACAAGTCAGGAGTGTTATGGAATACTCTCTACTTGCCTGGATGAGTGCAGCTCTAACAACACTCATGGTGCTTGACACCATCCAGGAAAAACAGGCCATTTGATTGGCACCGCATCCATCCCCTTAAACATTCACTCCCTCCACCATCAGTGCATTATGGCTACAATATGTATTGTCTACAAAATGCACTTCATCCAACTCACCAAGGCTTGTTTGGTAGCACCTTCCAAACCCATAACCTCTACTTTTAACTGAATATCAATTGTGTTTAATTCTGTGCAGGTGGCAGGCTTTAATTAGGGTTTCACTTGAGCACACATAAAGAGGCACTTACTGAAACTGTGGTGTAGTTGAGTTAGAAGCTGTATGCATGTACTGTTTTATTCCATAAATAAATGTTAGACGAAGTAAAGATTGGCTCCAGTGTGATCCTTCATCAACATGCTTTCTGGTGTCTACCACCTAGAAGAACAAGAACAGCAAATATCACCACCTCCAAGTTCTCCTCCAAGTCACATACCATCCTTATTTGGAAGTATTACATCAATCTTTCATTGACACTAGGTCAAAATCCTGGAACACCTTACCTAACAGTACAGTGGAAGCAACTTCACTATACAGCCTGCAGTGATTCAAAAAGGTGGCATACCACCACCTTCTCAAGGGCAATTGGGATGGGCAATAAATGCTGGCCTTGCCAGGGATGCTCACATGAATAAATAAAATGAATAAATAAAAAAAATCAACAGATAGCCCAAAATCATAACTTCCTGGCATCACTTAAAGCTAGCCTGCACTGCTTAAAGCTAGCCTGCACCTCTTAAGGGGAGGTGCATTGTGGCTGGAGCAGTGCTGGGAGCAATGTTCCCTGTAATTATTTTCTTTGAGTGTGCATTCCCTTTAAATTCTTCTGCGTGGCAGTGCATGCATGATAATTTAAAGGAGCTGATATGTGCGCAGTCTGCAGTGCAGGCTAGCTTTAAGTGATGCCAGGAAGTTATGATCTTTTAAGTTGCTGAGGGAACATTGGCTGAGAGTTGTGCAAAAAGCGTATCTACCCTGGGAAACATTGAGCAGACTCCAAGGCTTTCGGGTGCTGTAATGGAGGCTTTGATGGAAAAGGTGAATAGGACAGGCATCCTGTATCTGCAGGGGCAGGAGGCCCTCCAGATACGCTGCCAAAAGGCAATGGACGTAGATAGCTGTGAATGTCAATGCCAGGAATATGCCTCAAGGACCTGGATGCACTGCCATAAGATGTTCATGACCTCACACAAGTGGTCAAGATCAGTAACTGCATCTTCAAATGCCATACTCCATCAACTGAATCACTAGCCTCACACACTATTCAATTCATCACACATTCATCACTCACCTACCGACAATCTCTATTAATCAGGACTCATACCTAAAATGTATATGCTTCACCACATCCTCACACATTTAACGCTGCTGCAAGCCTCACACCCACATCGCATAGCTTGCTCACACTGCCAGCTATTAACCATGACAGCCACATCATACAAATAGATTGCACCACATTCACTGACAGACCTCCCTCCCTCTTGCAGGACAAGGTGGCAGCAGGAGCTAAATAAAGGAGGATAGGGATGCCTGCATGTCCTAACCCTGATGGAAGAGATGGTGCTGACCATCACTGGAGCAGCCATGACTGAGGCTGTTGCAAGTGGTGGCGCTGAAACCATCAAAGATGATGGTCTGCTCATACCTCATTCGTTTTCTCACATCCCACTTCCCCCTCATCCCATAATCTATTCTGATTTACAAGCTGCTATTATGTATGCATGCAGCTCTTACTTTACCCCACTCCCCTAACCATCACCTTATTTTTGGTGTCTTTTCCTTCCAAATACCCAAGAGATGAAACATAGCCAGGCAGTGGAGGAACACCAAGAAGAAAGTGATGATGAAGACACAGCACCATCACTTGATTTCACACTTGCAGCACTAGTTCAGGGATTGACACTATGTGTATGTTAAATGAAAAATTAGAGGCGGGGTCCGCACGTGGTGAGCCACCGGGTAGGAGTGGGCTGTAGACAGGACAGGGGTCAAGGGTAGCATAGGTGCCAGCTCACCATAGGCAATGTTGCACTCATGTTCTGCTGCAAAGGACTCAGAGGAGGCAGCCCAGAGGAATGCAGATATGCACAACAAAATGCTTGGTGCATTGGGAAGCCTGAAAGAAAGTCTACATTCAATGTCAAGGGTGCTTGGAACAGCTCAGTATCAACTTGGCGCAGGGATTTGCACAGAGCTTGAAGCCCATATTTTCCAGCATGAAAACGGTGGCCAACTCCATTCGCACACTTACGAATCAAACTATGATGCAGCGTCTGATGGTTGATGTTTCAGATTCCATTGCAGCAAAAGCAGCAGCCACTTGACGTCTGAGTGCTGCAGTGGAAGCTCAGACTGCTGTCATGCAAGGTCAGCTTGCTGTCATGCAGGCTCAGACTGCAGCCATCATGACTGTGGGTTACAGTTGTACAAAGGTGGCACAGCAATCCAGTAATCTGTCCTTCTACCGATTACTAGGATTGCTGAGGTGCCACCCCAGGAGGTTGCAGTGGCTCCTTGGAGCACAAACCTAGTGTCCTCCCTCAGGAAGATAGCATTTGTCCTCCCACCACTGCCTCTCTGCCAGTGCCCTTGCTGTTGCCTCTCAGCCAGCCAACCCAGACTGTGCCGTCCATGCCGAGATGGTGCAGTCTGAAGCCAGGCCTTCTAGGATAGAGCTGCTTGAGGTTGTTCTGCCAGGCCATCTGCAATTTCCCCACTGAAAGTCAACAGCCTTTCACCAGCCATGCTGCAGAGCACTGGAATGGGAGGAATTTGAAAAATAAATTTAAAATAGCAACACATGTGTTTTTAAAGACTGGTTTGAATTAGATCACAAATAACAATTGATAACCTTCAATGCTGTGCTTTGAGTGCTCAATTGTTTTCAATTGTTTTATGGGCGGCACAGTGGCGCAGTGGTTAGCACCGCAGCCTCACAGCTCCACGGACCCGGGTTCAATTCTGGGTACTGTCTGTGTGGAGTTTGCAAGTTCTCCCTGTGTCTGCGTGGGTTTCCTCCGGGTGCTCCGGTTTCCTCCCACAGCCAAAAAGGCTTGCAGGTGATAGGTAAATTGGCTGTTATAAATTGCCCCTAGTGTAGGTAGGTGGTAAGGCATATGGGATTACTGTAGGGTTAGTATAACTGGGTGGTTGTTGGTCGGCACAGACTCGGTGGGCTGAAGGGCCTGTTTCAGTGCTGTATCTCTAAAAAAAATACACCATGTCAGCAATCTCAGCCCTTAGAGTTGGTATCACAGTCTTGTTTAATGAACTGAATCTAATATTCACGTTACACTAGGACAGGCAAAGGGACAGGGCAGATAGGCACCAAGGGAATTAGTTGCAATATTGCATGATTTCATTTATAATTTGGTTTAGAACGTTTATTTTGTGGTGATTTTTATTTTTGCATTGTGGCCAAATGGTGGTCAGTGACAGAGGGAAGGCAAGGTGTAGGAGTGTTGATGAATAGGGAACGGAGGTTTAGGTTACTGGTAGTGACTATACTTCTGTAGGGCTGGTAACCTTTCAGTGTCTCATTCTTCACTTTTAAGTGGACAATGAATATTAGCAAGCTAACCAATGGGAAAGCCCACACAGCCAAACCTGATCCTGTTTTCACCTAGTGTGCATCCTTATGTTTTCCCAAAGTATGTCTGAATGCGAGCTGGAACCCTAAATGATTTTTAATTCCTTAACCTAGGGACACTGAAGCCCCTACTAGTGCCCTGGCTGAGCTCAACTAACTCAAATTTACAGAGCAGTGATCAAACCTGGGATCATGCTGATCTGCATGAGTCAGTAACACACCATCTGGTGTATTTACCTACAGAACTTGGGAAGTGGGTGGCAACTGGGGGGAGAGGCTATTTTTAAAAGAACTATGTTATTTTTAATAGCGAATCTAATGCCTCTCCAACCCAATTGTGCCTTGCTCCTTTCAGATGGTAGCACAGTCTATTGGATTACCGGCACCTGAGTTCACTTGGGGTAGTATAATTCTGCTTCCATAATTGTCTATGTAGCAAATTTTAAAACTCAACTGTGCCATTGGGCAAGGATATGAAATTGAAAGACAAGTCGCAAAGGGACTCCGGAGTACAAGTCTTCATGCTGGATGCAGACTGGTGGAGGTCAGAGATCAGATTGATCACTACTTCTTCCACTGGGTACAGTGGGGCAAGAAACACAACATAGGAGGAACTTGCAAAATAAATTTAAAATAGCAACACATGTATTTTTAAAGATTGGTTTGAATTAGATCACAAATAATAATTGTTAACCTTCAATGCTGTGCTTTGAGCGCTCAATTGTTTTCAATACACCATGTCAGCAATCTCAGCCCACTAAACCTTTTAGAGTTGGTATCAAAGTCTTGTTTAATGAACTGAATCTAACATTCACATTACACTTTATTGACAAATGCTATTGCTCAAAATGCATAAACGGAAAAAACACACACTTGTTCCAATTCATAGTGCTGCAGAGAAAAGGTGAAAATTATAATCCTATATTAAACACACATGCACACCCCTACAAACCAAATTGCCAATGACAGGAGCATCCTTGGGAAATACTCAAGGTTTCCCTCTAGACATGTTTATGACTCATTTTTCCTGTATTTAGTAAACTTTCCACTTCTTCTTTACAAACTCCTTGAACAGATGGTGATTTGGATGATGAGGTAATTATATGTGACACTTTTTATTATATGCCAGTGTTGAGTTGCAATTATACTGTTCATTCTGGGAAGATTTAGAAGTATATTTTCTCCAAGTTTTGCTGACCCATGGTTTTGGCCAAATCACAGGATATTGTAGTTTTACATGACTTGGCAAAGTAATGAAATTCAGGTTAACTAGGTTATAGTCCATAGCAATGTTGAACAAATAAATCTGCTCTACATGCTGGTTTTTGTACTTGTGCAGGAGTGCACATTTTACTTCTATCAAGAGTACATAGAATCATAGAAAATACAGCACAGAAAGAGGCCATTTGGCCCATCATGCCTGTGTCAGTTGTTCAAAAGAATTATATAATTAGTTCCATGCCCTTGCTCTTTCCCAATAGCCATGCAAATATTCCCCCTTCAAGTATTTAACTCCATTTTGAAAGAATCTGTTCCCACCACCTTTTCAGCCAGTGCATTCCAGATCATAACAACTTGCAGCATAATTTTATTTCCACCTCTGGTTCTTTTGCTAATTATCTTAAATTTGTGTCCTCTGGTACAGACCATTCTGCCACTGGAAATAGAGTAAATAAGGAGAAACTATCAAAACCGTTCATGATTTTGAACACTTCTATCAAATCTCTACTTAGCCTTCTCTGCTCTAAGGAAGACAACGCTAGTCACTCTAGTCTTTCATCCCTGGTACCATGCTAGTAAATATCTTCTGCACCCTTTCTAAGGCCTTGACATTTTTCCTAAAGACTGGTGTCCAGAATTGGCCACGATACTCCGCTTGGGGCATAACCAGAGTTATATAAAGGTTTAGCATACCTTCCTTGGTTTTGTACTCTATGGGGAGAGTTTTATGCTCTCCTCTGCAGCAGGTTTGGAGATGGGGAGAGCATAAAATCAGGTGGGATAGTGATGGGGGCGTCTGGGAGGGTTCCTGCCACCCATCCTGCCTTCACCAAAATTTAGTCTGGAGTGGGAAGGCCCGTGAACGGCCTTCCTGCCCCGCCGCCAATTGATGCCCTTAACTGGGCGATTAACCCCTAATGGAGGGCCTCTTCCTGTTGTAGCTGCAATTAGCCGTGTGGCAGGTGGCCCTGTTGCTGCATGGGAAGCACAGCACGGAAAACCGTGCAGGCTGCTTTCCGGTCCGGTGGAGGGGGCGGGGGGGGGGCCTTGTTAAAAGGAACTTAGTGCTGAACGAGGGACCTGGCTTCAGGTAAGTGGGGGGTCCGGCTGAGATCCACCCCCCCGGCCCTTGCTGTCAAGCCCCATCACCCCCTCCCGCTGACCCCCCACCTCGTGAGACCCCTTCCGCCCTGAACTACCTGTGGACTGGGTCCAGTGATGCACCTCAGCCTCCGGTGTGTGCTCCTCCAGCAGCAGCCACCACATCAGCAGTGGCATTGCAGCTGCTGGCCTCTGATTGGCTGGCAGCTCTCCAAGGGTGGAACTTCATGTGACAGGGTCCTCAATCCTGTGGAATTCCGGCTGCTATCCACTTAAGTGCCTGATTGTCACTAGATTCGACGGGCCATCCAGGGAACAGGTTACACGGGGATCTCGCCATTGCTTTTTTCGGATGTTGAGACCACCGTGGCCAGAATAAATCTCCCCCATGTTTCTATTTATAAAGCCAAGGATCCTGTAAGCATTTTTAATAGCCTTCTCAACTTATCCTGACACCTTCAAAGACTTCTGTAGGTAGTGCCCAAGATCTCCCTCTTCATGCACCCCCTTTAAAATTGTACCATTTAGTGTATATTGCCTCTCTTCAATCATCCTACTAAAATGAATCACTTCACACATCTCTGCATTCAATTGCATCTGCTTTGTGTCTGCCCATTTCACCAGTCTATGTCCTCCTATCGTCTGTTACTATCCTCCTCACTGTTCACTTGATTTTCAAGTTTTGTTTCATCTGCCAACTTTGAAATTATGCCGTATATAATCAAATCCAGGTCATTAATAAATATCATAGGAGCAGTGGTCCCAACACCAAACCCTGTGGAACACCACAGCACACTTCCCTCCAGTCTGAAAAGCAACTGGTCACCAGTACTCTCTGCTTTCTGTCCCTTTGCCAATTATGTCTCCATGCAGCCACTGTGCTCTTGCAGACAGCCAGCACAGACACTATGGGCTGAATGGCCTCCTTCTATGCTGTAACCATTCTATAATTCTATTCTATGATTCTGCTCCTTTAATCCTTCAATTTTATCAAACTTTATCAAATGCCTGTAAAAATCCGTTTACACATTAGCCCCACTCTCCTCAACAACCTTCCCCATTATTTCATCAAAGAACTCAATCAAGTTAGTCAAACACGATTTTCCTTTAACACTAGGGTGTCCAACTTTTCTGTGTGAGGGGCCAGTGAGCAAATTTCAGAAAGATAAAGGTATTAGAAATTTATTTTACTATTAATCAAAACCAAAAAAAATGTGCATTTTTGTGAACAAGCTTTAAATGAGAAGACTAATTTATTAACTTACTTTCTCGCCACGATGTTGAACACTGATTTAGTGAGATACCTGACATTGTTTATGCTTGCAGAATTAGACAATGTCTGCCCGCATGCTTGATGTAGCAATGTGGAATATTCCGGATAGATGTCCATCTGTCAGGAATGATCTTCATCCCTCTCTCTGTCCACCCTCCTCTCTCTATCCCACCTCTCTCTCTGTTGCGTGCTCTCTCTCTGTCCCCCTCTCTCTCTCCCGCTCTCTGTCTGATCCTCTCTCTCTCTCTCTCCCTCTCTGTCACTGGGTCTCTGTCTTTCTCTCTCTCCCCCTTCCTCTGTGACGCCCCCCCCCTCTGTGTCACTCCCCCTTCCTCTCTATGTCACCCACCCCCTTCATGTCAGATCCCTCCTCTCTGTGTCACCCCCAGCCCCCCCGCCGTGTCATCTCCCCCACACCCCCACTCTTAGGCCCGGTTAACCCAGCACCTTGCCCCCAGGTCCTCAGCCTGGGCCCTGCCGCCTCCTCAGGCAGCTCCTCCTCAGTGATGGTGGAGGAGATGAAGAGTCCAGGGCCCCAAGACCCAGACAGGCAGGCAAAGCCAGTGCTAGGCCTGGGGCCTGAGCTCAAGACTGGGAAGACCACACTGGTACTGAAATTTGGGCAGGAAGTGCTTGCAGACATGCAGCTCATCCTGGATGCCGCCATCCTACTAAAGGAGTCAGAACATCAGGTACTGAAGAGCGTCTGTAAAGGAGGACATGCACAGTGAGGCGTCTCCGCTATTTCAGTAAAGGAATTGCGGCCATTGCTAATCACAGAAAGTTTTGGAGGGCTGGAAGAAGCCAATGGCAGATCTCCAGCAGAAATTTATCAGCCTTGTGGGTCAGATGGAAACCTTTGGCAGGACGGATGTTGGACAACCCTGCTTTAACAAATCAGTGCTTTCTTTCATTTATTAACCTAGATTTTTCCAATTTCCAATTATTTTATCCTGGATTATTGTCTCTAAAAATTTCCCTGTGACTGATGCCAAGCTGACTGACTTGCTGAATTTATCCCTCTGCCCTTTTTGAACAGAGTTGTAACATTTGCAATCCTCCAGTCCTCTGGCACTAGTCCATATCTAAGGATTATTGAAAGATTCTGGCCAGAGCCTTCACATTTCCCATCCTTACTTCCCTCAGCGACCTGGGATGCATACGATCTGGACCGAGTGACATTTCTACTTTGAACGCTGTTAATGTTTTAAATACCTCCTTTTTATCTATTTTTATCCAATCCAATTTCTCTACTACCTCCTCTCTTACATTGACATTGGCAGCATGCTGTTCTCTAGTGAAGACAGATGCAAAGTACTCCTTTAGTGCTTCAGCCATGCTCTTTGCCTCCACAAGAGGTTCCTAATCAGCCGCACCCTTCCTTTGACTACCCTTTTATAGAAGATGTTTGAGTTCCCTTTTATGTTACCCACTGGTCTATTCTAATATGCTTGCTTCTTCCCTTTTACTTCCTTTTTCAGTTCTCGCCTGTACTTTTTATATTCAGCTTGGTTCTTTACTGAATTATGAACTTGACATTTCCCATAAGCCTCCATTATTTGTGTCATTCTAATTTCTACATCTTTAGTCATCCCATGTGTTCAACTTTGGATGCCCTTCTTTTTCCCCTTGTGGGGATTTGTCCAGTCTGTATTGTTACGAGATTGCTTCTGTTTCTTTTGTAAAATATGTTTTGAGAACTTATATTTGAATTTTGGACATTGAGTCATCTGGAAATTGCTGAACATTGTGTTTTTTTAAAAAAAGGAAGGTCAACAGAAGGTTTGGCTAGTAAACATGTCTTACTGGAAGGCAACTGTCTTCCAATAAACACAGCAGGGATTGTTTTGGGTTGCAGAAGAGCGACAAGCCAAGATTTATGGCTGTCATGCAACTTCCTGCTGAACAGTTTTAGTTTCATTTTGAACTGTTAAATAAGCCAGTTGGATTTTGGCCTGAAAACAGAAGGAGTTGCTGCGTGCCTGCCACGAGAAGACAGCTGATATCTTTCTCTCTTTGAAGAATCCCTGGATCTTTGAAGAATTCTTGCATCAAGTGTTTACTATTTCCTCCTGTGTTTGAAGAAACCTTTACTTCTACATTGCTGTTATAAGACCTAAGAAAATCCTTGTTGCTGTTTCCTGCTGTAAAGCCTGACTGGAGCTTTCTGTGTTGCATCTCTTGGAAACCTACCCAGATTAATCATCAACATTGCCTGGAAAGAACTGTTCTAGGAAGGTTCCATTAACAGCTACCTATTTGCCTTTTGAGACAACACGCCAAAACAAAAGACTTCCTTCCACACCTACTTTTCAGCAGAAGTGTTTTTTTTTATTCCTTCTATTTTTTTGCAACAGCTGTAAACAAAAAACTCCTTTTTCCGCTGGTTAACCAGTTGTATATGTATGCGTGTGTGCGTGAGGGCTAGGATAAATAAGGGGTTTAAGCATTGCAATTCGCGTGTCTGTTTACTTCTTTATTGGTTAAAACTTGGTTTTATAATAAATGGATAATGTTGTTGTTTATTAAAGAAACCTGGTTGGTGTGCTATATTCCGAGGAAAAATAGAGTATCTGATTGACTGTTTCGGTAAGTGGGAAAATTTAACTATATGTTGTGACGTGTGGAGAAGTGGGACTGAATTATCAGTGCACTCCTCCCGCCTCGGTCAAAGAACAAAGAACAGTACAGCACAGGAACAGGCCATTCGGCCCTCCAAGCCTGCGCCGATCTTGGTGCCTGCCTAAACTAAAACCTTCTGCACTTCCAGGGACCGTATCCCTCTATTCCCCTCCTATTCATGTATTTGTCAAGATGCCTCTTAAACGTCGCTACTGTACCTGCTTCCACCACCTCCCCCGGCAGCAAGTTCCAGGCACTCACCACCCTCTGTGTAAAGAACTTGCCTCGCACATCCCCTCTAAACTTTGCCCCTCTCACAGTAACAGTGACAGTACCCAAACTATCTCCTCTTTGCAGGCCTCCTATTTTGTTCATTTACTGTTTTACTTGCCAATCTTTGATTCCATCCACCTGGGCTATATCCCTTTTTAACTCATTGAAATTAGCCTCTCTCCAGTTAAGTATTTTCACATTTGATTTTTCTTTGTGCTTTTCCATAACTACTTTAAACCTAATGGCTATATGATCACTGTTACTCAAATACTTCACCACTGAAACATGCTCCACGCTGCACTTCATTCCCCAGAACTAGATCCAGCTGTTTCCTTCTTCATTTGACTGAGAACTTACTGATCAAGACAGTTCCCTAGTACACATTTCAGGATTCCTCTGCCTCTTTGCACTTTACCCTGCTATTTTCCAATCTCTGTATTTGTATAATTGAAGTCCCCCATTATCACTACTGTATAGTTCTAGCATTTTTCTGTAACTTTCCTGCAGATTTTCTCCTCCATCTCCTTCCCACTATTTGGATAATGTTGTTGTTTATTAAAGAGTGTAATAGTTCCAATAATGTTCCTTAATTCGAATGAAATAGATCTATCTTAGAACTCTCAAGTACATCATCCATTTCCAGTGCTGTGACCATAACTTTGATCAATAATGCTACATCTTTCTTTTTTCCTTCCCGATCTTTCCTGAATATATTCTAGCCAGGAATATTGAGTGCCAATTCCTCCCATCCCACAGTCTGAACATAGGTCTAATGCTCAGCAGGAACCCTTCTTTTAAACACAGATTTCCACATTCTTCTGTTGAGGCAAGACATATTGTGATCCTCTGCTCGTAAACGCCTGCTACCTCAACTTCAAACAAGATACTCCTGTCCATGTGTGCCTTGCATCACCTTGATATCCTGTGGCTCACTCTCTAATGTTCCCTGTGTAACTATCAGTGCTGACACTTGCCAGGGAGAGAGTGGGTAGTGCTCTGCTGGTAGCTACCGAAGGATAGGGATCAAGTAGATCTTGTTCTTCCTCCTCTGTTTCTTCTCAGTGAGTGACACCTGGAGGAAGAAAAGAGAGGTTAACATTGGAAATTACTAGCAGAATTAAAATGATGTGTTATTGAAGGTCTGGCAGCCCATTATTACCTTGCCTGATCTGATCAGGTCAGACAGAGGGTAGCAGTGGAAGGGTGCTTTTCTGAATGGAGGGCTGTGACCAGTGGTGTTCCGCATGGATCAGTGCTGGGACCTTTGCTGTTTGTAGTATATATAAATGATTTGGAGGAAAATGTAGCTGGTCTGCTTAGTATGTTTGCGGACGACACAAAGGTTGGTGGAGTTGCAGAAGTGATGAGGATTGTCAGAGGATACAGCAGGATATAGATCGGTTGGAGACTTGGGCGGAGAAATGGCAGATGGAGTTTAATCTGGACAAATGTGAGGTAATGCATTTTGGAAGATCTAATACAGGTGGGAAGTATACAGTAAATGGCAGAACCCTTAGGAGTATTGACAGGCAGAGAGATCTGGGCGTACAGGTCCACAGTTCACTGAAAGTGGCAATGCAGGTGGATAAGGTAGTCAAGAAGGCATACGGCATGCTTGCCTTCATCGGTCGGGGCATAGAGTATAAAAATTGGCAAGTCATGCTGCAGCTGCACAGAACCTTAGTTAGGCCACACTTGGAATATTGTGTGCAATTCTGGTCGCCACACTACCAGAAGGATGTGGAGGCTTTGGAGAGGGTACAGAGGAGGTTTACCAGGATGTTGCCTGGTCTGGAGGGTATTAGCTACGAGGAGAGGTTGGATAAACTTGGATTGTTTTCACTGGAACGACGGAGGTGGAGGGGTGACATGATAGAGGTTTACAAAGTTATGAGTGGCATGGACAGAGTGGATAGTCAGAAGCTTTTTCCCAGGGTGGAAGAGTCAGTTACTAGGGGACATAGGTTTAAAGTGAGAGGGGCAAAGTTTAGAGGGGATGTGCGAGGCAAGTTCTTTACACAGAGGGTGGTGAGTGCCTGGAACTTGCTGCTGGGGGAGGTGGTGGAAGCAGATACGATAGCGACGTTTAAGAGGCATCTTGACAAATACATGAATAGGATGGGAATAGAGTGATACGGACCCCGGAAGTGCAGAAGGTTTTAGTTTGGACAGGCATCCAGATTGGCGCAGGCTTGGAGGGCCGAATGGCCTGTTCCTGTGCTGTACTGTTCTTTGTTCTACACTTGTTTCAACGAAGACTGTTGGGGTTGGGGGCATAGACATGGCACAACTAATAAGGCCACTTGCATCTATTATAGTTGAGTGGCCTGCACTCGTTCCCTGTCCCCGCTCCACTGCCTCTTCCCGCACCCAACTGCCCCCCTGCCATCAAGGAATTGTATCTATCCTCTCTTGGTTTCCTGCAGTAGAACCTCTATTACTGCTGGACAAATTCGGCGGTTGCACTTCTCATAGCTGCTCTTTTGATTTAACTTGACTTCTTCCTTCAAGTCCAATGTCTCTGTAAGGATGCCTGGCCTTTTAATGGATTTAAATATTCGAGCAGTACATAATTTTCAACTCGTGCTGGCAATGGTGTGCTCCAAATTGTTACACCAGATGAGCAAAATCCTGCCCCACAAATCTAAAGCTAACTTTCAAGCAGTGAAGAAAATTGAGAGCTGGTGGTAGGGGTAGCAGAGTGGTCCCAAGTTATGTTAGAATGGGAAGGGATGAGTATACTGCAGCATGCATACATAGCATATAAGCAAACCGCACAAAGCAACATTGAAATACTTGAAGTCAAAGTCACGTACATGCGTTACAAAAAAAAATTATCTGTGAAATAATTTAAAAACATTCACATTCATTTCTGATAGAACAATTAATATGACATGCCTCATGTGGAGTGGTACAACTTAGGAAGTCCCCAGATTTTATCCCTGGTTTATGCTGAGTTAACTCATCTGAGTTGGGTAATAGTTGTGACACTATAATTGGTCTCAGTACCATGGGCTAGGATAGGAATAAATTATACTGGGTCCCACTCCTCTTCACTGGATAGTGTATGTATGTGGATGTCAGATGAGAATGGGATTGTGCTTGGCTGTACTGTCCTCTCGCCATTGATTGCCTTTCAACACTAGAAAATCTAACCATCTCCCGTTGACATTCAATGGCATTATGATCACTGAATCCCCCACTATCAACATCCTGGGGGTTACCATCGATCAGAAACTGAATTGGAGTAGCCATATAAATACCATGGCTACAAGAGCAGGTCAGAGGCTAGGAATCCTAACTCCTCAAAGCCTGTCCACCATCTACAAGGCACAAGTCAGAAGCCACATGCCTGGATGGGTGCAGTTCCAACAACACTCAAGAAACTCGACATCATCCGGGACAAAGCAGTCTGCTTGATTGGCACCCTATCCACATATATTCATTCCCTCCACCACAGATGCACAGTGGCAGCAGTGTGTACCATCTACAAGATGCACTGCAGCAACGCACCACGGCTCCTTAGACAGCAGCTTCCAAACCGACGACCTCTACCACCTAGAAGAACAAGGGCAGCAAATGCATGGGAACAGCAGCAACTGCATGGGAACTTCACCACCTGCAAGTTCCCCTCCAAGCCACACACCATCCCGACTTGGAACTATATCGCTGTTCCTTCACTGTCGCTGGGTCAAAATTCTGGAACTCCCTTCCTAAGACCACTGTGGGCGTACCTACCTCAAATGGACTGCACGGTTCAAGAAGGCAGCTCATCATCACCTTCTCAAGGGAAATTAGGGTTGGGCAATAAATGCTGGCCTAGCCTGCGATGCCCATATCCCCCTGAATGAATTAAAAAAAAACACTCAACCCTATTTTCTGATGGGATATTGAGCATAAAGGGACACAAGTTTAAGGTGAGGGGCAGGAGGTTTAAGGGGGATTTGAGGAAGAACTTTTTTACCCAGAGGGTGGTGACGGTCTGGAATGCACTGCCTGGGAGGGTGGTAGAGGCGGGTTGCCTCACATCCTTTAAAAAGTACCAGGATGAGCACTTGGCACGTCATAACATTCAAGGCTATGGGCCAAGTGCTGGCAAATGGGATTAGGTAGACAGGTCAGGTGAATTTAATGCATCGGTGCAGACTCGATGGGCCGAAGGGCCTCTTCTGCACTGTATTATTCTGTGATTCTGTGATAAAAATTGACAGTCAAAATATGGTATTCACAACCTTAGCAATTATTGGCTGGAATTGGAAGAATAGTTGGCAAATCAAGAAGCCCATGTAATAAACAGGACAGTAGTAGCATAGATATTGTTGTGAAAGTGCTTCTGTTTTTGTTAAACATATTTTTTGAGGAATTCATAGTCAAACTGAAGAAATATTGGGCTAGTTTTTTCCAAGAGGGTCATCAAGCGGACACTGAAAGGACTTGTTTGACAACAACTGGTTGTCGCATGACTCAAGTTAAAAATAGAACCGAAACCCTGGTAACTGGGGAAGATGTGTGCAGAGAAGTGACAGGTCAGAAGGTAGATTTTCTGTTTCAGGCCTCACTTCTGAATTGTTTGGAGTTGGGAATGAACTGTTTAAAAGGGGTTGGAGTTTTAAAAAAACAAAACTGAAGGACAGAATCCCAGTTCAGCCCAGCCTGTTTCATCTTTTAAAAAAGCCTGCAGAAAAAGAAGAAAACTTCCAAGGAGAGACGAGAACTCCCAAGGAAGGAGAGAAGACCACAACCCAGCTCAGCTTTCCAGCACGTCTCTAAAAGACCCTGAGAAGTCCACTATGTCAACTCATCTCTTTCCTGTGTTTGAAGAAAAGCTGCCAGATTAATTCTCAACACCAACTGAAAGGAACAGCACTAAAAGATCCCAGTGACCCATCTATGTGTACTTGGAAGCCAGACTGTATGCCCGTTTTGGAACACAACATATCTCATCTGCTATTTCTTTAAGAATGAGCATGTATTCAGCCCAAGTGTTTTTTTGTTTGTAACAGAGCTCTAAACAAAAATCCCTTTTATTTTTCCAGTTAACCGGTGTTTGTGTGTGTGAGTGTGAAGGGCTAAGGTAAAAAGAGAACTCTAATATTTCAATTTGTGTGTTTATGCTTTACTCCACCACTGGTTAAGACTTGTTTTATAATAAACTAATAATTTTGTTGTTTATTAAAGAAACCTGGTTGGTGTGTTTTATTCTGGGATAAAAATGGAGTCTACGATTGACCGTATCGGTAAGTGGGAAAAATTTAAATATATGTTGTGACCCGTGGAGAGGTGGAACTAAAAATAAACAGTTCGCTCCTTCCACCTTGATCGTAACAATATGAAATTTACTGAGTGACAAGAAACAGAGTATTGGTGAATGATTGTTTTTTGGACTGGAGGAAGGTATATAGTGGGATTCCCCAGGTGTCGGTGTTGGGCCTCCTGCTTTTCTTGATATATATCAACAAAGTGATTCTTGACAACGCAGCCGGCAGCTGCCGTCATCAGACTGCGCCAAACTGTAGACATGCGCAAACGGGCTCCTGCTCCCTGCGCCTGCGCGGTGTTCCGCATTGCCAGGATTGGTTGGCGCATGCGGGGATGACGTCATCGCGTAACGCGGGGAAGCGGGGGAGAAGGCGGGAGGGGAAGCGGGAGAGAGAGCGGGAGGGGAAGCGGGGGAGAGAGCGGGAGGGGAAGCGGGGGAGAGAGCGGGAGGGGAAAACGGGGAGAGAGCGGGTGGGGGAAAACGGGGAGAGAGCGGGTGGGGGAAAACGGGGAGAGAGCGGGTGGGGGGGGAACAGGGAGAGAGTGGGGGGGTGAACAGGGAGAGAGTGGGGGGGTGAACAGGGAGAGAGTGGGGGGGTGAACAGGGAGAGAGCGGGGGGGTGAACAGGGAGAGAGCGGGGGGGGGAAACGGGGAGAGAGCAGGGGGGGGGAAACGGGGAGAGAGCGGGGGGGGGAAATCGGGGAGAGAGCGGGTGGGGGGGGAATCGGGGAGAGAGCGGGGGGGGGAATCGGGGAGAGAGCGGGTGGGGGGGAGAATCGGGGAGAGAGCGGGTGGGGGGAAACGGGGAGAGAGCGGGTGGGGGGAAACGGGGAGAGAACGGGTGGGGGGAAACGGGGAGAGAGGGGGCAGGGAAAACAGAGAGAGAGCGGGGGAGGGAAAACAGGGAGAGAGCGGGGGGGGGAGACAGGGAGAGAGCGGGGGGGGGGACAGGGAGAGGGCGGGGGGGGGACAGGGAGTGAGCGGGTGGGGGGGACAGGGAGAGAGCGGGGGGGGGGAATGGGAGAGAGCGGGGGGGGGAACGGGAGAGAGCGGGGGGGGAACGGGAGAGAGCGGGGGTGGGTGGACAGGGAGAGAGCGGGGGGGGAGAAAGGGAGAGAGCGGGGGTGGGGTGACAGGGAGAGAGCGGGGGGGGGACAGGGAGAGAGCGGGGGGGGACAGGGAGAGAGCGGGGGGGGGGACAGGGAGAGAGCGGGGGGGGGGACAGGGAGAGAGCGGGGGGGGGGACAGGGAGAGGGCGGGGGGGGGACAGGGAGTGAGCGGGTGGGGGGGACAGGGAGAGAGCGGGGGGGGGGAATGGGAGAGAGCGGGGGGGGAACGGGAGAGAGCGGGGGTGGGTGGACAGGCAGAGAGCGGGGGGAGAAAGGGAGAGAGCGGGGGTGGGGTGACAGGCAGAGAGCGGGGGGGGGGACAGGGAGAGAGCGGGGGGGGGGACAGGGAGAGAGCGGGGGGGGGGACAGGGAGAGAGCGGGGGGGGGGCAGGGAGAGAGCGGGGGGGGGGACAGGGAGAGAGCGGGGGGGGGGGACAGGGAGAGAGCCGGGGGGGGGGACAGGGAGAGAGCGAGGGGGGGACAGGGAGAGAGCGGGTGGGGGGGACAGGGAGAGAGCGGGGGGGGGGGACAGGGAGAGAGCGGGGGGGGGGGGGACAGGGAGAGAGCGGGGGGGGACAGTGAGAGAGCGGTGGGGGGGACAGGGAGAGAGCGGGGGGAGGGGACAGGGAGAGAGCGGGGGGAGGGGACAGGGAGAGAGCGGGGGGAGGGGACAGGGAGAGAGCGGGGGGGGGACAGGGAGAGAGCGGGGGGGGGGACAGGGAGAGAGCGGGGGGGGACAGGGAGAGAGCGGGGGGGGGGGACAGGGAGAGAGCAGGGGGGGTGGAGACAGGGAGAGAGCGGGGGGGGGAGACAGGGAGAGATCGGGGGGGGGACAGGGAGAGAGCGGGGGGGGGACAGGGAGAGAGCGGGGTGGGGGGAAAGGGAGAGAGCGGGGTGGGGTGGGGACAGGGAGAGGGTGGGGGGGGTGGGGACAGGGAGAGGGCGGGGGGGGTGGGGAAAGGGAGAGAGCGGGGGGGATGGGGACAGGGAGAGAATGGGTGTGGACAGGGAAAGAGTGGGGGGGGGACAGGGAGAGGGCGGGGGGGGTGGGGACAGGGAGAGAGCGGGGGGGGTGGGGACAGGGAGAGAGGGGGTGGGGACAGGGAAAGAGTGGGGGGGGGGAACAGGGAGAGAGTGGGGGGGGGGAAATCAGGGAGAGCGCGGGGGGGGGGGAATCAGGGAGAGAGCAGGGGGGAAGTGGGGGAATCAGGGGGAGAGCAGGGGGGAAGTGGGGGAATCAGGGAGAGAGCAGGGGGGAAGTGGGGAAAGAGTGGCCGAAGCCCTTGGTGGTGGCGGCGGCGGCGAACCTCCTTCCCGCCCCCCCAGCACTGACTCCCCGCTTCCTCCACCCCCCACTCTCTCCCCGCTACTCCCTCCGCATGCTCTCTCCCCGCTCCCCCTCGCTCACTCTTTCCGGCCACTCGCTTCCTTCCCCACCACTTACTCTCTCCCTCCGTCCCCACCTGTTCTCTTCCCCCCCACCCCACCCCACCCGCTCTCTCCGGCGACTCGCTTCCCCCCCTCCGCCTGCTCTCTCGTCCCCCCCCACCGGCCCTATCTCCTCGGCCACTTGCTCTCCGCTTTCCTCACCCGCTCTCTCCGGCCATTGTGTGCTGCCATGAGTTTGCCTTCCTGTGAGTATTTGAGCAGCGCCATCTTTAGTCCTGGCAGCTGCTTGAACGTCATAGACTGCATTTGTGCATGTGCCAGTACAGCGCCACCTAGTGGTTACATTGTCAGCAAACGCAGCCATATATTCATAACCTGGACTTGGGTGTGCAGGGCACAATTTCAAAATTTGCGGATGACACAAAACCTGGAAGTATTGTGAACTGTGAGGAAGATAGTGATAAACATCAAGAGGACATAGGCTGGTGGAATGGGCGGACCAGCGACAGATGAAATTTAATGCAGAAAAGTGTGAAGTGATTCATTTTGGTAGGAAGAATGAGGAGAGGCAATATAAAATAAAGGCTACAATTCCTAAAGGGGTGCAGGAGTAGAGGGGTGTATATATGCACAAGTTTTTGAAGGTTGCAGGACACGTTGAGAAAGCAGTTAATAAAGCATATGGGATCTGGAATGCACTGCCTGAGACTATGGTGGAGGCAGATTTAATCAAGGCTTTCAAAAGACAACTGGATAATTATCTGAAGAAAAAAAATTTGCAGGGCTATGGAGAAAAGGCAGGAGAGTGGGACTAGGTGAGTTGCTCTTGCAGAGAGCCGGCATGGACATGACAGGCTGAATGGCCTCCTTTCATGCTATAACCATTCTATGATTCTATAAACGTAGGCCCTCCAGCAGTGACTTACTCATTGGAATGTATAACCCTATTTGATCAATATTCAATATATCCCTGTGCAGAAGTTCCTGGAACTGCCTCTTGCTCCAACATGCTCTCAACATTAGAGAAGGCACCTCCACTACTGTTTCAAAACAATGCATTGGATTTGCCATCATCTCTGCCATCTGCCCCACAGCTTCGGAGAGTCTTTGCAAAGTTCTGATGTTCTCCTTGCAGTTGTCTTTTCATGGCAGAACTCCTGATATCATCAGCTTAATTCTCAACAGCGAGAGTCTGACATCTCCTAAGCCTCCATATTGCTCCAACTCCAATACTTCATCCTCTGCCTTCCTAGTGCATTGTGAATTACCCTATGTTAAATCCTCATGTAGATTATCTGTATCACCCTGAGTTAACCCATCTGGGCTGGTGGATGCCAGCGATAAGATTCATGACAGATTGGGCTAATTCCTGCTGGCAGTGACAGATGCTGAAAGTTCTGGTGTTGGTTTATTTTCTCTGCAGCATTTTCCTTGTTTCTGGCTTTGGTGGAGATAAGAAGAATGAAAAATGAAATTAGTTTCCTGCCATCCACTTCTTGTTCCTGTTAGGCTCATGAAAGAGTCTCCTCAGAGTATGAGCCTCAAAAAAGAAAAAAAAAGTCTGTTTTTTGACCATTAGCACTTAAGTAGCAGAAACTATGAGCTGAACTTTATGACAGTGGCTGACGTCTCACTGCTGGGGATAAAAGCAGGAGGCGAGCCTGCTTCGGTTGGTGCTGAGACTCAGAGACATATTCTTGGCTGAGGCCAATTAAATGGCTGCTGCTGGGGCTGCTGTCCCTATTAAGGTCGGTGGTCCACCCCCAAGAGCTGCCAGCTGAATCAGAGGGCTGGTAGCTCAGCAGCGCCATTGCTGGGGCTGCACCTGCAGGATGAGGATGTATTGATGAATGTTTTCTCAAAGACAGGTAACTGGGGTCTGGGGACACTGGGGACAGATAGGCAGACCCTGGCGCTTGGTGGGGTTGGGGGGGAGGGGTCACTGAGGGTTGGTGGAGCCTTTTCCCTGCGGATGGCCATTGCCACCAGGGGCCCCTCCATGGGCCATGGAATGCCCAAAAAGGAGGCCCCCTGGAGTCTGCTGAGAGGCCAGGATGCATTGGACGGTCTCTCCACATGGTAGCGGGTCCCCTTCTGCCACTGGCAAAATGCCCATAGAGGTGGGAAGAGACCTTTAATTGGCAACTTAAGTGGCTCAATTGGGTTTCCAGTGGGCAGCATGGCTGCCAGCTTTCCCAACACTGGCAAAATGGCACAATGGCGGGAAGATGTCGGGTATCCCCTGACTCCTTCCCACGCCGTTTTGCTAGTGTTCTTGCCTCCCAGGTTATCACCAAAGGCCTGGTAGAATTCTGGCATATCTGTGCATGCAGGACCTCCCACATCTCCATCCCTTTCAGTTTTAGCTCATTGAGTCACCAGGATTTGCTTTATCACTTCTTCTTGCTGTCCCTTCACCTGTACGTTCTTGGGAATTGTGCACCATCTGCATTGGAGTTATGAGAAAAAAGACAGATGTGCAACTGCTATATTTATACCAGCAATACAAACATGTACCCCTTTATTTGCATGGGGACATCCTCCATTTTATAATGATCTGTGATGTACTGGTGAAAGTTTATTCTTCCCTTTTCTTTTCTCCTTTCCTGATAGACCATTAGGCCTGTATCAGTGAGCTGTAAGGAGTGGATGAAAATATCACTGCTTTTCAGGGCCGTGTCACTGTGCTGGCATCAATAGAGTCATTTCAAAGCCACTGTAGGAGGAAGCTTCAGGTCTCGGCCCAGTAGACATTGGACATAGAAGCAAAATGTCATTGGAAATAGGTCCTTGGCTTCAAGATGAGTGCCTGTTCAGTCTTCAAGGGTTCCATCAGTACAGTCCCTGCTACAAATATCACAACAGTCTGTCTTGAAAGTAGAACTACATAGTAGTTAGAGGTTTGGATCATGCAGGGAAGAGTTTTAGTTCCAAAATATAGTTAAAATAATAACAGTAGCAGTAATAGTTGCACAAAATGAAAGGACAAGATTGTATTGAACATGTACATTTCTGGCAATTTGGTGTATTGTGTAATTTTTTTCCAGGGAGGGGTCCTGTTATCCCTCTTGTATGGTGATTATTGTTTGCATCTGTCATCTCACAGAGAGGGTATTCGAGGTATTGCAGCTTAACTGAGTAGAGAGCTAGGCAAGAGATCATGAAGGGCTTTATTGTGTCATGCAGATGGGGGGCACTCTCTTTATTAGAAGTTGGTGATGATCTCCTGCCTGATGTTACATGCTCCTGGCAACAGGGTGTCGAAGCCCACCTCTTTTCTCTCCAGATATTCTTTGTTAAGAGCATCTCCAGCATCATCTTCTTCCACTTCACCTTCGTGCTTGGAAGAACCAATCTTTGTCGTGCCCAAAATTATGAAGAATGCAGCAAACCATTACATTTCTGAAAATCCTTCTTGTGTTATATTGCCCCTTCTGACCTATCCAGGCTTTAGGAACAAGACTTGAGAATTTTGATAGCCTGTTCTACATTGATCCCTGGTAGCTCTCAATGCCTCAGTGAACCGGTTTTCAATCTCTGTCCTTGGATTCTGAAAAGATGTCATTAGTCAAGTCTGAGTGGCTACCTCTAGTCTCTTACCAGCCATCCTGTCACGTTGCCTCATCTGAATAGTGCTGAAACCCTGGATTGCCTGAGAACAAATAATAACTACTGCCTGTATAGCATGCACTGAGCTGCATAAAGAAGTGGCTACTGTCATTCACTATCTGGACAACCAGGGAATAAAATTCTTTCCCATTTATGAAGGTTCATATTGATGAAGTCTCCAGATTGCCCTTTACAGCCATGTAGGTGATATCAATGTTGCCTTGCACTTCTAGAAATCCAGCCACTCATCTATCTTCTTTGCTGAGTCCCTGTGGAACTGAATGAACTCAGTCGTGTCTGAACAAGGCTTTCATAATGTAATCTAATGCAGCAAAAAAAGGTTGACTGCAACAACTTATATTTATATAGCGCCTTTAAAGTAGTAAAACGTCCTAAGGCGCTTCACAGGAACAGAAAACAAGGTATGACATGAACCACAAAAAGAGATATTATGTTAGATGACCAAAAGCTTGGTCAAAGAGGTAGAGTTTAAGGAGTGTCTTAAAGGAGGAAAGCGAGGTGGAGAGATGGAGAGGTGTAAGGAAGGGTATTCGAGCTTGGGGGCCAAGGCAACTGAAGGCACAGCCACCAATGGTGGTGTGAATAAAATTAGGGATAGAATCATGAAGGGTTACAGCACAGAAGGAGTCAATTCAGCCAGTCATGTCCATGCCAGCTCTCTGCAAGAGCAATTCAGATGGTCCCACACCCCGACCCTTTCTCCGTAGCCCTGCAAATTTTCTCTCTTCTGGTGCTGATCAAATTCCCTTTGAAAGCCACAATTGAAGGTGCCTCCACCACACTCTCAGGCAATGCATTCCAGATCCTAACCACTCACTGCATAAAAAAAGTTTTTCCTTATGTTGCCGTTGGTTCTTTTGCCAATCACCTTAAATCCATGTCCTCTGGTCCTCGACCCTTCCACCAATGGGAACAGTTTCTATCTACTCTGTTTAGACCCCTCATGATTTTGAGCACCTCTATCAAATCTCCTCCCCACCTCCTCTTCTCTAAGGAGAACAACCCCAGCTTCTCCAATCTATCCATGTAACTGAATCCACTCAACCCTGGAAACATTCTCGTAAATCTTTTTTGCACCCTCTCTAAAGTCTTCACATCCTTCCTAAAGTGTGGTGCCCAGAACTGGACACATCACTCCAGTTAAGGCTGAACCATCATTTTATAAAGGTTCCTCATAACTTCCTTGCTTTTGTATTCTATGCCTTTACTTATAAAGCTATGGGTTCCGTATGCCTTTTGAACTACTTTCTCAATTTGCCTGGCCTGCAGAACAGGCCAGAATTAGAGGAGTGCAGATATCTTGGAGGGTTGTGGGGCTGGAGGAGATTACAGAGATAGGTAGGAGCGAGGCCATGGAGGGATTTTAAAATAAGGATGAGAATTTTAATTTCATGGCATTGCTTGACTGGGAGCCATTGAGTACAGGGGTGATAGGAGAATGGGACTTGGTGCAAGTTAAAACACAGGCAGCAGAGTTTTAGATGCCCTCAAAATTAGAGAGTAGAATGTGAGAGATCAGCCGATGTGACGAATGTCATCAGAGGCTGTCTGGAAAGACCCAAATGCACAGAAGTGCTTTGTCACCTTTACAGCCACAGACAAAGCAGCAACCTCAGTGGAAAGAGGTTGCAAGTCAATTTCCAACAGCTGACATGTTACTGTTAAAGTGTTAAAGGGAAAATGCAGCCTATTCAGATGCTGCCTACAGGAAAAATGGTCTTCCAGGGTCTGTAGATACAGTGACCTGGATACTTGCAGGTATTGCCTGTGTGCATTATGCTGCACACATCTAGCTTCCATTCTTTCATGCTTGATGTCTTTGTATTTTAATTCTTTTGTGGATGTGGGTGTTACTGGCAAAGCTTTTTTTTCCCCAAAAATATACTTTAATTCATAAAAATCTGTTAAAAACAGTTCAAAACAGCACCAAGTTGACCTTTCAGAAAGTGAAGTAAATCAGTTTTCTTCAATGCAGAAGTGAGTTGCCTTCCATTCCATTTTACATGCCATGTACATTTTACAGCAAAACCATATTTGGTGTATACAGCCCGAGGGCTTTCCTATGGGTCCAGCCCCTCAGTTCACGATGGCAGGAGGACCTTGCACAGTGGTCTTTCCCCATTGAGCCTTTGTGGCAGCTGCCCCAAGCTTAATATGCGTCCCTCAGCATGTAGTCCTGGACCTTGGAATGTGCCAGTCTGCAACACTCGGTCGTGGACAACTCTTGGCTTTGGAAGACCAGCAGGTTTCGGGCAGAGTAAAAAGAGTGTCTTTCATCGAATTGATGGTCCTCCAGCAGCAGTTGATGTTTATCTCGGTGTTCATCCCTGGGAACAGCTCGTAGAGAACAGACTCCTGTGTTATAGAGCTGCTTGGGATGAACCTCGACAAAAACCACTGCATCTCTTTCCACACCTGCTTTGCAAAGACACATTCCAGAAGGAGGTGGGCAACAGTTTCTTCCCCACCACAGTCACCTCAGGGGCAGCATGGAGAGGTGGAGAGATTCCAGGCATGCAGGAAGGATCTGACGGAGAGGGCCCTTCTCACCATCAGCCAAGCTACGTCTTGATGCTTGTTTGAAAGTTCTGGTGATGAGGCAGACTGCCAAATGACTTTGGGAGTCTGCTCGGGGAACCATTCGACCGGATCCACCATCTCCTTTTCCCATAAGGCCTTGAGGACATTCCGTGCAGATCACTGCCTGATGGATTGGTGGTCAAAGGTGTTTACTGGCAAAGCTTTTTTTTCCAAAAATATACTTCATTCGTAAAAATTGTAAAAATTTTATTACAAAATAGTTCAAAACAGCACCAAGTTGACATTCTAAAAAGTGCAAAGGAAATCAGTTTTCTTCAATACAGGAATGAATTGCCTCATAACCCTTCCATTCCATTTTACATGCCATGTACATTTTACAGCAAAACCCATATTTGGTGCACATAGCCCGAGGGGTTTCCCATGGGTCCAGCCCCTCAGTTCACTTTGTAGGGCACTGTAAAGGCTCAGCTTCATCATCTTTACAGTAGTCATTCTAAAGGGGCATTAAGTGAGTGGAAACTCAGGTTAATCTCAGGGGCAGTTGGTTATGCCCCCATTTCATTAAAAGTTCACTGTCATTGTGATGGAAGGGAAAGCATTGCCATTCTTAGGTGCTGAATTGCTATGGAGGCCCTCTTTGCCTCATTTTATTTGTCAGAACACCTCCGCACCAACCGAGAATTGTTGGCTTGTTTAAGAAAAATCTAGGCCTACACATGAAATGTAACCTGTCTTTTCTCTAAAAAAACGTGCAATTGTGTTTGTCATATTTTAAACAAAGCAAGTGGATTTCACTCCAAATAAGTAGCATTTTTGATAGACCTCAGTCGTCAATATTAGGGTAATGTTAGTAGCAAAATTTGTCATAAAAAGTGAGGCAATTTTAGACACACTTAAACAAATACAGCTTTTGTTTAAGCATTTGTAGCATGCATCTGGTTATTCATTCAGGTGCATCTGAATTTTGGGGAAATTGCACTATCTGGCATACTGCCATCTGATGCCCAGTCAGTGCTATTCCTTCAAACCGACTGAGCAGATCTTTCCTCAAGCATTTTATAACAGGACACCTAGGACCATCACAAAATGTGCCTGAGACTAATTTAATAGACATGCTCATACAAGCCCTGGCAAAGAGCATTTTTCTTGTGTAACCCCTCTGCAGGAAGGGCATAAATCTCTTGGAGGCCTTAGTGGAGGAGATGCAGAGGAGAGATGATGTCATCCAACCACAGGAGGCCAGGAAACCCTGCTAGCAAACTTTGCTAAGGGAGTGGGAGCAGATAGCCATGGCGTTCAATGCCATGAGTCTAGCCACAAGGACCTGGATGCAATGTTGCAAGAAGTTCAATGATCTAACAAGAATGGTCAAGGTCAATAAATGTATCTTCAAATAGTATATCCCATTAACTGCCCTACTAGCTTCACACATTGCTCAATGCACCACACTCTCATCACTCACCTACCAACAATGTCTATCAATCATGACTCGTACCCAACAGTCATTGCTGGTAGGTGAGTGATGGGAATGCAGTGCATTAAGCAGTGTGTGAAAATAACGAAGGAAGTTAAAATCACAGAATAATACTGTGCAGAAGAGGCCCTTCGGCCCATCGAATCTGCACCGATGCATTAAAACACCTGATCGGTCTACCTAATCCCATTTGCCAGCACTTGGCCCATAGCCTTGAATGTTATGACGTGCCAAGTGCTCATCCAGGTACTTTTTAAAGGATGTGAGGCAACCTGCCTCTACCACCCTCCCAGGCAGGTCATTCCAGACTGTCACCACCCTCTGGGTAAAAAAGGTTCTTCCGCAAATCCCCCTTAAACCTCCAGCCCCTCACCTTAAACTTGTGACCCCTCGTAACTGACCCTTCAACTAAGGGGAACAGCTGCTCCCTATCCACCCTGTCCATGCCCCTCAATCTTGTACACCTCGATCAGGTCACCCCTCAGGCTTCTCTGCTCCAGTGAAAACAACCCAAGCCTATCCAACCTCTCTTCATAGCTTAAATGTTCCATCCCAGGCAACATCCTGGTGAATCGCCTCTGCTCTCCCTCCAATGCAATCACATCCTTCTTATAATGTGGCGACCAAAATTGCACAGTACTCCAGCTGTGGCCTTACCAAAGTTCTGTACAACTCCAACATGAACTCCCTGCTTTTGTAATCTATGCCTCAATTGATAAAGGCAAGTGTCCCATATGCCTTTTTCACCACCCTATTAACCTGCCCTTCTGCCTTCAGAGATCCAGGGACAAACACGCCAAGGTCCCTTTGTTCCTCAGAACTTCCCAGTGTCAGGCCATTCATTGAATACTTCCGTGTCATATTACTCCTTCCAAAATGTATCACCTCACACTTTTCAGCTTTAAATTCCATCTGCCACTTTTCTGCCCATTTGACCATCCCATCTATATCTTCCTGTAACCTAAGACACTCCACCTCACTGTTAACCACTCGGCCACTCTTTGTATCATCTGCGAACTTACTGATCCTACCCCCCACATAGTCATCTATGTCGTTTATATAAAATGACAAACAATAGGGGACCCAGCACAGATCCCTGTGGTACACCACTGGACACTGGCTTCCAGTCACTGAAACAGCCATCTGTCATCACTCTGTCTCCTACAGCTAAGCCAATTTTGAATCCACCTTATCAAGTTATCTTGTATCCCGTGTGCATTTGCTTTCTTGATAAGTCTCCCATGTGGGACCTTGTCAAAGGCTTTGCTGAAATCCATGTAAACTATAGAATAACTATAACTATAGAAACTAAGAATAGCCAATGTTGTTCCTTTGTTTAAGAAGGATAGCAAGGATAATCCAGGAAATTATAGGCTGGTGAGCCTTATGTCAGTGGTAGGGAAATTATTAGAGAGGATTCTTCGGGACAGGCTTTACTCCCATTTGGAAACAAATGGACTTATTAGCAAGAGGCAGCATGGTTTTGTGAAGGGGAGGTCGTGTCTCACTAATTTGATTGCGTTTTTTGAGGAAGTGACGAAGATGATGGATGAAGGAAGGGCAGTGGATGTTTTCTATATGGACTTCAGTAAAGCCTTTGACAAGGTCTCTCATGGATGGATACAGAACTGGCTCGGTCATAGAAGACAGAGGGTAGCAGTGGAAGGGTGCTTTTCTGAATGGAGGGATGTGACTAGTGGTGTTCCGCAGGGATCAGTGCTGGGACCTTTGCTCTTTGTAGTATATATAAATGATTGAGGAAAATGTAGCTGGTCTGATTAGCAAGTTTGCGGACGACATAGGTTGGTGGTGTTGTGGACAGTGATGAGGATTGTCAGAGGATACAGCAGGATATAGATCGGTTGGAGACTTGGGCAGAGAAATGGCAGATGGAGTTTAATCCGGACAAATGAGAGGTAATGCATTTTGGAAGGTCTAATGCAGGTGGAAAGTATACAGTAAATGGCAGAACCCTTAGGAGTATTGACAGGCAGAGAGATCTGGGCATACAGGTCCACAGGTCACTGAAAGTGGCAACGCAGATGGATAAGGTAGTCAAGAAGGCATACGGCATGCTTGCCTTCATCGGTCGGGGCATAGAGTATAGAAATTGGCAAGTCATGCTGCAGCTGCACAGAACCTTAGTTAGGCCACACTTGGAATATTGTGCGCAATTCTGGTTGCCACACTACCAGAAGGACGTGGAGGCTTTGGAGAGGGTACAGAGGAGGTTTACCAGGATGTTGCCTGGTCTGGAGGGCATTAGCTATGAGGAGAGGTTGGATAAATGCGGATTGTTTTCACTGGAACGACGGAGGTGGAGGGGCGACATGATAGAGGTTTACTAAGTTATGAGCCGCATGGACAGAGTGGATAGTCAGAAGCTTTTTCCCAGGGTGGAAGAGTCAGTTACTAGGGGACATAGGTTTAAGGTGAGAGGGGCAAAGTTTAGAGGGGATGTGCGAGGCAAGTTCTTTACAAAGAGGGTGGTGAGTGCCTGAAACTTGTTGCCAGGGGAGGTGGTGGAAGCAGGTACCATAGAGACGTTTAAGAGGCATCTTGACAAATACATGAATAGGATGGGAATAGAGTGATATGGACCCCGGAAGTGCAGAAGGTTTTAGTTTAGGCAGGCATCAAGATCGGCACAGGCTTGGAGGGCCAAATGGCCTGTTCCTGTGCTGTACTGTTCTTTGTACATCAACTGCACTACCCTCATCTACACACTTGGTCACATGCTCAGAAAATTCAATCAAATTTGTTAGGCATGACCTCCCTCTGACAAAGCCGTGCTGACTATTCCTAATCAAATTTTGCCTCTCCAAATGGTGATAAATTCTCTCCTTCAGAATTTTCTCCATTAGCTTCCCTACCACTGACGTGAGATTCACTGGTCTGTAGTTCTCTGGCTTATCTCTACAACCTTTCTTAAATAGTGGGACCACATTAGCTGTTCTCCAGTCCTCTGGCACCTCCCCCGTGGCCAGAGAGGAATTAAAAATTAGGGTCAGAGCCCCTGCAATCTCCACCCTTGCCTCCCACAGCATCCTGGGACACAAATTGACCAGACCTGGAGATTTGTCCACTTTTAAGCCTTCCAAAACCTCCAATACCTTGTCACTCCCTATGACAATTTGCTCAAGAACCTCACAGTCTCTCTCTCTAAGTTCCATATCTACATCCTCTTTCTCTTGGGTGAAGACAGATGTGAAGTATTCGTTCAACACCCTACCAATGTCCTCTGGCTCCACCCACAAATTTCCTCTTTGGTCCCTAATGGGTTCTACTCTTAATAAAAGCAAAATACTGCGGATGCTGGAAATCTGAAACAAAAACAAGAAATGCTGGATTCACTCAGCAGGTCTGGCAGCATCTGTGGAAAGAGAAGCAGAGTTAACGTTTCGGGTCAGTGACCCTTCTTCGGAACTGACAAATATTAGAAAAGTCACAGATTATAAACAAGTGAGGTGGGGGTTGGGCAAGAGATAACAAAGGAGAAGGTGCAGATTGGACCAGGCCACATAGCTGACCAAAAGGTCACAGAGCAAAGGCAAACAATATGTTAATGGTGTTTTGAAAGACAAAGCATTAGTACAGATTAGGTGTGAATATACTGAATATAGAACATCAGCAAGTGCAAACCTGAAGAAAAACAACCTGAAAAAAAAAACAGTGGGTAAGCAAACTGAACAAACTAAGATGAAATGAAATAAATGCAAAAAATGTAAAAAGGAATGCAAAAAAAAAGAAAAAATAACTAAAAATGACTAAAAATGAAAGTAAAGTGGGGGGCTGTCATGCTCTGAAATTATTGAACTCAATGTTCAGTCCGGCAGGCTATAGTGTGCCTAATCGGTAGATGAGATGCTGTTCCTCGAGCTTGCGTTGATGTTCACTGGAACACTGCAGCAATCCCAGGACAGAGATGTGAGCATGAGAGCAGGGGGGAGTGTTGAAATGGCAAGCAACCGGAAGCTCAGGGTCCTGCTTGCGGACTGAGCGGAGATGTTCCGCAAAGCGGTCACCCAGTCTGCGCTTGGTCTCCCCAATGTAGAGGAGACCACACTGTGAGCAGCGAATACAGTATACTACATTGAAAGAAGTACAAGTAAATCGCTGCTTCACCTGAAAGGAGTGTTTGGGGCCTGGGATAGTGAGGAGAGAGGAGGTAAATGGGCAGGTATTACACCTCCTGCGATTGCAAGGGAAGGTGCCCTGGGACGGGGACGAGGTGGTGGGGGTAATGGAGGAGTGGACCAGGGTGTCGCGGAGGGAACGATCCCTTCGGAATGCTGACAGGGGAAGGGAGGGGAAGATGTGACTGGTAGTGGCATCACGCTGGAGGTGGCGAAAATGGCGGAGGATGATCCTTTGGATATGGAGGCTGGTGGGATGAAAAGTGAGGACAAGGGGAACCCTGTCACGGTTCTGGGAGGGAGGGGAAGGGGTGAGGGTAGAGGTGCGGGGAATGGGTCGGACACGGTTGAGGGCCCTGTCAACCACAGTGGGGGGAAATCCTCGGTTGAGGAAAAAGGAGGTCATATCAGAAGCACCGTCATGGAAGGTAGCATCATCAGAGCAGATGCGTCGGAGACGGAGAAACTGGGAGAATGGAATGGAGTCCTTACAGGAGGTAGGGTGTGAAGAAGTGTAGTCGAGGTAGCTGTGGGAGTCAGTGGGCTTATAATGGATATTGGTAGACAACCTATCCCCAGAGATGGAGACAGAGAAGTCGAGGAAGGGAAGGGAAGTGTCAGAGATGGACCATGTAAAGGTGAGAGAAGGGTGGAAATTGGAAGCAAAGTTGATAAAGTTTTCGAGTTCGGGGCGGGAGCAGGAAACGGCACCGATACAGTCATCAATGTACCGGAAAAAGAGTTGGGGGAGGGGGCCTGAGTAGGACTGGAACAAAGAATGCTCGACATATCCCACAAAAAGACAGGCATAACTAGGACCCATGCGGGTACCCATAGCGACACCTTTTACTTGAAGGAAGTGCGTGGAGTTGGAGAAGTTGTTCAATGTGAGAACAAGTTCAGCCAGGCGGAGGAGGGTGGTGGTGGATGGGGACTGGTTGGGCCTCTGTTCCAGGAAGAAGCGGAGAGCCCTCAAACCATCCTGGTGGGGGATGGAGGTGTAGAGCGATTGGACGTTCTACTCTTTCCCTGGTTATCCTCTTCCCATTGATATACTTTTAGAATATCTTGGGATTTTCTCTACTTTTACCAGCCAGAGCTTTCTCATATCCCCTCTTTGCTCTCCTAATTGCTTTCTTAAGTTCTTTCTGTACTCCACTATTGCTTCCATTGATTTGCTAAAAGCCTCTTTTCCTTCTCATCGTACCCTGAATGTTTCTGGTCACCCATGGTTCTCTGGGCTTGTTGCTCCTATCTATTACCCTAGAGGGAACATGTTGGGCCTGTACCCTCCCTATTTCCTTTTTGAATGCCCCCCACTGCTGTTCTGTAGATTTCCCGACAAGCAACTCTTTCCAGTCTTCCTTGGCCAGATCCTGCGTTATTTTAAGAAAATTCGCTCTCCCCCAATCCAAAACTTTTTTTGCAACTTGTCTATTTCTTTCTCCATAACAAGCTTAAATTGTACCATGTTGTGGTCGCCATCACCAAAATGCACCACCAACACACCAACCGCCTGTCCGGCTTCATTCCCCAGAATTAGGTCCAGCACTGCACCCTCCCTTGTTGGATCCTCTACATATTGAGCTAAAAATTTCTCCTGTATACATTTCAAGAACTCCACTCCATCTAAGCCCTTAACACGATGACTATCCCAATTAATGTTGGGAAAGTTGAAATCACCTCATATAATTACCCTAATATTTTTACACACCTCTGCAAATTGCGCACACATTTGCTCCTCAATTTCCCGCTGACTATCTGGGGGTCTATAATAAACACCTAGCAATGTGGCTGTCCCTTTTTTTATTCCTAAACTCTACCCATAAAGCTTCATTTGATGCCCCCTCCAAGAAATTATCTCTCCTTACTGCAGTAACTGACTCCTTAACTAATATTGCAATGCCCCTCCTCTTTTACCCCCTCCTCTGTCTCGCCTGAAGATTCTATATCCCGGGATATTGAGCTGCCAATCCGGCCCCTCCCTCAACCCCATCTCCGTGATGGCTACTATATCACAATTCCACATGTCAATCATTGCCCTTAACTCATCCGTTTTACCTGCAATACTCCTGGCATTAAAGTAGAGGCCTTCCATCCTGGTCTTACTCCCTTGAAACTTACTTCCGCTGTATTCCCTCTGACTTGTTCGCTTTCCTGTGTTTACCTGTGTCCCTATTCTGCTGGAAGTTGGCATCCCCTCCCCCTGCCAAATTAGTTTAAACTCCTCCCAACAGCACTAGCAAACCCGCCAGCAAGGATGTTAGTCCCCCTCTGGTTCAGATGTAGACCGTCCCACTTGTACAGGTCCCACCTGCCCCAGAAATGGTCCCAGTGGTCCAGGAATCTAAAACCCTCCCTCCTTCACCAACTCTTAAGCCACGCATTCATCTGTGCTATTCTCCTATTTCTATACTCGCTAGCACATGGCACTGGGTGTAATCCAGAGATTACAACCCGAGAGGTCATGCTTTTTAGTCTACTGCCTAACTCCCTGAATTCTTGATGCAAGACCTCATCCCTCTTTCTACCCATGTCATTGGTACCAACACGTACCATGACCTCTGCCTTATCATCCTCCCCCTTCAGGATGCCCTGCAGCCGTTCAGTGACATCCCAGACCCTGGCACCAGGGAGGCAACACACCATCCTGGAGTCACATTGACAGCCACAGTAGCGCCTATCTGTTCCCCTGACTATTGAATCCCCTATTACTATTGCTTTTCCTCTCTTTCCCCCTTCCTGTGCAGACAGGCTGCTTGTGGTGCCAGAAGCTTGGCTCTGTCCGCAGTCCCTGGACAAACCAGCCTCATCAACCTCCAAAATGGAATACCGATTAGCAAGCGGGACCCCAGGGGACTCCTGAACTACCTGCCTGTTTCTCTTGGACTGCCTGGTGGTCACCCATTCCCTTCCTCCCTCAAGTCCCTTCAGCTGCGGTGTAACCACCTCTCTATATATGCTATCCACAATGCTCTCAGACTCGTGGATGCTCCAGTGTTTCCAGCCACCATTCCAGCTCTGAAACCCAAGCTTCCAGAGGCTGCAGCTGGACACACTTCCTACACACATATGCTGGTCCCGGGGACTGGAAATGTTCCTGGATTCCCACATGCAGCAAGAGGAGCAAACCATGGCTTCAAGCTCTCCTGCCATGACTAAACCCTTTAAATTTAAAACTTTCAAAGATTATAATTAAAAAAACAACTAAGTCTTGCTAAAACAATGACTTACAATTCAATCCACTTTGAAAAATACCCACCAGGACTTACTTACCAGTCAGCTGTGCTCTTTGGAAACTCTCGGCTCCCCTCACTATGAGGACAGGTAGGAAATGAAAGGAGCTCCTCTCTCCCTCCTCACCAAACTTCCTCAGTCACCAAACCTCTACTTTAACACTCTAATGTAACTGAAGTCAGCACTGTAAGACAGCCCACTTTTATACTGACTGACTCTAGTCCCTGAAAACTGGTTTATGCCAATTTTCTAATTAACAAGGTGCAGCTGCAAGCAGAGCCTGAGTGAACTCTGTTTAAAGCTGGCCTATAACTCACCTTCTCCAACCCAAACAGCAACTGTTAAGTTAATCTGCTAAATAAAAGACAGATTAGACTTAAGATAAAATTAACCCTTAATTATCCTCAGTCACCAAACTTCGCTTTAACACTCAAATGCAACCCAAGTCAGCACTCCAGTGCAAACAAACAAGATGGTATCAAATTGAAAGAAAAGGCATACAATGTTGCAAAGATTAGTGGCAGGCCGGAAGAGTGGGAAAGTTTTAGAAATCATCAAAGGATGACTAAAAAAAGGGAGAAAATAGATTATGAGAGTAAACTAGCAAGAAATATAAAAACAGACAGTAAGAGCTTCTACAAGTATATAAAAAGGAAGAGTGTAGCTAAAGTAAACGGTGGTCCCTTAGAGGATGAGACTGGGGAATTAATAATGGAAACATGGAAACGACAGAGATTTTGAACAAATATTTTGAACAAACAATTAGCTTAACGTCTGTCATTAGGAAAATGTTGGAATCTGTTATTCAGGAAATAACAGCAGGGCATTTAGAAAAATATAGTAAAATCAAGAAGAGTCAACATGGTTTTATAAAAGGGAAATCGTGTTTGACAAATTTATTAGAGTTCCTTGATGATGTAACGAGCAGGGTAGACAAAGGGAAGCCAGTAGATGTAGTGTATATGGATTTCCAAAAGACATTTGATAAGTGCCACATAAAAGGCTACTATGCGAGAGCCATGGTGTTGGGGGTAATATATTAGCATGGATAAAGGATTGGCTAACTAACAGAAAACAAAGATTTCAGATAAATGGATAATTTTCAGGTTGGCAAACTGTACCTAGTGGGATGCCAAAGGGATCAGTGCTGGGGCCTCAACTGTTGACAAACAATATTAATGACTTGGATGAAGGGACTGAGTGTACTGTAGCCAAATTTGCTGATGATACAAAGATAAGTGGAAAATCAAGTTCTGAGGATGACACAAAGATTCTGCAAAGGGTGGGCAAAAATTTGGCAGCTCGACTATAATGTGGGAAAATGTGAGGTTATCCTGTTTGGTAGGAAAAAAGAAAAGCAAAATATTATTTAAATCTGAATGTCCTCGTATGTGAAACACAAAAAGTTAGCATGCAGGTACAGCAATTAATTAGGAATGCAAAATGAATGTTGTTGGCCTTTATTGTAAGGGGAAAAGGAGTACAAAAGTAGGGAAGTCTTGCCATAATAGTCTAGGGCATGGTGAGATCACACCTTCAGTACTGCGTACAGTTTTGGTCTGCTTATTTAAGGAGGGATATACTTGCATTCGAATATTTCAAAGAAGGTTCTGATTCCTGGGATGACAAGGTTGTCATCTGAGGAAAGGTTGAGCAGGTTGGGCCTATATTCATTGGAGTATAGAAGAATGATGAGGTGATCTTATTGAAACATGTAAGATTCTGAGGCGGCTTGACATGGTAGACACTGAGAGGATGCTTCCACTCATGGGGCAATTTAGAACCGGGGGCATAGTTCCAAAATAAAGGGTCTCCCATTTAAGGCAGTGATGAGGAGGAATTTCTTCCCTCAGAGGGTTGCAATTCTTAGGAATTCTTTACCCCAGAGAGCTGTGGAGGCTGGGGCATTGAATACATTTTCAAAGCTGAGATAGACAGATTCCTGGGAGGAAATCAAGGGTTATGGGGAACCGGCAGGAAAGTGGTGTTGAGGCCAAGATCAGATCAGCCAGGAGGGGCCATACTCCTTCTCCTATGTCTTATGTTCTCCTGTTCTTCATCTTACCTTGCACACTTAGCTTCTGCAAGCTTCACACCCACAGCTCACAGTTAGCACACACAGGGCTGAGTTTAGTGAGCCTGTTGCAAGTTCCAACGGTGGACCCGGAAATGGATACCATCCCCACTATTCATGTGTGCGGCGAGCCTGCTGCCATCACACAGCAGGTGGCCAATTATAATAATGGAGGTGCGGAACCTGGCCAATCACGTGGTGGGGGCAGGATGTGAGGCGCCAAATACAGCATTGGATAACTCCAGAGCAGGTGCTGGCTCCATCTTTAAAGCCCTGCCAGTCCTGCTTGCATTGTTACCTTGGACTCATTTCCAGTGCTCTTTGGTGAAGCTGTTTTAGTTGTGACTCCGGGACCCCCACCCCCCTGAAGAAGGACGCTACAGATGGCATAGGCAAGACACAGGGTGGCCCCACGGTTTAGCGATGCCTCCCTCGGCTGCAAGGGAAAGGCGAGAGGTCCTCTTCCCCAGCGATAACAAGAACAGGTCCTCCCGCCTGACCAAGCAAGCTTGGACGGAGATTGCGGAGGAGATCAGCAGCCATGGGGTCACCCCCGCCCCCACCTCCAACCCCCCCACCGGACATTGGTACAGTGCTGCATGCAGGTCAACGACCTCCTTCGTTTTGCCAAGGTGACTGCTCCATACCTCTGTCCTTTTTAGGGATTGTAAGTGGCTATGCAGGAGAAAGTGGGACATGGGAAGGGATGCACCACAAGGGCACTGGCAAAGGGGTTAAGCATCAGTTCATCCTGACAGATGCATGGCTGCATCTTGGCCACAGACCACCTTCTTTCACAGCTCAACCCCATTAACTCCTCTGAGAGCAGACGAATGGATGAGCTATATAGGAAACACCAATAGGAGACAAGGGACTGCCACTAGCAGAACTGACATGTTGATGTCTCTATGAAGTATGACTATCTCCCTCTTTTCACTTGCAGGACAAGAGGGCCCATAACAGCAGGGAGACATTTGGACTGGCAGAGGAATACCAGATCTTCGGCCTCTCTCGACAGCTGAGGAGGAAGTACTTGAATTAGTGGGGACCCAGAGCGGTCACTCAACAGCTGATGGTGAGACTGGAGTCTCCGCGCAAAAGAGTGAGGATTGTCTTCCATCGGCATACAGTTCACTTCTGGAGACCCACATCACGTATGGTTTTTTTTAGAACATTAGAACATTACAGCGCAGTACAGGCCCTTCGGCCCTCGATGTTGCGCCGACCATCTGACCTACACTATTCCATTTTCATCCATATGTCTATCCAATGACCACTTAAATGCCCTTAAAGTTGGCGAGTCTACTACTGTTGCAGGCAGGGCGTTCCACACCCCTACTACTCTCTGAGTAAAGAAACTACCTCTGACATCTGTCCTATATCTTTCACCCCTCAACTTAAAGCTATGTCCCCTCGTGTTTGCCATCATCATCCGAGGAAAAAGACTCTCACTATCCACCCTATCTAACCCTCTGATTATCTTGTATGTCTCTATTAAGTCACCTCTCCTCCTCCTTCTCTCTAACGAAAACAACCCCAAGTCCCTCAGCCTTTCCTCGTAAGACCTTCCTTCCATACCAGGCAACATCCTAGTAAATCTCCTCTGCACCCTTTCCAAAGCTTCCACATCCTTCCTATAATGCGGTGACCAGAACTGCACGCAATACTCAAGGTGCGGCCTCACCAGAGTTTTGTACAGCTGCATCATGACCTCGTGGCTCCGAAACTCGATTCCCCTACTAATAAAAGCTAGCACACCATATGCCTTCTTAACAGCCCTATTAACCTGGGTAGCAACTTTCAGGGATTTATGTACCTGGACACCAAGATCTCTCTGCTCATCTACACTACCAAGAATCTTCCCATTAGCCCAGTACTCTGCATTGCTGTTACTCCTTCCAAAGTGAAGCACCTCACACTTCTCCGCATTAAACTCCATTTGCCATCTCACAGCCCAGCTCTGCAGCCTATCTATGTCCCTCTGTACCCTACAACACCCTTCGACACTATCCACAACTCCACCGACCTTCGTGTCATCCGCAAATTTACTAACCCACCCTTCTACACCCTCATCCAGGTCATTTATAAAAATGACAAACAGCAGTGGCCCCAAAACAGAACCTTGCGGTACACCACTAGTAACTAAACTCCAGGATGAACATTTGCCATCAACCACCACCCTCTGTCTTCTTTCAGCATGGTTGGCATGACAAGATCTGCACTGCCTAACCTACACATGTTTGTATTGTCTCATGCTAGCGCTGGGGTCACCCCTCGTAGAAGCACTTGAAAACGTATAAAGAAAACCACCTAGAGACACTTGGGGTTTCATGGGTGTTTGAGATTTGACATTTGTTTTCTCATGTAAATATTTTGTGGTTTTGAAATTAACTTTCAATGTGGAAAATGATTATTGCATCATGCCTTAATTGTGAGCTGCTGAACTTACCCTTCCCCCTTAGTGGATGCCAATGTAGGCACAGCCCTTATTTGAATAAGGTCCCCCTTGGGCACCAGCGTGTGGTTCAGCTGGGTGCTAGGCACGTAACACAAATAGAAAGGAGACGACAGACTGCGTGCATTGAGGTGAGTCTTTATTGTTTTTTCTCTTAGTGGCCAAGTGGATAAGAAGTGGATAAGTATGAGATTGTCTCTTACCCCCTTGGCCTATCGCTCAATCTGCCTGGCCTCCGGTGCAAGGGCTTCAACATCCAGTGCTGCCTGCTCATCACTCTCCTCAACATTCTCCTCATCAGTGGAGGAGTGATGTTGAATCATGTCCTTTTCACGCAAGGCCTGTCCCCTCTGCAGTGTCAAATTGTGTAGAGCATAGCAGACCACCATGATTCGCATGACCCTCGCAGGGGCATACTGCAGAACTCCACCGGATCGATCTAGGAAATGGAATCTTATCTTCAGCCTCCCAATGGCCTGCTCAATGGTCGCTCAAGTGGAACAATGGCAAGTGTGGTAGCTCTCCTCTGCTGCATTGTGAAGTTTCCTCACTGGTGACAGTAGCCATGTCTTCAATGGGTAGCCCTTGTCCTCAAGAATCCGTCCCTGAAGGCGAGTGGGGGGGGGGGGGGCAGCCTGAAAAGCTGTGGCATCTGGGACTGTCAAAGTATGTAGGTGTTGTGGCTGCTTCCCGGGAAGTGGCACACACCTGCAGGAAACACTTTCAGTGGTCGCAAACCAGCTGAATGTTGATGGAATGAAAGCCCATCCTGTTGATGAAGGCAGCTGGCTGGTCTGCTGGAGCCTTGATGGCCACATATGTGCAGTCTATCACACCTTGCACCTGGGGGAATCTGGCGATGGCCCCGAATCTGATGGCCCTCTTGGCCTGACTGTCAGGGTTGGTCCAGGAGGACACATGTCACCAGCCCTCTTGAACAGGGCATTGGTCACCTCCTTGATGCAGCGGTGGGCTGCTGCCTGGGAGACCCCACACTAGTCCCCGGTGAATCCTTGGAATGATCCTGATGCATAAAAGTTAAGTGCCACGGTGATATTCAAGGCCACAGGCATAGGGTGACCACTTAATCCCACAGGTCGTAACTTGTCCTGCAGCAGGGCGCCTAAGTCGGTGATGGCCTGCCTGGAGTCTTCGCTGACAATGCTGCTTGAACATTTGGAGTTAGCTGATTTGAGTCCGGTACACTCTCTGGCGCAATGGATCCTTCTTGGCATGGCCAGTTGCTGTTACGTTCGTCATGGACCGTCACGCGCAGGCGCAGCTTCGTCCTGGCCCTCCCCCCATCAGAGGTGCTGTATCACACCACTGGGATCCACAAAGACAGGGCATATGAGACCCATGCCAGGTGATCAGTAGGCCTCCAGAGTGCTGTCCTTGCAAAGACGACCCTGACTTGGCAACTTTGCTATTTCTCCTGACAGACTCCCTGATGGCCTCAGTGCCCACTCTTTCTGATAGCTGACCCTCTCACCCAACAGTTTGACCACCCGATACAGCCACCCAAATCCAATCACCAACACCCCCACCCCCACTTGCAGATTACCCAAGACCCAGCTCACCCTTGCAGACCACTTGATACCCAGCCAACCCAGTACTCTCACCCGAGACCCAGCTCATCCGGTACTGGCACCCAAGACCCAGCTCACCTGGTACTGGCACCCGAGACCCAGCCCACCTGGTACTGCAATCTTGTTGTGCAGGGTCCCTTGGGGAGGAGCGACCATAACATGATAGTATTCTTCATTAAGATGGAGAATGAAGTAGTTGAATCCGAAACTAGGGTCCTGAATCTAAATAAAGGAAACTACAAAGGTATGAGGCGCGAGTTGGCTATGGTAGATTGGGGAACTTTACTAAAAGGGTTGATGGTGGATAGGCAATGGATAATGTTTAAAGAATGTGTGCATGAATTACAACAACTATTCATTCCTGTCTGGCGCAAAAATAAAACCGGAAAGGTGGATCAACTGTGGCTTACAAAAGAAATTAGGAATAGTTTTAGATCCAAAGAGGAGCCATATAAAATTGCCAGAAAAAGTAGCAAGTCTGAGGATTGGTAGCAGTTTAGAATTCAGCAAAGGAGAACAAAGATGCTGATTAAGTGGGGGAAAATAGAGTATGAGCGTAAACTTGCGGGGAACATAAAAACTGACTGTAACAACTTCCATAAATATGTGAAAAGAAAAAGATTAGTGAAGACAAATGTAAGTCCCTTACAGTCAGAATGGGGGAAATTATAATGGGAAACAAAGAAATGGCAGAACAATTAAACACATACTTTGGTTCTATCTTCACAAGGAGCGCACAAATAATCTCCCAGAAATGTTAAGGAACCAAGGGTCCAATGAGAGGGAGGAACTGAAGGAAATCAGTATTAGTAGAAAAATAGTGCCATCAATTAATGGGGTTCAAGGCTGACAAATCTCCAGGGCCTGATAATCTACATCCCAGAGTACTAAAGGAAGTGGCCCTGGAAATAGTGGCCACTTAAGGGTTTTGATTGGCCTCAGACAGGCGGGCCATTTAACCCCCCCCTCACCACACCCCCCCCAACCGCACCCACCCCGCCAGCTCAACTGCCATAAAGTTGGCCGGAGGCGGGAGCTGGGTGGGAAGGCCTCCTGGAGCCTCCCGCTCAATTTTAAACCGTCCCCATCCACCTCCACACTACCATCCAACCTGCTGGGGCAGCGTAAAATTCAGCCCATTAAGTCTTAAGACCCTTGAAGGGTCACTGACCCGAAACGTTAACTCTGCTTCTCTTTCCACAGATGCTGCCAGACCTGCTGAGTGATTCCAGCATTTCTTGTTTTTGTTTCAGATTTCCAGCAACCGCAGTATTTTGCTTTTATTATGAAGATACAGGGAGACCTGGGTGTTCTCGTACACCAGTCACTGAGAGTAAGCATGCAGGTGCAACAGGCATAGAAAAAGGCAAATGGTATATGGGCCTTCATAGCGAGAGTACAGAAGCAGGGATGTCTTGCTGCACTTATACAGGGTTTGGTGAGGCCACACCTGGAATATTGTGTGCAGTTTTGGTCTCCTTATCTGAGGAAGGATGTTCTTGCTATACAGGGAGTGCAGCGAAGGTTTACCAGACTGATTCCTGGGATGGCGGGACTGACATATGAGGAGAGATTGGGTTGGTTAGGATTATATTCGCTGGAGTTCAGAAGAGAGGGGGATCGCATAGAAACCTATAAAATTCTAACAGGACTTGACAGGGTTGATGCAGGAAGGATGTTCCTGATGGGGGAGTCCAGAACCAGGGGTCATAGTCTAGGGATATGGGGTAAACCTTTCAGGACTGAGATGAGGAGAAATTTCTTCACCCAGAGAGTGGTGAGCCTGTGGAATTCGCTACCACAGAAAGCAGTTGAGGCCAAAACATTGAATGTTTTCAAAAAGGAGCTAGATATAGCTCTTGGGTCTAAAGAGATCAAAGGGTATGGGGCGAAAGCAAGAACAGGCTACTGAGTTGGATGATCAGCTATGATCATAATGAATGGCGGAGCAGGCTCAAAGGGCTAAATGGCCTACTCCTGCTCATATTTTCTATGTTTCTATGTTAGTACAGTTCAAGAAGGACTATAATTTGAGCTCTGCATCAGGAACTAGTAAGCATCACTCCTGTTTGGTAACATAAAATGTATAGTTATTAAAAGTAGTCAGTGTTTACATTGAGTGACATCCAGCACTAGCCTTCTTAATAAAACATGTTTATTTATGAAAGTTTTCCTTATAATAGTTTTCTTCTCAAGTTCAGCAGTAATCCAGGATAGCAAAGAAAGAAACATGCTGATCATGATTGCGAAATATAAGTTATAAAATAACCAACAGAACAATGTAGGTATTAAACACAATGCTGTTGACAAAATATTGTGCAACATCTCCTTTATCAGTGTAAGATGTAAAATTTATCTTTTCAATGAAAACCTACATAATTTTGCTAATAGTTGATTCTTTATTAAAAAGATTATTAGCCTAACATCAACTGAACAGCACACTTGTAGCTCACAAAGATTCTCCAATCCTTTTATCAGGACTATAAATGGTTTTATAATTAAAGTTAACTATTAATATTTACTATCAATTAAAAGGTAGGATAATTTCTTCCTTTAAACATACATAGGGACCTACTAGTAAAGTGCAGACTCAGATGATACTAGGAGTCAAATGGTCGTTAATTTCTCAGTTAATAACATTGCTGTTAATGCAGTGTGTTGATGCTTCAGTATGTGGGACCACCAGGCACTGTTATAAATGACTTAAGATAATTAAGAATCCAATTAGCTATTAACTTTATACTTTCCGAAATTCGAGCACAGTGAAGCATAAAATAAAATACTTCAACATAATAAAAACGATGCCACAGATTTAGCAAACTGTAATCGTGCTGCCATTCTGATCCAACATAGTTCATTAAATTATATCAAATGGAGATTAAGGTACGTCACGCACAACTGATTGATTTGATGACATCACATGAGAACACCCTTAATTAGGAGATAATTTGCCCAAGCTGCTTTATAGAGCATTCAGAGGAAAGCTTTTGCGTTTAGCAGTGCTTTGGAGCTATGGTCCTACCTGGTCTGCAGATACCTGTACGGTGATACCTTTAGGAGCCAATATGTGCTGGGTGATGATTCGCAACGTATTCCGCGTTTTGATCTGTTTGCTGGAGCTTGTAGCGTTGCATGGAGGTGCTGGGGCGAGTGAAGAGCCTGGCGGTAGGGAGGTCAGGGACTTGGGTCCTTTAATCGAGATGTTGGCTGGGAAGGTCAGCACCCGCCCTCCGCTGCTCTCGAAACAGAGGATAGATGATCAACACATGGAATACATGGCTAATCTCTACAAACAGTCGGCAGATCAGGATGGGAAGCCCAAAGTTAACCGGACCATTATGACTAACACCATTCGACTGGTGAAACCGAGTGAGAGTGTCCTGTTCGCCAGTTCAGGTAAATCAACCCCTTATAGAAACCTACCTTCGAGTTAAATGGAAGCTCTGTATTCCTGAATTTCGCCTTTCAAACTTCATCGGCAAATTATAGTAGCTTGTGCATCATGGTTACTAGTGTAGCAGGCTTTTTAATCAACTAGTTTTACAGACTCGGAACTATTTAATTTTAGTTTTAAACTCTATTTTTAAGTACAAACGCATTCTCTTTACAGCTTATTCAAGTTCACTGCTTTTTTTTAGAAGAATGACCTGTTAAGAGTGTTGGCTTCACTTTCTTAAATTCGAGTACCTAATTAATACCTACAGGCTTGTTACAAGGCAGTAATAACATTTTAATGTAACACTTTCTTGATCTGATTAACCAAGAGCAATTTCTTCCCAATTTTCGTTTTGTAAGATGATATAGATTGGCCCTTTTTTTTCCCGATAAGCACCCTCAATAAGATACGGCACTCCTCTCCTTTTCCTTAAGAACTTGCTCATGTATTCTACCCCTCCAGTACCACGATCATTTTTCTTTTGAATGGATGGAAGTGAAAGGGAGTGCTTGTGAAGTTATGAATGTCGCGAACTCGGCGCTGCAGAGCATCTCATCAAATAGCTGTTTAACTTTCATTGTTAAATGCATTTTGAGAATGGTTGGCTGGTTATGGATCAGAGTCGGCAAGGCTTTTGTTGTAGAGCTTGCTGTGTCTATCATGTTGGCCACTAAATAAGAGGATTGGGGAAGAGAATAAATGTTTTACCTTCTAGTTTCCATCGGGAAGGATGTAGGAATGGTTATAGTGGCATAAATGTGAACTACTCCAACATGAGTTTTGTCCCCCCAAATGTGTATTAGACCTAACTTATACTGAAATAGATTACATACTTGAAGTATCATTAGCTTGTATTTTGAATATTAAGGCAGCCTATTTTTGCATTTTAAAACTAACCATCCTGCCCCTTCAAACATGCACTAAGGTATGCAGAAATTTTAGTTTAACAATGTTTTGACTTTTTAAGCTTGCAGCAGCATTAGGTGTTAATATCTTGGCCAAAATGGCTGGGAGAAAAGCATTTATAAATGGTGAAATGCAAACATTCAAATACTAATCTACCTATTTTTTTTTATAGGTTATTGGCACATACATCATGTTCAATACAATCTGCACTACCTTCCAGAACTGGAGCACTTGATTAAAGTTGTTGTTGTTTATTTGCACGGTCCTCTTCCCAATCACTTCCTGGTTTCTTGTGAGATCAAATGTCTCCTTGCAAATTATGTTGACCTGAACTTCATACAGAATGCCACTGATGTAGAACTACCCATCAGGTTTGTGCTAAATCTGAATGACCGATGGGCAGAAGCTGATGTAACTCCTTGTGTCTTCCTCCCAACTGGTAATTCTGTGAAGAAAGTCAATCTGCACATCAGTTACAAGTGTGCTGAACTTGGGAAAGTTAACCAAAGAACTTCAGACAAAAAGAATTATGCTGTTCATCTGCAAGTGCCATCATTGCTGCTGTATTTAAATGATACTGATGAGACTGCCCATCAAAGAAGTGAGAAACAGGAAAAGCAAATTCCAGAGGGGTCACCCAAATCCCGAGTGCTGTCTAGGAAGCCACGGCAATTGAGTGACATTGGCTCAGACATTCCTAACTATCTCTATAAGAAAAGCCCTCCAAGGAACAAATGCAAGCTCCATTCATTCTGGGTAAGCTTTGAGCAGTTGGGATGGGATCATTGGATTGTGGCTCCTCACAGGTACAATCCAAAATTTTGTAGGGGAGACTGTCCCAGAATTCTACACTATGGTTACCACTCTCCAAATCATGCAATAGTGCAGAATTTTATTAATGAGATTGTTGATAAAAATGTCCCTCGTCCATCTTGTGTCCCCTTGGAATATAGCCCAATTAGCGTTCTTATGAAGGAGCAAAATGATCACATTGTGTACAAGGAGTACAAGGACATGATTGCAACATCTTGTACATGCAAATAGATACTTTATGTAGAATTGGCATTAATTTGGTAGCAAGTTTAGGAAAATTAAGTGCACTGCAACTGATTACATGAGTTGTCATAAAATCATGCAGAAGTAATTGAGCTGATATACTGTATCTTATCCACATCTATAAAGTGAGTCATACCATGACTTGCTCTTGGATTTAATTGCTGCAAAAATGGCTTATTCCTTTGTGTTCCTACTATTATGGGGAACCTGCCTGAATTCATGGTGCAGCTGTAGCCTGACAATATCAATACATCCCCCTTACTAGTAAGGGGGGTTTTAGAAGACAATGGTGTCTGTAGTGGTTTTTTCCCCACAATTTGCAGCAGGGAAAGGCAAAATGGGTGGCTCAGAACATTTTTCAAAGACAATGAAACTAATGACAAATTTGATGTGGTAAGGAATAATATAACTATTCATAATTTTGTAGTCTGAAATTTATTGTATTTATAATTGTGATTTGTTTGTAATATATCTGATTTTTCCAGTCATGTTAATGCTGAAACTCTAGACATTGTCCATCTTTTATTAAACTTGTCAAGTCTGTTACTCTTGACCCATCCAGATAGGAATCCTTTCAAGCCATATGTAAATATAGTCCAGTTTTAACTCAACCAGAATTAGGACTCCTCCAATAAAGTTGTTTAACCTGAGCTGCAGTAACCTTTTAAACAATGCTATTAGGTAGCTGAAGTTTCACTTGAGGGTAATCCATTAGGTGATTTGGGAAGCCCTAATCTAAATTACACAAGTGAATGTTTGCACCTTTGTGGGTAGCTTTCTATCTGATGCACAAGATTATGCAGGGAGTGGGGGGTTAACTGGGGGGAGGGGGGAGCAGAGGGAAGCACAACATATTGGGTGGGGGTGGCTGGGAACCTCACTCAGTGAGCAAATTCATTAGTTCACTAGTAATATACAACTCCAAAAATGGAACAGTAAAATTTAACAATTTTTAAATAGCTAATGCACTTTGGTTTTTAACCCCCAAACTTTTGCATCTTAACTTTTAACTTCCAGTGCCAAGAGATTGGAACTGAATAAATCTTGGTTCCTGCAGTCCTCAAGGGGTTAATTTAATCTGAAATGTATGCAGGTAGAATTAAATGCTATATTACAATAGTCTGAAGTGTCCATTGGTTCTAGTTCACTTAATGTTCTGAATTCCTGGTCACTAGGTTAGTTTTGATATCTTACAAATGTCACCAATTTGTTTTATTTAGCAACAGTTGAAGTATTTGCAGTACATGCTCAGCTGCCAATTTCCATGTGCAGGAGATCTCTATGGGATAGTGTACAAATTGGCTGTGTAACCTGTAGTTCTAAATAGGATATAACCATCTGAAGTGACCTGTGCAGGCTGTTGACTCTTGTATCAGTCCTCAGTTTCAATTTTATATTGAAGCAAGATATTGTATATACTTGTAAACTGCCAATACAATCAGTATCTTGGATCTAAACAGCTTTTGTTTATACCATGGAAAATTACTGTGATATAGTTAACAAGATTCTACTGAGCAGACCTGGTCATTGTACTGTCTTGTCTAACTTGCATACTAAATAAAGAAATGGCTTGAATCTTGTGTAAAGCAGGATTGATCTTTACTTGCAAAAAAATTATTCTAATCAAGCATCTACTGCTGGAGCTGAGATTAGATATATCTTTGTACCACAATGAACTTTCATATAATGTTTAATACAATGAATTCTTAACAATCTGAAATGGAAGATATGACTTGTCAACTTTCTAATGTAAGGAATATGATCCTAATTTGGAAGTAATTGAATTGCAGGGAGGATTCAACCATAACTAGGATGCTTGACTAATTCACTGATTTGGGCTAACTTGTGCACCAGCCATTGACATGGATAAACAAGCAACTGACAAATGCAAAGTGACTACCAATATTTACTGAAAGCAACATACTGCAGATGCTGGAAATACACAGCAGGTCTGGCAGCATCTGAAGAGTATTCTCACTGGGTGAGAAAGGGGTCTCTGCCTCCCCTCTTGGCCCTTTTTCTGATTTGGCTGTAACAGGGTTTAACATTTAAGCTAACACCACTTAACACCATCCTTGACAACTGATTTCTAATTGCTTCATTTGCAATTACAATCAGTTTTTCTTGGGCTTAAAGATGTAAGTTTATTAACCTTATCGCTCTAATTACTAAACTACACAAAGCAACCATGCTAGAATACAAGAAAAACAGACAGGGAGAAAGAATTAAGCATTTGGTGGGGGAGGGGGGTGGTTGGAGTAGTAAATGAAATTCTGTTTAGTTTTGCTGTGAAGTCCTTTTGGTTGGAATTGTGGTCTTGTAGTTCTCACTAGTACCCAATGCAACTTTCATGCTTTTGTGGCAGAAGCTGTGGATCCCTGGGGCTTCCTTCTCTTTGGTCTCCAAATGCACTCTGCCTGAATCTGAGGCACCATTCCAAAGGTTCCCAGTCTGGCCAGCAGGTAAATCATGTGACCAGCTGTTTTGAAACCGCATCTCCTGCCAGGGTTGATTCTCCAAGTTCTCCAGTCACGCTGGAGTGTGGAGCTCAGACCATGAATATTGAGTATAACAATTGCCCAGACCAGTCTTGTTACTTGAATTAGTGAGCACTCCCATTGTCTCCAACTGTCTCAGAATGCAAATATGTAGCCATATTTCAGCTGTCCAACCCTTTTATAAAAAAAAAAGTTTGTGCAATGCTGAGTAAAAGGGTTCGAGTAGCACTCCATCTGACCAAACTAACATTACCATTTGGCAGATGTTTGTCAGCTAATGTTTCTAGGCTGTGCTGACAAAGGTTAGAAATGTAATACTTTGAGCAAGTGAAAGTGTGGAGGGGCAGTGTAGGGGAAAATAGAACAAGGGGAAGGTCTGATAGGGCAGGAGAGATTAAATGACAAAAGATGTCCAGGAATCAAAGTAATATAGTAACCAATATTTTTAGAACATTTTAGGTTGCCTTTGAGTGGAAAAGCAGAGATCCTTGTGGCATGTAATTTTCATGTTGAGTACACCCCTGACTGGGGAAGTGGTAGTACTCAAGGTTGGTGCATACCAAAGGGTGAGGAAAATTTTAATCCAATTATGACCTAGTGAGAAGTCTAGGGCTCTCTCTCAGCCCTCACTTGGTCTTACCATACCAGGGTTTAAGTTTAAACAATTTTTAGCTTCCCCCCCCGCCCACTTTGACAAATCCTTTTTGTTTCTTTCTAATTACAAGGCAAAGAAACACCAGCACAGATGGTCTTGCGTTGAAATTTATTGAAGTTAAACTCTAATTCGGTTGTTGCCTACAGATACATGACATACCCACATTCCCATGCATATGGGATACACATGCAAATAGAGACAGAAAAGAGCAGAAGAAAAAGTGGAAAAGTTTGATGCAATATTTGAAGAGTTGTGGTTCCTCAAGCTCACTCTACCATCCTTGCTTGTAGGTAGACCTTGCTTTTTGTTGGGGTCCCAGTATTCTTAAACCTTCACTAGGTGACTTTTCTCTCTTGGGGTTCATGATTCAGAGGCTTGAGATAAGAGAAGACAGAACTTCAGTCCAGAATCAAACAGACAGCCAAACTGTTTGTACAATTCAAGGAAAAATCCAGCTTGTCAAGCAGGTTAGTCATCAGATGAACCAGTCTGACCATGTCTTTGCACCACCTTAGTCTCTGGAATTCTCCACTCACATGCAATAGCTGGTGATTCAGGTCCATTGTGGGTTGAATGTCAGGGAATGGTCCTTTGTCCTTCCAATCCCTGTCTTAATATGTAAAAGTCCTTTCTTCACTCCAGTAACAGCTTAAAATCAATGTGCCTCATTCTTGGTAGGTGGGGGGTGTCTAGCATAACCTGCTTTGAGGAAATCACTGCATTTAAAGCCAATGAGTGTTCAAACCCCATTGCAGCTCATGTCCTTTTGAAAGCTTAATCACATGTCAACACCTCTTCCAGTTTCCTGGAAATTGTATTATGACAAACTTAGAATTTTAATGCCTGTTTTAGTCTTTAAACAAGCACACAGCTGTTCCCATCTGAAATTTCATAAATTATGTAATTGGTCTTCTAATTCCTGGAGATGGGTCAGATTAGCTGTTTGCTTGATGTGTACATTACAGCCCAACAATAAATGCCCTTGCTGTCCTACATCAATGATGGCTTCCAATTAAGGGATTATTTTCTTTTGACCCTTGAGCCTCATAAGGCAGTGAATTATAGGGTACATGTGCCAGATTTAAAGTGCTGTAGTCTGACTTAAACCCATTTAAAAATGAGGCAAATTTTCTCAAGTTGTGATTTGATCATTTTTAATGAAATAATGAACAACCTCATCAATTTTTTTTGGCAGTATCTCCAGAAATGCATTCTATGGAAAAACTCTTGTTCCTAGATTGATTAGTGCCTGTTGGCTTTTATTACATCAGAGATTACCCTGCACATTTATTTATGGTTGGTAGATTTCTTATCGAATGTCTGTTATCAACCTTTTCAGGACATGATTCCAAGAGGTACTTCATACCCTCCCTGAATTTTGGAAGAACTATCAAATCTACTTTATGCGGCTATTCCACTTAGTATGGAAACCTACAATTTCACAGTGGAAATTAAAAGGAGGAAAAATGTTTCTCCATTCCTAGGGGAAGGGAACTAGGAAGAAACTGAGATAAAAGTATTTGCACAGTAGAACACCATTGCTAATGAAATGTAAATGGCAATAAAAGATTGAGGAAAGAAGCAGTAGTTGCATAATTAAGTCTATGCTAAGTACATAGGATTTGTTATGCTATCAGCTGTATATCCCAATAGATGGGTGTTAACATTAAATGGAATAAAAGGAACAGTACTAACATGGATAGAAAATTGGCTGACTGACAGGAAGCCGTAGTGGTTAAAGGAGTTTGAGGGGTTGGTGTTAGGGCACCCCTGCTCATTAATGACCTAGACCTTGGTGTACAGGGTACAATTTCAAAATTTGCAGACAGTACAAAACTTGAAAGTATTGTGAACTGTGGAGAATTGTGTAGAACTTCAAAAGGACATGAAGGTTGGAATGGGTGGATAAGTGACAGATTAAATCTAATGGAGAGAAGTGTGAAGTGATTCATTTTTGGTAGAATGCTGAGACAATATAAAATAGAGGGTACAATTCTAGAGGTTTTAGGCCCAGAGGGACCTGGGTGTATATGTGCATAAATCATTATGGCAGGACAGGTTGAGAGCAGTTAAAGCAAGTAGAGTCCTAAGCTTTATTAATAGAGGCATAGAGTACAAAAGCAAGGAAGTTGTGTTAAACTTGTATAAAACACTGATTCAACCTCAATTGGAGTACTGCATCCAGTTTTGGGCATCACACTCTTTAGGAAGGATGTGGAGGCATTAGAGAGGATGCAGAAAAGATGCACGAGAATGTTTCCAGGGATGAGTCACTTCAGTTATGTAGATAGTTTGGAGGAGAGGAAATTTGATAGAGGTATATGAAATCCTGAGGGATCTGGGTAGAGTAGATAGGGAGAAACTGTTTTCATTGACGGAAGGATTGAGAACAAGAGGGCACAGATTTAAAGTAATTGGTAAAAGAAGCAGAGTGGTTAGGATCTGGAATGCACTGCCTGTGTGTGGTGGAGGCAGGTTCAATGGAGTCATTGAGGTATTTAGATGATTATCTGAAAAGGAAGAATGTGCAGGGCTATGGGGAGAAGGCAGTGTGAGTGGCATGAGGTGAATTGCTCCTTCACGGAGCCAGCAGAAAAATGACTGACTGGCTGGCTGCCTTCTGTGCTGTAACCATTCAGCCTATGATTCTATAAATCTGATACAGCAAATTTATTGAAGCAATATTTTAAAACAAATTATTTACCGTTGCCTAAATGTGAAACTTAAGTCTTGGGTTACTTTAATGCCATGGGAAAACCAGTCACAAATTTTATAGTACCAAATTGGGCATGGAAGAGTACAAAATCACAAACGGATTAGGCAGATAAAGAAATGCAATTCAATATATATTTGTGCATTTTTGGAATAAGACTAAATGTATCCTAAATAGTAAAATCTTTTCTATGGAATCATAGAAAGTTTACAGCACAGAAAGAGGCCACTTAACCCATCGTGTCTGCTGGCTGAAAAATGATCCAATTATTCTAATCCCACCTTCCAGTATTTGGTCCGTAGCCCTGAAGATGACAGCACTTGAGCTGCATATCCAGACTCATTTTGAATGAGTTGAGGGTTTCTGCCTCAACTACCCTTTTCAGGCAGTGAGTTCTAGACCCTCACCACCCTCTGGGTGAAAAGGTTTTTCCTCATCTCCCCTCTAATCTTTCAACCAATCACTTTAAATATATGCCCCCTAGTCACTGACCTCTCTGCTAAGGTAAATAGGCCCTTCACCTCCACTCTATCCAGGCTCCTTGAAATGTACAAAATTTTAATCAGATCTCCTCTCAGCCTTCTCTGTTGCAAGGAGAACAGCCCCAGCCTATCCCACCTTTCCTCATCGATGCATTTTTCCAGTTCCGGCAACATCCTCATAAATCTCCTCTGTACTCTCTGGTGCAATTACATTCTTTCTGTAATGAGGTGACCAGAACTGCACAAAGTACTCAAGTTGTGGTCTAACCAATGAGTTATACAGTTCCAGCAAAACCTCCCTATTATATTCTATACTTCAGCTAATAAAGGAAAAGATTTCATATGCCGCCTTAACCACCTTATCAACCTGTCCTGCTACCTTCAGGTATCTCTGAACATTCACTCCAAGGTTCCTCACTTCCTCTACACTTCAGTATTCCTTTGCCTTGTTTGATCTCCCCAAATACATCACCTCACACTTCTCCAGGTTGAATTCCATTTGCCACTTTTTTACCCAATCTGACCAAACCAACAATATTTTCCTGCAGCCCACAGCTACCCTCCTCGCTATCAACCACACGGCCAATCTTGGTGTCATCTGCAAACTTCTTGATCCTGATGGTATTCTACATGAAATGTATACCAAGGCCTTCATGGAGAGTAATTAGAATAGCAAGTTTATATAAGTATTAATTAGAAATGTTGACAATATTGGAGAAAACAATATAATGGAAAAATTGACCAGTATACAGAATTTTAATACAATTAATGGGTGTTGCAGTTTAAATCCTGTTCTAGAAAGGTTATTGGAGTTCTGGGGGAAAAGTACAAGATAGTTTCACTTAAAATATAAAATGTATGGACAGGAGGTTGTCTTTCTTCACGAGAGGCAGAACTAGAAGTGTTCGAAGTTTTGGAAGAACCTACAGCCTATTTTAACGATTTAATGAATCAAAAATGAGGGTATAAATTCAGCATTAGTATTAGGTTTCGAAGAATGAATTGCTTCAGTGCATTTACCTGGTGGTTACCTGCTGACCTCTTATTCAGGAAGTAGCTCTCAGCGCTACTGCTGATTGGCTGTGAGGCTTTTACCTCTGCAGGTGAGACTACGTCACTTCCCGAGAGACAGGACGACGCTGGGACGAGGTGAACAGGTGCGGTCCACCAGTGAAAGAGGGAGAGGGGAGTATGTAGGCCGTCTTCGCGGCAGAGATAGAGAGAGGGGAGCGGCCGCAGGCCCGGAGAGAGTGCGGGGGGTGGTGGGCACCTATCCAGGAATATACCGCACCGAGCGAGTGAAGGCTGGAGCCGGCTCGAAGGAGAGGATGGGATCAGGAGGCCAGCCTGTCTCGACCCGCACTCTCCCGCTCCATCTGCGCTCGGCTGTCAGTTCCGCTCCAGTTCGCTAACACCGAGGCCAGCATTTCAACCCCTGTCACAAACTCCGTGACTTCACCATGGATTACACATCCTTCCCTGACCACTGTCACAGGCTGAAGCAGACTATTGCCATCCTTTCCTGACCACTGTCACAGGCTGAAGCAGACTATTGCCATCCTTTCCTGACCACTGTCACAGGCTGAAGCAGACTATTGCCATCCTTTCCTGACCACTGTCACAGGCTGAAGCAGACTATTGCCATCCTTTCCTGACCACTGTCACAGGCTGAAGCAGACTATTGCCATCCTTGCCTAACCACTGTCACAGACTGAAGCAGACTATTGCCATCCTTTCCTGATCACTGTCACAGACTGAAGCAGACTATTGCCATCCTTTCCTGACCACTGTCACAGGCTGAAGCAGACTATTGCCATCCTTTCCTGACCACTGTCACAGGCTGAAGCAGACTATTGCCATCCTTTCCTAACCACTGTCACAGACTGAAGCAGACTATTGCCATCCTTTCCTGATCACTGTCACAGACTGAAGCAGACTATTGCCATCCTTTCCTAACCACTGTCACAGACTGAAGCAGACTATTGCCATCCTTTCCTGACCACTGTCACAGGCTGAAGCAGACTATTGCCATCCTTTCCTAACCACTGTCACAGACTGAAGCAGACAATTGCCATCCTTTCCTGATCACTGTCACAGGCTGAACCAGACTGTTGCCATCTTTTCCTGATCACTGTCACAGACTGAAGCAGACTATTGCCATCCTTTCCTGATCACTGTCACAGACTGAAGCAGACTATTGCCATCCTTTCCTGACCACTGTCACAGGCTGAAGCAGACTATTGCCATCCTTTCCTGATCACTGTCACAGGCTGAACCAGACTATTGCCATCCTTTCCTGACCACTGTCACAGGCTGAAGCAGACTATTGCCATCCATTTCCTGACCACTGTCACAGACTGAAGCAGACTATTGCCATCCTTTCCTGATCACTGTCACAGGCTGAACCAGACTATTGCCATCCTTTCCTGACCACTGTCACAGGCTGAAGCAGACTATTGCCATCCTTTCCTGGTCACTGTCACAGACTGAAGCAGACTATTGCCATCCTTTCCTGATCACTGTCACAGGCTGAACCAGACTATTGCCATCCTTTCCTGATCACTGTCACAGGCTGAACCAGACTGTTGCCATCTTTTCCTGATCACTGTCACAGACTGAAGCAGACTATTGCCATCCTTTCCTGATCACTGTCACAGGCTGAAGCAGACTATTGCCATCCTTTCCTGATCACTGTCACAGGCTGAAGCAGACTATTGCCATCCTTTCCTGAACACTGTCATAGGCTGAAACGGAATATTGCCATCCCTTCCCTGACCACTGTCAGGCTGAAGCAGGCTATTGCCATCCTTTCATGATCACTGTCACAGGCTGAAGCAGGCTATTGCCATCCTTTCCTGAACACTGTCATAGGCTGAAACAGGCTATTGCCATCCCTTCCCTGACCACTGTCACAGGCTGAAGCAGACTATTGCCATCCCTTTCCTGACCACTGTCACAGGCTGAAACAGACTATTGCCATCCTTCCCTGACCACTGTCACAGGCTGAAGCAGACTATTGCCATCCTTCCCTGACCACTGTCACAGGCTGAAGCAGGCTATTGCCATCCTTCCCTGACCACTGTCACAGGCTGAAGCAGACTATTGCCATCCTTCCCTGACCGCTGTCACAGGCTGAAGCAGACTATTGCCATCCTTCCCTGACCACTGTCACAGGCTGAAGCAGACTATTGTCATCCTTCCCTGACTGCTGTCACAGGCTGAAGCAGACTATTGCCATCCTTCCCTGACCGCTGTCACAGACTGAAGCAGACTATTGCCATCCTTCCCTGACCACTGTCACAGGCTGAAGCAGACTATTGCCATCCTTTCCTGACCACTGTCACAGGCTGAAGCAGACTCTTGCCATCCCTTTCCTGACCACTGTCACTTGCTGAAGCAGACTATTGCCATCCTTTTCCTGTCCACTGTCACAGGCTGAAGCAAACTATTGCCATCCCTTTCGTAACCACTGTCTCAGGCTGAAGCAGACTATTTCCATCCTTTCCTGACCACTGTCTCAGGCTGAAGCAGACTATTACCATCCTTGTCCTGTCCACTGTCACAGGCTGAAGCAAACTATTGCCATCCCTTTCGTAACCACTGTCTCAGGCTGAAGCAGACTATTACCATCCTTCCCTGACCACTGCCACAGGCTGAAGCAGACTATTGCCATCCTTCCCTGACCAATGTCACAGGCTGAAGCAGACTATTACCATCCTTCCCTGACCACTGTCACAGGCTGAAGCAGACTATTGCCATCCTTTCCTGACCGCTGTCACAGGCTGAAACAGACTATTGCCATCCTTCCCTGATCACTGTCACTTGCTGAAGCAGACTATTGCCATCCCTTTCCTGACCACTGTCACTTGCTGAAGCAGACTATTGCCATCTCTTTCCTGACTGTCACAGGCTGAAGCAGACTATTGCCATCCCTTTCCTGACCACTGTCACAGGCTGAAGCAGACTATTGCCATCTCTTTCCTGACCACTGTCACTTGCTGAAGCAGACTATTGCCATCCTTTCCTGACTGTCACAGGCTGAAGCAGACTATTGCCATCCCTTTCCTGACCACTGTCACTTGCTGAAGCAGACTATTGCCATCCTTCCCTGACCACTGTCACAGGCTGAAGCAGACTATTACCATCCTTCCCTGACCACAGTCACAGGCTGAAGCAGACTATTGCCATCCTTCCCTGACCACTGTCACTTGCTGAAGCAGACTATTACCATCCTTCCCTGACCACTGTCACTTGCTGAAGCAGACTATTACCATCCTTCCCTGACCACTGTCACAGGCTGAAGCAGACTATTGCCATCCTTCCCTGACCACTGTCACAGACTGAAGCAGACTATTGCCATCCCTTTCCTGACCACTGTCACTTGCTGAAGCAGACTATTGCCATCCTTTCCTGACCACTGTCACAGACTGAAGCAGACTATTGCCATCCTTTCCTGACCACTGTCACAAACTGACGCAGACTATTGCCATCCTTTCCTGACCACTGTCACAAACTGACGCAGACTATTGCCATCCTTTCCTGACCACTGTCACAGACTGAAGCAGACTATTGCCATCCTTTCCTGATCACTGTCACAGGCTGAAGCAGACTATTGCCATCCTTTCCTGAACACTGTCATAGGCTGAAACGGACTATTGCCATCCCTTCCCTGACCACTGTCACAGGCTGAAGCAGGCTATTGCCATCCTTCCCTGACCACTGTCACAGGCTGAAGCAGACTATTACCATCCTTCCCTGACCACTGTCACAGGCTGAAGCAGACTATTGCCATCCCTTTCCTGACCACTGTCACTTGCTGAAGCAGACTATTGCCATCCTTTCCTGACCACTGTCACAGACTGAAGCAGACTATTGCCATCCTTTCCTGACCACTGTCACAGACTGAAGCAGACTATTGCCATCCCTTCCTGACCACTGTCACAGGCTGAAGCAGACTATTGCCATCCTTTCCTGATCACTGTCACAGACTGAAGCAGACTATTGCCATCCTTTCCTGACCACTGTCACAGGCTGAAGCAGACTATTGCCATCCTTTCCTGATCACTGTCACAGACTGAAGCAGACTATTGCCATCCTTTCCTGACCACTGTCACAGGCTGAAGCAGACTATTGCCATCCCTTTCCTGACCACTGTCACTTGCTGAAGCAGACTATTGCCATCCTTTCCTGACCACTGTCACAGACTGAAGCAGACTATTGCCATCCTTTCCTGACCACTGTCACAGACTGAAGCAGACTATTGCCATCCTTTCCTGATCACTGTCACAGACTGAAGCAGACTATTGCCATCCTTTCCTGACCACTGTCACAGGCTGAAGCAGACTCTTGCCATCCCTTTCCTGACCACTGTCACTTGCTGAAGCAGACTATTGCCATCCTTTTCCTGTCCACTGTCACAGGCTGAAGCAAACTATTGCCATCCCTTTCGTAACCACTGTCTCAGGCTGAAGCAGACTATTTCCATCCTTTCCTGACCACTGTCTCAGGCTGAAGCAGACTATTACCATCCTTGTCCTGTCCACTGTCACAGGCTGAAGCAAACTATTGCCATCCCTTTCGTAACCACTGTCTCAGGCTGAAGCAGACTATTACCATCCTTCCCTGACCACTGTCACAGGCTGAAGCAGACTATTGCCATCCTTCCCTGACCAATGTCACAGGCTGAAGCAGACTATTACCATCCTTCCCTGACCACTGTCACAGGCTGAAGCAGACTATTGCCATCCTTTCCTGACCGCTGTCACAGGCTGAAACAGACTATTGCCATCCTTCCCTGATCACTGTCACTTGCTGAAGCAGACTATTGCCATCCCTTTCCTGACCACTGTCACTTGCTGAAGCAGACTATTGCCATCATTTCCTGACTGTCACAGGCTGAAGCAGACTATTGCCATCCCTTTCCTGACCACTGTCACTTGCTGAAGCAGACTATTGCCATCTCTTTCCTGACTGTCACAGGCTGAAGCAGACTATTGCCATCCCTTTCCTGACCACTGTCACAGGCTGAAGCAGACTATTGCCATCTCTTTCCTGACCACTGTCACTTGCTGAAGCAGACTATTGCCATCCTTTCCTGACTGTCACAGGCTGAAGCAGACTATTGCCATCCCTTTCCTGACCACTGTCACTTGCTGAAGCAGACTATTGCCATCCTTCCCTGACCACTGTCACAGGCTGAAGCAGACTATTACCATCCTTCCCTGACCACTGTCACAGGCTGAAGCAGACTATTGCCATCCTTCCCTGACCACTGTCACTTGCTGAAGCAGACTATTACCATCCTTCCCTGACCACTGTCACTTGCTGAAGCAGACTATTACCATCCTTCCCTGACCACTGTCACAGGCTGAAGCAGACTATTGCCATCCTTCCCTGACCACTGTCACAGACTGAAGCAGACTATTGCCATCCCTTTCCTGACCACTGTCACTTGCTGAAGCAGACTATTGCCATCCTTTCCTGACCACTGTCACAGACTGAAGCAGACTATTGCCATCCTTTCCTGACCACTGTCACAAACTGACGCAGACTATTGCCATCCTTTCCTGACCACTGTCACAGACTGACGCAGACTATTGCCATCCTTTCCTGACCACTGTCACAGACTGAAGCAGACTATTGCCATCCTTTCCTGATCACTGTCACAGGCTGAAGCAGACTATTGCCATCCTTTCCTGAACACTGTCATAGGCTGAAACGGACTATTGCCATCCCTTCCCTGACCACTGTCACAGGCTGAAGCAGGCTATTGCCATCCTTCCCTGACCACTGTCACAGGCTGAAGCAGACTATTACCATCCTTCCCTGACCACTGTCACAGGCTGAAGCAGACTATTGCCATCCCTTTCCTGACCACTGTCACTTGCTGAAGCAGACTATTGCCATCCTTTCCTGACCACTGTCACAGACTGAAGCAGACTATTGCCATCCTTTCCTGACCACTGTCACAGACTGAAGCAGACTATTGCCATCCTTTCCTGACCACTGTCACAGGCTGAAGCAGACTATTGCCATCCTTTCCTGATCACTGTCACAGACTGAAGCAGACTATTGCCATCCTTTCCTGACCACTGTCACAGGCTGAAGCAGACTATTGCCATCCTTTCCTGATCACTGTCACAGACTGAAGCAGACTATTGCCATCCTTTCCTGACCACTGTCACAGGCTGAAGCAGACTATTGCCATCCCTTTCCTGACCACTGTCACTTGCTGAAGCAGACTATTGCCATCCTTTCCTGACCACTGTCACAGACTGAAGCAGACTATTGCCATCCTTTCCTGACCACTGTCACAGACTGAAGCAGACTATTGCCATCCTTTCCTGATCACTGTCACAGACTGAAGCAGACTATTGCCATCCTTTCCTGACCACTGTCACAGGCTGAAGCAGACTATTGCCATCCATTTCCTGACCACTGTCACTTGCTGAAGCAGACTATTGCCATCCTTTCCTGACCACTGTCACAAACTGACGCAGACTATTGCCATCCTTTCCTGACCACTGTCACAGGCTGAAGCAGACTATTGCCATCCTTTCCTGAACACTGTCATAGGCTGAAACGGACTATTGCCATCCCTTCCCTGACCACTGTCACAGGCTGAAACAGACTATTGCGTTCCTTCCCTGACCACTGTCACAGGCTGAAGCAGACTATTGCCATCCTTCCCTGACCACTGTCACAGGCTGAAGCAGGCTATTGCCATCCTTCCCTGACCACTGTCACAGGCTGAAGCAGACTATTGCCATCCTTCCCTGACCACTGTCACAGGCTGAAGCAGACTATTGCCATCCTTCCCTGACCGCTGTCACAGGCTGAAGCAGACTATTGCCACCCTTCCCTGACCACTGTCACAGGCTGAAACAGACTATTGCCATCCTTTCCTGACCACTGTCACAGGCTGAAGCAGACTATTGCCATCCTTTCCTAACCACTGTCACAGACTGAAGCAGACTATTGCCATCCTTTCCTGATCACTGTCACAGACTGAAGCAGACTATTGCCATCTTTTCCTGATCACTGTCACAGACTGAAGCAGACTATTGCCATCCTTTCCTGATCACTGTCACAGGCTGAACCAAACTGTTGCCATCTTTTCCTGATCACTGTCACAGACTGAAGCAGACTATTGCCATCCATTTCCTGACCACTGTCACTTGCTGAAGCAGACTATTGCCATACTTTCCTGACTGTCACAGGCTGAACCAGACTATTGCCATCCTTTCCTGACCACTGTCACAGGCTGAAGCAGACTATTGCCATCCTTTCCTGACCACTGTCACAGGCTGAAGCAGACTATTGCCATCCATTTCCTGACCACTGTCACTTGCTGAAGCAGACTATTGCCATCCTTTCCTGATCACTGTCACAGGCTGAAGCAGACTATTGCCATCCTTTCCTGATCACTGTCACAGGCTGAAGCAGACTATTGCCATCCTTTCCTGAACACTGTCATAGGCTGAAACGGACTATTGCCATCCCTTCCCTGACCACTGTCACAGGCTGAAACAGACTATTGCCATCCTTCCCTGACCACTGTCACAGGCTGAAGCAGACTATTGCCATCCTTCCCTGACCACTGTCACAGGCTGAAGCAGGCTATTGCCATCCTTCCCTGACCACTGTCACAGGCTGAAGCAGACTATTGCCATCCTTCCCTGACCACTGTCACAGGCTGAAGCAGACTATTGCCATCCTTCCCTGACCGCTGTCACAGGCTGAAGCAGACTATTGCCACCCTTCCCTGACCACTGTCACAGGCTGAAACAGACTATTGCCATCCTTCCCTGACCACTGTCACAGGCTGAAGCAGACTATTGCCATCCTTCCCTGACCACTGTCACAGGCTGAAGCAGACTATTGCCACCCTTCCCTGACCACTGTCACAGGCTGAAACAGACTATTGCCATCCTTTCCTGACCACTGTCACAGGCTGAAGCAGACTATTGCCATCCTTTCCTAACCACTGTCACAGGCTGAAGCAGACTATTGCCATCCTTTCCTGATCACTGTCACAGACTGAAGCAGACTATTGCCATCCTTTCCTGATCACTGTCACAGACTGAAGCAGACTATCGCCATCCTTTCCTGACCACTGTCACAGGCTGAAGCAGACTATTGCCATCCTTTCCTGATCACTGTCACAGGCTGAACCAGACTATTGCCATCCTTTCCTGATCACTGTCACAGGCTGAAGCAGACTGTTGCCATCTTTTCCTGATCACTGTCACAGACTGAAGCAGACTGTTGCCATCCTTTCCTGATCACTGTCACAGGCTGAAGCAGACTATTGCCATCCTTTCCTGATCACTGTCACAGGCTGAAGCAGACTATTGCCATCCTTTCCTGAACACTGTCATAGGCTGAAACGGACTATTGCCATCCCTTCCCTGACCACTGTCAGGCTGAAGCAGGCTATTGCCATCCTTTCATGATCACTGTCACAGGCTGAAGCAGACTATTGCCATCCTTTCCTGAACACTGTCATAGGCTGAAACAGGCTATTGCCATCCCTTCCCTGACTACTGTCACAGGCTGAAGCAGACTATTGCCATCCCTTTCCTGACCACTGTCACAGGCTGAAACAGACTATTGCCATCCTTCCCTGACCACTGTCACAGGCTGAAGCAGACTATTGCCATCCTTCCCTGACCACTGTCACAGGCTGAAGCAGGCTATTGCCATCCTTCCCTGACCACTGTCACAGGCTGAAGCAGACTATTGCCATCCTTCCCTGACCGCTGTCACAGGCTGAAGCAGACTATTGCCATCCTTCCCTGACCACTGTCACAGGCTGAAGCAGACTATTGCCATCCTTCCCTGACCGCTGTCACAGGCTGAAGCAGACTATTACCATCCTTCCCTGACCACTGTCACAGGCTGAAGCAGACTATTGCCATCCTTCCCTGACTGCTGTCACAGACTGAAGCAGACTATTGCCATCCCTTTCCTGACCACTGTCACTTGCTGAAGCAGACTATTGCCATCCTTTCCTGACCACTGTCACAGACTGACGCAGACTATTGCCATCCTTTCCTGACCACTGTCACAGACTGAAGCAGACTATTGCCATCCTTTCCTGATCACTGTCACAGGCTGAAGCAGACTATTGCCATCCTTTCCTGAACACTGTCATCGGCTGAAACGGACTATTGCCATCCCTTCCCTGACCACTGTCACAGGCTGAAGCAGGCTATTGCCATCCTTCCCTGACCACTGTCACAGGCTGAAGCAGACTATTACCATCCTTCCCTGACCACTGTCACAGGCTGAAGCAGACTATTGCCATCCCTTTCCTGACCACTGTCACTTGCTGAAGCAGACTATTGCCATCCTTTCCTGACCACTGTCACAGACTGAAGCAGACTATTGCCATCCTTTCCTGACCACTGTCACAGACTGAAGCAGACTATTGCCATCCTTTCCTGACCACTGTCACAGGCTGAAGCAGACTATTGCCATCCTTTCCTGATCACTGTCACAGACTGAAGCAGACTATTGCCATCCTTTCCTGACCACTGTCACAGGCTGAAGCAGACTATTGCCATCCTTTCCTGATCACTGTCACAGACTGAAGCAGACTATTGCCATCCTTTCCTGACCACTGTCACAGGCTGAAGCAGACTATTGCCATCCTTTCCTGATCACTGTCACAGACTGAAGCAGACTATTGCCATCCTTTCCTGACCACGGTCACAGGCTGAAGCAGACTATTGCCATCCCTTTCCTGACCACTGTCACTTGCTGAAGCAGACTATTGCCATCCTTTCCTGACCACTGTCACAGACTGAAGCAGACTATTGCCATCCTTTCCTGATCACTGTCACAGACTGAAGCAGACTATTGCCATCCTTTCCTGACCACTGTCACAGGCTGAAGCAGACTATTGCCATCCTTTCCTGATCACTGTCACAGACTGAAGCAGACTATTGCCATCCTTTCCTGACCACTGTCACAGGCTGAAGCAGACTATTGCCATCCTTTCCTGATCACTGTCACAGACTGAAGCAGACTATTGCCATCCTTTCCTGATCACTGTCACAGACTGAAGCAGACTATTGCCATCCTTTCCTGACCACTGTCACAGGCTGAAGCAGACTATTGCCATCCTTTCCTGATCACTGTCACAGACTGAAGCAGACTATTGCCATCCTTTCCTGACCACTGTCACAGGCTGAAGCAGACTATTGCCATCCTTTCCTGATCACTGTCACAGGCTGAAGCAGACTATTGCCATCCTTTCCTGAACACTGTCATAGGCTGAAACGGACTATTGCCATCCCTTCCCTGACCACTGTCACAGGCTGAAACAGACTATTGCCATCCTTCCCTGACCACTGTCACAGGCTGAAGCAGACTATTGCCATCCTTCCCTGACCACTGTCACAGGCTGAAGCAGGCTATTGCCATCCTTCCCTGACCACTGTCACAGGCTGAAGCAGACTATTGCCATCCTTCCCTGACCACTGTCACAGGCTGAAGCAGACTATTGCCATCCTTCCCTGACCGCTGTCACAGGCTGAAGCAGACTATTGCCACCCTTCCCTGACCACTGTCACAGGCTGAAACAGACTATTGCCATCCTTCCCTGACCACTGTCACAGGCTGAAGCAGACTATTGCCATCCTTCCCTGACCACTGTCACAGGCTGAAGCAGACTATTGCCACCCTTCCCTGACCACTGTCACAGGCTGAAACAGACTATTGCCATCCTTTCCTGACCACTGTCACAGGCTGAAGCAGACTATTGCCATCCTTTCCTAACCACTGTCACAGGCTGAAGCAGACTATTGCCATCCTTTCCTGATCACTGTCACAGACTGAAGCAGACTATTGCCATCCTTTCCTGATCACTGTCACAGACTGAAGCAGACTATCGCCATCCTTTCCTGACCACTGTCACAGGCTGAAGCAGACTATTGCCATCCTTTCCTGATCACTGTCACAGGCTGAACCAGACTATTGCCATCCTTTCCTGATCACTGTCACAGGCTGAAGCAGACTGTTGCCATCTTTTCCTGATCACTGTCACAGACTGAAGCAGACTGTTGCCATCCTTTCCTGATCACTGTCACAGGCTGAAGCAGACTATTGCCATCCTTTCCTGATCACTGTCACAGGCTGAAGCAGACTATTGCCATCCTTTCCTGAACACTGTCATAGGCTGAAACGGACTATTGCCATCCCTTCCCTGACCACTGTCAGGCTGAAGCAGGCTATTGCCATCCTTTCATGATCACTGTCACAGGCTGAAGCAGACTATTGCCATCCTTTCCTGAACACTGTCATAGGCTGAAACAGGCTATTGCCATCCCTTCCCTGACTACTGTCACAGGCTGAAGCAGACTATTGCCATCCCTTTCCTGACCACTGTCACAGGCTGAAACAGACTATTGCCATCCTTCCCTGACCACTGTCACAGGCTGAAGCAGACTATTGCCATCCTTCCCTGACCACTGTCACAGGCTGAAGCAGGCTATTGCCATCCTTCCCTGACCACTGTCACAGGCTGAAGCAGACTATTGCCATCCTTCCCTGACCGCTGTCACAGGCTGAAGCAGACTATTGCCATCCTTCCCTGACCACTGTCACAGGCTGAAGCAGACTATTGCCATCCTTCCCTGACCGCTGTCACAGGCTGAAGCAGACTATTACCATCCTTCCCTGACCACTGTCACAGGCTGAAGCAGACTATTGCCATCCTTCCCTGACTGCTGTCACAGACTGAAGCAGACTATTGCCATCCCTTTCCTGACCACTGTCACTTGCTGAAGCAGACTATTGCCATCCTTTCCTGACCACTGTCACAGACTGACGCAGACTATTGCCATCCTTTCCTGACCACTGTCACAGACTGAAGCAGACTATTGCCATCCTTTCCTGATCACTGTCACAGGCTGAAGCAGACTATTGCCATCCTTTCCTGAACACTGTCATCGGCTGAAACGGACTATTGCCATCCCTTCCCTGACCACTGTCACAGGCTGAAGCAGGCTATTGCCATCCTTCCCTGACCACTGTCACAGGCTGAAGCAGACTATTACCATCCTTCCCTGACCACTGTCACAGGCTGAAGCAGACTATTGCCATCCCTTTCCTGACCACTGTCACTTGCTGAAGCAGACTATTGCCATCCTTTCCTGACCACTGTCACAGACTGAAGCAGACTATTGCCATCCTTTCCTGACCACTGTCACAGACTGAAGCAGACTATTGCCATCCTTTCCTGACCACTGTCACAGGCTGAAGCAGACTATTGCCATCCTTTCCTGATCACTGTCACAGACTGAAGCAGACTATTGCCATCCTTTCCTGACCACTGTCACAGGCTGAAGCAGACTATTGCCATCCTTTCCTGATCACTGTCACAGACTGAAGCAGACTATTGCCATCCTTTCCTGACCACTGTCACAGGCTGAAGCAGACTATTGCCATCCTTTCCTGATCACTGTCACAGACTGAAGCAGACTATTGCCATCCTTTCCTGACCACGGTCACAGGCTGAAGCAGACTATTGCCATCCCTTTCCTGACCACTGTCACTTGCTGAAGCAGACTATTGCCATCCTTTCCTGACCACTGTCACAGACTGAAGCAGACTATTGCCATCCTTTCCTGATCACTGTCACAGACTGAAGCAGACTATTGCCATCCTTTCCTGACCACTGTCACAGGCTGAAGCAGACTATTGCCATCCTTTCCTGATCACTGTCACAGACTGAAGCAGACTATTGCCATCCTTTCCTGACCACTGTCACAGGCTGAAGCAGACTATTGCCATCCCTTTCCTGACCACTGTCACTTGCTGAAGCAGACTATTGCCATCCTTTCCTGACCACTGTCACAGACTGAAGCAGACTATTGCCATCCTTTCCTGACCACTGTCACAGACTGAAGCAGACTATTGCCATCCTTTCCTGACCACTGTCACAGGCTGAAGCAGACTATTGCCATCCATTTCCTGACCACTGTCACAGGCTGAAGCAGACTATTGCCATCCTTTCCTGACCACTGTCACAAACTGACGCAGACTATTGCCATCCTTTCCTGACCACTGTCACAGGCTGAAGCAGACTATTGCCATCCTTTCCTGACCACTGTCACAGGCTGAACCAGACTATTGCCATCCTTTCCTGATCACTGTCACAGGCTGAAGCAGACTATTGCCATCCTTTCCTGAACACTGTCATAGGCTGAAACGGACTATTGCCATCCCTTCCCTGACCACTGTCACAGGCTGAAACAGACTATTGCGTTCCTTCCCTGACCACTGTCACAGGCTGAAGGAGGCTATTGCCATCCTTCCCTGACCACTGTCACAGGCTGAAGCAGGCTATTGCCATCCTTCCCTGACCACTGTCACAGGCTGAAGCAGACTATTGCCATCCTTCCCTGACCACTGTCACAGGCAGAAGCAGACTATTGCCATCCTTCCCTGACCGCTGTCACAGGCTGAAGCAGACTATTGCCACCCTTCCCTGACCACTGTCACAGGCTGAAACAGACTATTGCCATCCTTTCCTGACCACTGTCACAGGCTGAAGCAGACTATTGCCATCCTTTCCTAACCACTGTCACAGACTGAAGCAGACTATTGCCATCCTTTCCTGACCACTGTCACAGACTGAAGCAGACTATTGCCATCCTTTCCTGACCACTGTCACAGACTGAAGCAGACTATTGCCATCCTTTCCTGATCACTGTCACAGACTGAAGCAGACTATTGCCATCCTTTCCTGATCACTGTCACAGGCTGAACCAGACTATTGCCATCCTTTCCTGACCACTGTCACAGGCTGAAGCAGACTATTGCCATCCATTTCCTGACCACTGTCACTTGCTGAAGCAGACTACTGCCATTCTTTCCTGACCACTGTCACAAACTGACGCAGACTATTGCCATCCTTTCCTGACCACTGTCACAGACTGAAGCAGACTATTGCCATCCTTTCCTGATCACTGTCACAGGCTGAACCAGACTATTGCCATCCTTTCCTGACCACTGTCACAGGCTGAAGCAGACTATTGCCATCCATTTCCTGACCACTGTCACTTGCTGAAGCAGACTATTGCCATCCTTTCCTGATCACTGTCACAGGCTGAAGCAGACTATTGCCATCCTTTCCTGATCACTGTCACAGGCTGAAGCAGACTATTGCCATCCTTTCCTGAACACTGTCATAGGCTGAAACGGACTATTGCCATCCCTTCCCTGACCACTGTCACAGGCTGAAACAGACTATTGCCATCCTTCCCTGACCACTGTCACAGGCTGAAGCAGACTATTGCCATCCTTCCCTGACCACTGTCACAGGCTGAAGCAGGATATTGCCATCCTTCCCTGACCACTGTCACAGGCTGAAGCAGACTATTGCCATCCTTCCCTGACCACTGTCACAGGCTGAAGCAGACTATTGCCATCCTTCCCTGACCGCTGTCACAGGCTGAAGCAGACTATTGCCATCCTTCCCTGACCGCTGTCACAGACTGAAGCAGACTATTGCCACCCTTCCCTGACCACTGTCACAGGCTGAAACAGACTATTGCCATCCTTTCCTGACCACTGTCACAGGCTGAAGCAGACTATTGCCATCCTTTCCTAACCACTGTCACAGACTGAAGCAGACTATTGCCATCCTTTCCTGATCACTGTCACAGACTGAAGCAGACTATTGCCATCCTTTCCTGATCACTGTCACAGGCTGAACCAGACTGTTGCCATCTTTTCCTGATCACTGTCACAGACTGAAGCAGACTATTGCCATCCTTTCCTGACCACTGTCACAGGCTGAAGCAGACTATTGCCATCCATTTCCTGACCACTGTCACTTGCTGAAGCAGACTATTGCCATCCTTTCCTGATCACTGTCACAGGCTGAATCAGACTATTGCCATCCTTTCCTGATCACTGTCACAGGCTGAAGCAGACTATTGCCATCCTTTCCTGAACACTGTCATAGGCTGAAACGGACTATTGCCATCCCTTCCCTGACCACTGTCACAGGCTGAAACAGACTATTGCCATCCTTCCCTGACCACTGTCACAGGCTGAAGCAGACTATTGCCATCCTTCCCTGACCACTGTCACAGGCTGAAGCAGGCTATTGCCATCCTTCCCTGACCACTGTCACAGGCTGAAGCAGACTATTGCCATCCTTCCCTGACCACTGTCACAGGCTGAAGCAGACTATTGCCATCCTTCCCTGACCGCTGTCACAGGCTGAAGCAGACTATTGCCATCCTTCCCTGACCGCTGTCACAGACTGAAGCAGACTATTGCCACCCTTCCCTGACCACTGTCACAGGCTGAAACAGACCATTGCCATCCTTTCCTGACCACTGTCACAGGCTGAAGCAGACTATTGCCATCCTTTCCTAACCACTGTCACAGACTGAAGCAGACTATTGCCATCCTTTCCTGATCACTGTCACAGACTGAAGCAGACTATTGCCATCCTTTCCTGATCACTGTCACAGGCTGAACCAGACTGTTGCCATCTTTTCCTGATCACTGTCACAGACTGAAGCAGACTATTGCCATCCTTTCCTGATCACTGTCACAGACTGAAGCAGACTATTGCCATCCTTTCCTGATCACTGTCACAGGCTGAAGCAGACTATTGCCATCCTTTCCTGAACACTGTCATAGGCTGAAACGGACTATTGCCATCCCTTCCCTGACCACTGTCAGGCTGAAGCAGGCTATTGCCATCCTTTCATGATCACTGTCACAGGCTGAAGCAGACTATTGCCATCCTTTCCTGAACACTGTCATAGGCTGAAACAGGCTATTGCCATCCCTTCCCTGACTACTGTCACAGGCTGAAGCAGACTATTGCCATCCCTTTCCTGACCACTGTCACAGGCTGAAACAGACTATTGCCATCCTTCCCTGACCACTGTCACAGGCTGAAGCAGACTATTGCCATCCTTCCCTGACCACTGTCACAGGCTGAAACAGACTATTGCCATCCTTTCCTGACCACTGTCACAGGCTGAAGCAGACTATTGCCATCCTTTCCTAACCACTGTCACAGACTGAAGCAGACTATTGCCATCCTTTCCTGATCACTGTCACAGACTGAAGCAGACTATTGCCATCCTTTCCTGATCACTGTCACAGGCTGAACCAGACTGTTGCCATCTTTTCCTGATCACTGTCACAGACTGAAGCAGACTATTGCCATCCTTTCCTGATCACTGTCACAGACTGAAGCAGACTATTGCCATCCTTTCCTGACCACTGTCACAGGCTGAAGCAGACTATTGCCATCCTTTCCTGATCACTGTCACAGGCTGAACCAGACTATTGCCATCCTTTCCTGACCACTGTCACAGGCTGAAGCAGACTATTGCCATCCTTTCCTGATCACTGTCACAGACTGAAGCAGACTATTGCCATCCTTTCCTGATCACTGTCACAGGCTGAGCCAGACTGTTGCCATCTTTTCCTGATCACTGTCACAGACTGAAGCAGACTATTGCCATCCTTTCCTGATCACTGTCACAGACTGAAGCAGACTATTGCCATCCTTTCCTGACCACTGTCACAGGCTGAAGCAGACTATTGCCATCCTTTCCTGATCACTGTCACAGGCTGAACCAGACTATTGCCATCCTTTCCTGACCACTGTCACAGGCTGAAGCAGACTATTGCCATCCTTTCCTGGTCACTGTCGCAGACTGAAGCAGACTATTGCCATCCGTTCCTGATCACTGTCACAGGCTGAAGCAGACTGTTGCCATCTTTTCCTGATCACTGTCACAGACTGAAGCAGACTGTTGCCATCCTTTCCTGATCACTGTCACAGGCTGAAGCAGACTATTGCCATCCTTTCCTGATCACTGTCACAGGCTGAAGCAGACTATTGCCATCCTTTCCTGAACACTGTCATAGGCTGAAACGGACTATTGCCATCCCTTCCCTGACCACTGTCAGGCTGAAGCAGGCTATTGCCATCCTTTCATGATCACTGTCACAGGCTGAAGCAGACTATTGCCATCCTTTCCTGAACACTGTCATAGGCTGAAACAGGCTATTGCCATCCCTTCCCTGACTACTGTCACAGGCTGAAGCAGACTATTGCCATCCCTTTCCTGACCACTGTCACAGGCTGAAACAGACTATTGCCATCCTTCCCTGACCACTGTCACAGGCTGAAGCAGACTATTGCCATCCTTCCCTGACCACTGTCACAGGCTGAAGCAGGCTATTGCCATCGTTCCCTGACCACTGTCACAGGCTGAAGCAGACTATTGCCATCCTTCCCTGACTGCTGTCACAGGCTGAAGCAGACTATTGCCATCCTTCCCTGACCACTGTCACAGGCTGAAGCAGACTCTTGCCATCCTTCCCTGACTGCTGTCACAGGCTGAAGCAGACTATTGCCATCCTTCCCTGACCGCTGTCACAGACTGAAGCAGACTATTGCCATCCTTCCCTGACCACTGTCACAGGCTGAAGCAGACTATTGCCATCCTTCCCTGACCACTGTCACAGGCTGAAGCAGACTCTTGCCATCCCTTTCCTGACCACTGTCACTTGCTGAAGCAGACTATTGCCATCCTTTTCCTGTCCACTGTCACAGGCTGAAGCAAACTATTGCCATCCCTTTCGTAACCACTGTCTCAGGCTGAAGCAGACTATTTCCATCCTTTCCTGACCACTGTCTCAGGCTGAAGCAGACTATTACCATCCTTGTCCTGTCCACTGTCACAGACTGAAGCAAACTATTGCCATCCCTTTCGTAACCACTGTCTCAGGCTGAAGCAGACTATTACCATCCTCCCCTGACCACTGTCACAGGCTGAAGCAGACTATTGCCATCCTTCCCTGACCAATGTCACAGGCTGAAGCAGACTATTACCATCCTTCCCTGACCACTGTCACAGGCTGAAGCAGACTATTGCCATCCTTTCCTGACCGCTGTCACAGGCTGAAACAGACTATTGCCATCCTTCCCTGATCACTGTCACTTGCTGAAGCAGACTATTGCCATCCTTTCCTGACTGTCACAGGCTGAAGCAGACTATTGCCATCCCTTTCCTGACCACTGTCACTTGCTGAAGCAGTCTATTGCCATCCTTTCCTGACGTCACAGGCTGAAGCAGACTATTGCCATCCCTTTCCTGACCACTGTCACTTGCTGAAGCAGACTATTGCCATCCTTTCCTGACTGTCACAGGCTGAAGCAGACTATTGCCATCCTTCCCTGACCACTGTCACAGGCTGAAGCAGACTATTGCCATCCTTCCCTGACCACTGTCACAGGCTGAAGCAGACTATTACCATCCTTCCCTGACCACTGTCACTTGCTGAAGCAGACTATTACCATCCTTCCCTGACCACTGTCACAGACTGAAGCAGACTATTACCATCCTTCCCTGACCACTGTCACAGACTGAAGCAGACTATTACCATCCTTCCCTGACCACTGTCACAGACTGAAGCAGACTATTGCCATCCCTTTCCTGACCACTGTCACTTGCTGAAGCAGACTATTGCCATCCTTTCCTGACCACTGTCACAGACTGAAGCAGACTATTGCCATCCTTTCCTGATCACTGTCACAGGCTGAAGCAGACTATTGCCATCCATTTCCTGACCACTGTCACAGGCTGAAGCAGACTATTACCATCCTTCCCTGACCACTGTCACAGGCTGAAGCAGACTATTGCCATCCCTTTCCTGACCACTGTCACTTGCTGAAGCAGACTATTGCCATCCTTTCCTGACCACTGTCACAGACTGAAGCAGACTATTGCCATCCTTTCCTGACCACTGTCACAGACTGAAGCAGAGTATTGCCATCCTTTCCTGACCACTGTCACAGGCTGAAGCAGACTATTGCCATCCTTTCCTGACCACTGTCACAGACTGAAGCAGACTATTGCCATCCTTTCCTGACCACTGTCACAGGCTGAAGCAGACTATTGCCATCCTTTCCTGATCACTGTCACAGGCTGAAGCAGACTATTGCCATCCTTTCCTGATCACTGTCACAGACTGAAGCAGACTATTGCCATCCTTTCCTGATCACTGTCACAGGCTGAACCAGACTATTGCCATCCTTTCCTGACCACTGTCACAGGCTGAAGCAGACTATTGCCATCCATTTCCTGACCAATGTCACAGGCTGAAGCAGACTATTGCCATCCTTTCCTGATCACTGTCACAGGCTGAAGCAGACTATTGCCATCCTTTCCTGATCACTGTCACAGACTGAAGCAGACTATTGCCATCCTTTCCTGATCACTGTCACAGGCTGAACCAGACTATTGCCATCCTTTCCTGACCACTGTCACAGGCTGAAGCAGACTATTGCCATCCATTTCCTGACCACTGTCACAGGCTGAAGCAGACTGTTGCCATCCTTTCCTGACCACTGTCACAGGCTGAACCAGACTATTGCCATCCTTTCCTGATCACTGTCACAGACTGAAGCAGACTATTGCCATCATTTCGTGACTGTCACAGGCTGAAGCAGACTATTGCCATCCCTTTCCTGACCACTGTCACTTGCTGAAGCAGACTATTGCCATCCTTTCCTGACTGTCACAGGCTGAAGCAGACTATTGCCATCCCTTTCCTGACCACTGTCACAGGCTGAAGCAGACTATTGCCATCTCTTTCCTGACCACTGTCACTTGCTGAAGCAGACTATTGCCATCCTTTCCTGACTGTCACAGGCTGAAGCAGACTATTGCCATCCTTCCCTGACCACTGTCACAGGCTGAAGCAGACTATTGCCATCCTTCCCTGACCACTGTCACAGGCTGAAGCAGACTATTGCCATCCTTCCCTGACCACTGTCACTTGCTGAAGCAGACTATTACCATCCTTCCCTGACCACTGTCACAGACTGAAGCAGACTATTGCCATCCCTTTCCTGACCACTGTCACTTGCTGAAGCAGACTATTGCCATCCTTTCCTGACCACTGTCACAGACTGAAGCAGACTATTGCCATCCTTTCCTGACCACTGTCACAGGCTGAACCAGACTATTGCCATCCTTTCCTGACCACTGTCACAGGCTGAAGCAGACTATTGCCATCCATTTCCTGACCACTGTCACAGGCTGAAGCAGACTATTGCCATCCTTTCCTGACCACTGTCACAGGCTGAAGCAGACTATTGCCATCCATTTCCTGACCACTGTCACAGGCTGAAGCAGACTATTACCATCCTTCCCTGACCACTGTCACAGGCTGAAGCAGACTATTGCCATCCCTTTCCTGACCACTGTCACTTGCTGAAGCAGACTATTGCCATCCTTTCCTGACCACTGTCACAGACTGAAGCAGACTATTGCCATCCTTTCCTGACCACTGTCACAGACTGAAGCAGACTATTGCCATCCTTTCCTGACCACTGTCACAGGCTGAAGCAGACTATTGCCATCCTTTCCTGATCACTGTCACAGACTGAAGCAGACTATTGCCATCCTTTCCTGATCACTGTCACAGGCTGAACCAGACTATTGCCATCCTTTCCTGACCACTGTCACAGGCTGAAGCAGACTATTGCCATCCATTTCCTGACCACTGTCACAGGCTGAAGCAGACTATTGCCATCCTTTCCTGATCACTGTCACAGGCTGAACCAGACTATTGCCATCCTTTCCTGACTACTGTCACAGGCTGAACCAGACTATTGCCATCCTTTCCTGATCACTGTCACAGACTGAAGCAGACTATTGCCATCCTTTCCTGATCACTGTCACAGGCTGAACCAGACTATTGCCATCCTTTCCTGATCACTGTCACAGGCTGAACCAGACTATTGCCATCCTTTCCTGACCACTGTCACAGGCTGAAGCAGACTATTGCCATCCATTTCCTGACCACTGTCACAGGCTGAAGCAGACTATTGCCATCCTTTCCTGATCACTGTCACAGGCTGAACCAGACTATTGCCATCCTTTCCTGACCACTGTCACAGGCTGAACCAGACTATTGCCATCCTTTCCTGATCACTGTCACAGACTGAAGCAGACTATTGCCATCCTTTCCTGATCACTGTCACAGGCTGAACCAGACTATTGCCATCCTTTCCTGACCACTGTCACAGGCTGAAGCAGACTATTGCCATCCTTTCCTGATCACTGTCACAGGCTGAACCAGACTATTGCCATCCTTTCCTGATCACTGTCACAGGCTGAACCAGACTATTGCCATCCATTTCCTGACCACTGTCACTTGCTGAAGCAGACTATTGCCATCCTTTCCTGATCACTGTCACCGGCTGAACCAGACTATTGCCATCCTTTCCTGACCACTGTCACAGGCTGAAGCAGACTATTGCCATCCTTTCCTGATCACTGTCACAGACTGAAGCAGACTATTGCCATCCTTTCCTGATCACTGTCACAGGCTGAACCAGACTGTTGCCATCTTTTCCTGATCACCGTCACAGACTGAAGCAGACTATTGCCATCCTTTCCTGATCACTGTCACAGGCTGAAGCAGACTATTGCCATCCTTTCCTGACCACTGTCAGGCTGAAGCAGGCTATTGCCATCCTTTCATGATCACTGTCACAGGCTGAAGCAGACTATTGCCATCCTTTCCTGAACACTGTCATAGGCTGAAACAGGCTATTGCCATCCCTTCCCTGACTACTGTCACAGGCTGAAGCAGACTATTGCCATCCCTTTCCTGACCACTGTCACAGGCTGAAACAGACTATTGCCATCCTTCCCTGACCACTGTCACAGGCTGAAGCAGACTATTGCCATCCTTCCCTGACCACTGTCACAGGCTGAAGCAGGCTATTGCCATCCTTCCCTGACCACTGTCACAGGCTGAAGCAGACTATTGCCATCCTTCCCTGACCACTGTCACAGGCTGAAGCAGACTATTGCCATCCTTCCCTGACCACTGTCACAGGCTGAAGCAGACTATTGCCATCCTTCCCTGACCGCTGTCACAGGCTGAAGCAGACTATTGCCATCCTTCCCTGACCGCTGTCACAGGCTGAAGCAGACTATTGCCATCCTTTCCTGACCACTGTCACAGGCTGAAGCAGACTCTTGCCATCCCTTTCCTGACCACGGTCACTTGCTGAAGCAGACTATTGCCATCCTTTTCCTGTCCAATGTCACAGGCTGAAGCAAACTATTGCCATCCCTTTCGTAACCACTGTCTCAGGCTGAAGCAGACTATTTCCATCCTTTCCTGACCACTGTCACAGGCTGAAGCAGTATATTTCCATCCTTTCCTGACCACTGTCTCAGGCTGAAGCAGACTATTACCATCCTTGTCCTGTCCACTGTCACAGGCTGAAGCAAACTATTGCCATCCCTTTCGTAACCACTGTCTCAGGCTGAAGCAGACTATTACCATCCTTCCCTGACCACTGTCACAGGCTGAAGCAGACTATTGCCATCCTTCCCTGACCACTGTCACAGGCTGAAGCAGACTATTACCATCCTTCCCTGATCACTGTCACAGGCTGAAGCAGACTATTGCCATCCTTTCCTGACCGCTGTCACAGGCTGAAACAGACTATTGCCATCCTTCCCTGATCACTGTCACTTGCTGAAGCAGACTATTGCCATCCTTTCCTGACTGTCACAGGCTGAAGCAGACTATTGCCATCCCTTTCCTGATCACTGTCACAGGCTGAAGCAGACTATTGCCATCCTTTCCTGATCACTGTCACAGGCTGAAGCAGACTATTGCCATCCTTTCCTGAACACTGTCATAGGCTGAAACGGACTATTGCCATCCCTTCCCTGACCACTGTCAGGCTGAAGCAGGCTATTGCCATCCTTTCATGATCACTGTCACAGGCTGAAACAGACTATTGCCATCCCTTTCCTGACCACTGTCACAGGCTGAAACAGACTATTGCCATCCTTCCCTGACCACTGTCACAGGCTGAAGCAGGCTATTGCCATCCTTCCCTGACCACTGTCACAGGCTGAAGCAGACTATTGCCATCCTTCCCTGACCACTGTCACAGGCTGAAGCAGACTATTGCCATCCTTCCCTGACCACTGTCACAGGCTGAAGCAGACTATTGCCATCCTTCCCTGACTGCTGTCACAGGCTGAAGCAGACTATTGCCATCCTTCCCTGACCGCTGTCACAGACTGAAGCAGACTATTGCCACCCTTCCCTGACCACTGTCACAGGCTGAAACAGACTATTGCCATCCTTCCCTGACCACTGTCACAGGCTGAAGCAGACTATTGCCATCCTTCCCTGACCACTGTCACAGGCTGAAGCAGACTCTTGCCTTCCCTTTCCTGTCCACTGTCACTTGCTGAAGCAGACTATTGCCATCCCTTTCCTGACCACTGTCACTTGCTGAAGCAGACTATTGCCATCCTTTTCCTGTCCAATTTCACAGGCTGAAGCAGACTATTTCCATCCTTTCCTGACCACTGTCACAGGCTGAAGCAGAGTATTTCCATCCTTCCCTGACCAGTCACAGGCTGAAGCAGACTATTACCATCCTTGTCCTGTCCACTGTCACAGGCTGAAGCAAACTATTGCCATCCCTTTCGTAACCACTGTCTCAGGCTGAAGCAGACTATTGCCATCCTTCCCTGACCAGTCACAGGCTGAAGCAGACTATTACCATCCTTGTCCTGTCCACTGTCACAGGCTGAAGCAAACTATTGCCATCCCTTTCGTAACCACTGTCTCAGGCTGAAGCAGACTATTACCATCCTTACCTGACCACTGTCACAGGCTGAAGCAGACTATTGCCATCCTTCCCTGACCACTGTCACAGGCTGAAGCAGACTATTACCATCCTTCCCTGATCACTGTCACAGGCTGAAGCAGACTATTGCCATCCTTTCCTGACCGCTGTCACAGGCTGAAACAGACTATTGCCATCCTTCCCTGATCACTGTCACTTGCTGAAGCAGACTATTGCCATCCTTTCCTGACTGTCACAGGCTGAAGCAGACTATTGCCATCCTTCCCTGACCACTGTCACAGGCTGAAGCAGACTATTGCCATCCCTTTCCTGACCACTGTCACTTGCTGAAGCAGACTATTGCCATCCTTCCCTGACCACTGTCACAGGCTGAAGCAGACTATTACCATCCTTCCCTGACCACTGTCACAGGCTGAAGCAGACTATTGCCATCCTTCCCTGACCACTGTCACTTGCTGAAGCAGTCTATTACCATCCTTCCCTGACCACTGTCACAGACTGAAGCAGACTGTTACCATCCTTCCCTGACCACTGTCAGACTGAAGCAGACTATTGCCATCCCTTTCCTGACCACTGTCACTTGCTGAAGCAGACTATTGCCATCCTTTCCTGACCACTGTCACAGGCTGAAGCAGACTATTACCATCCTTCCCTGACCACTGTCACAGGCTGAAGCAGACTATTGCCATCCTTTCCTGACCACTGCCACAGGCTGAAGCAGACTATTGCCATCCTTTTCCTGTCCACTGTCACAGGCTGAAGCAGACTATTTCCATCCCTTTCGTAACCACTGTCTCAGGCTGAAGCAGACTATTGCCATCCTTTCCTGACCACTGCCACAGGCTGAAGCAGACTATTGCCATCCTTTCCTGATCACTGTCACAGGCTGAAGCAAACTATTGCCATCCCTTTCGTAACCACTGTCTCAGGCTGAAGCAGACTATTGCCATCCTTTCCTGACCGCTGCCACAGGCTGAAGCAGACTATTGCCATCCTTTCCTGACCACTGCCACAGGCTGAAGCAGACTATTGCCATCCTTTCCTGACCACTGTCACTTGCTGAAGCAGACTATTGCCATCCTTTTCCTGTCCACTGTCACAGGCTGAAGCAAACTATTGCCATCCCTTTCGTAACCACTGTCTCAGGCTGAAGCAGACTATTGCCATCCTTTCCTGTCCACTGTCACAGGCTGAAGCAGACTGTTGCCATCTTTCACTGACCACTGTCACAGACTGAAGCAGACTATTGCCATACTTTTCCTGTCCACTGTCACAGGCTGAAGCAAACTGTTGCCATCCTTCACTGACCACTGTCATAGACTGAAGCAGACTATTGCCATACTTTCCTGACCACTATCACAGGCTGAAGCAGACTATTGCCATCCTTTCCTGACCGCTGTCACAGGCTGAAACAGACTATTGCCATCCTTCCCTGACCACTGTCACAGGCTGAAGCAGACTATTGCCTTCCCTTTCCTGACCACTGTCATTTGCTGAAGCAGACTATTGCCATCCTTTCCTGACCACTGTCACAGGCTGAAGCAGACTATTGCCATCCCTTTCCTGACCACTGTCACAGGCTGAACCAGACTATTGCCATCCTTTCCTGACCAGTCAGGCTGAAGTAGACTATTTCCATTCTTTCCTGACCAGTCACAGGCTGAAGCAGACTATTGCCATCCTTCCCTGACCAGTCACAGGCTGAAGCAGACTATTGCCATCCTTCCCTGACCAGTCACAGGCTGAAGCAGACTATTGCCATCCTTCCCTGACCAGTCACAGGCTGAAGCAAACTATTGCCATTCTTCCCTGACCACTGTCACAGGCTGAAGCAGACTATTGCCATTCTTCCCTGACCACTGTCACAGGCTGAAGCAGACTATTGCCATCCTTATTGTTCTGCTCCACCAACTTGAGTTTCAGACCTTAGATTCTTTCCATCACTAAGCTTACCTATTTCCATTTTGCAACTTTCATTGCCTCTGCCCTTGTATCTGATTGGGAGATATGTTGTGATGAATACTAAGCAATTTGCTCCTTAGTATAAATATTTTTTTGCTTTCAATAGAGGAAATTATTCATAATTTTGTAGTACTTATTGAGATGATGAATATGTAAAGATTGAAAATTGCTTTCCTTCTCCTCTACCCACAAAAGAGTATTGACCAATCAGACTTTTAATAAACATTAGTAACTTACATGTGGAGGATCACAAATTTTAGTCTCTGCCCAGCAGTTCAATGCCACTTCACTGTTGGTCTGCCACGAAATAATTCTTGCCAACTAACTGACAAGTAATTATTAATTAAGGGTCATATAAATTACTGTTTCTTCACTGTCTGGTTGTGCAAATTGATCAGAAATGACATATTTTGTTCTCTGTCTTTATGTGCATATATAGCGCAAACCTGAGACCTCTCAGTTGTAACTGAACAAAGTAACATGGAGAAGTATGAGAAAGTCATGACAATAGGAAGGGGTGCAAGTGCAGACGTCCACTTAATGAATAACTTAGAAACAAAAAAGTTGTATGCTGTCAAAAGAATAAAGATTGATTCCTCACTCAAGACTAGAACCAAAGAAGCTGTTATGCAGGAAGCAACTATTTTGACCGGACTCAAGCACCCTCACATTGTCACTTGTCATGAGTACTTCATTGAACAAGAAGAGTATGTATTTATTGTACAAGATTATTGCGATGGTGGCACCTTGGATGACTTAATCCAGTCTAAAAAAGAGAAGGGGTCCTTTGCTGAGGATGATATTATGCGGTGGTTTGTTCAGTTAGTTATGGCCATTCAGTACATTCACTCCCTGAGGATACTTCATCGAGATATTAAAACATCCAATGTCTTTCTTACAAAGAAAGGCACAGTTAAACTTGGGGATTTTGGAATTTCGAAGGTAATGGCACACACTTTGGATATGGCAAATACCTGTGTTGGCACACCATGCTATTTGAGCCCTGAACTCTGTCAAGATATCCCCTACAGCTCCAAGTCTGATATCTGGGCAATTGGTTGCCTTTTATTTGAACTTTGTGCTTTGGAACCTGCCTTTCATGCAAGGAACCTCTTAAGCTTATTTTATAAAATTGTAAAGGGAGAATATGCCTGTGTACCCAAGAGCTACTCTGAAAACCTGCATGATTTGATCAAAAACATTCTCAACAAATGCCCTGAAGAAAGGCCTAGTGCCAGCACTATCCTCAAAATACCTTATGTCCAAGAACACCTCAAGCTCTTCATTAGAGATCAGGAATTGCAGCTTACAAAATATCATTCTGTGAAGCATCTGCACTTGGCAAAGGAGAGTGATGAGATTACTGGTGACCTCCATGAGCCTCTGGATCTCTGTGAAGAGGAGTTGTGTGCTAGGAACATCAAAGCAGTCTCAGCTTCACATTGCCTTGCTGATAAAAATGTAGAGGAGATGATTTCAGAGGTGTGCGAAAATATGGGGCCCAGTGATGAAGAAGATAAATGCAATTACTCTGACGACTTTGATCAGGATAGTTTGTCCTCAGTAGAGGAGCATGCAGAGGATGAAATATCATTACCACCTTCAAGTGTTGAAACCTCTGAAGAGACAGAAGGTAGCTTAGTATTTAGAATTAATTTTAATACTTTTTGTTTAATCCCCAATGTAACTTTACTTCCAGTGTTGTCGCTAGGTATTTTTAGCATATTGTTACCAGTATGCCAAAGCAAATATTACCAGTACTTTTTAATATTGATCCAATATATTTCTTGGTAATATTCTTAATTCACCATCTCTGATCATTTTCACCACACCAATCATTAGTGAGAAATCTGTATCTCACCAATACTTCGCCATTGTGTTATAAAAACAAATCACATCTATGTAACACTTGCTCAGTTAGAAATAATTAAATATTGTCTCTGACACAACCGAAGTTTGGAAGGATAAACTCTTAAAAACACTGTTGTATAATTTCATATTATGTCCACACTTAATTTGAACATTTCACACCATCATGCTTGACTGAAATCCTAGTGACAATGCTACTGAAATCGTCTGCATTGTAATACCTAATGTCTTGTTAAAAATCAAGAATCTACACTTCTGTAATTTTATTTACAGTCTCTTGGTGTTCTGGCTAATATTGATCCCTTAACCAACAGCATCAAATAAATATATAAATTGTTGGTTCACCTCATTACTATTTGTGGGATCTTGTTAAGTGAAATATGGCTGCTGCTTTTATCCACATGACAGCAACTGGACAATTCTTATGTGAAGAGCTTTGGGACATTTATGAACAATGTGATAAGACACAAGGGGCTGAATTCTGCTATCCCCTCGACATCGGGGGTCGTGGCGGGGGGGCCCGTAAAATACTTGCGGGAGTGGCCTGCCATGACGCCTGACGCCAAGAAGGCCCCGCATCATTTTCAAGTGGCGGCGAGGCCTTGGTGCGGCCCCCCCCCCCGCCAGCTGCTTGGCAGCGGGGCTGTCAATTAAATATTAAAATTAGATAAATAAATATGCAGATGAATCTACCTGGTCCCGGTGGCCTTCCCACGCTGATATTATAGGCCGCGGCTGCAACTCGCGCGCCTTCAGAACTCCATTTGGACTTCTGAGGCAAGACACCGGTGGGGAGGGGGGAGGACTGAAATTATCAGGGCGGGACAGGGAGTGGGGGAGAGTGGGAATGACACATCTTATTGGCTGTGGGGATGGTGAGAAGGGGTTGAAGGGCAAATGTTAAGAGGTTCGGTGGGGGGGGAATGTGTGGGCTGGGAATAAAGTTCCCTTTGATGATAATGCCCCTTAAACAAACATTGGGGGGGGTGGGGGTGGGAGAAGGTCTCCAGTATTTATTGCATTTTTTATTCATAATGCTGCACAATATAACTTTAAATATTAAAATTTCTCCTAAGAGCTTGCAGCCCTTTAAAAATGGCTCCTGCACAGTGGCGCCAGATGCTGTTGCCGGGGACGCAGCGGCTGCCCCCTCTATGTCATCGGGATCGTGGGTGGCTGCTCCGCCCTCTCCATTTAAATGAGCCCCCATGTGAAATATCGCAGGGGCTCAGCGGTGGCGCTTCCGTGTGTGAAGGCCTTCAAGTTCAAAGCACGCTGCCATGATGTGCGGCGTGGTAATAACATTCAGCCCAAGTTATTTCTTTGAAGTTGTCATACTTTCCCCAAATGATAAAAATGTTGTTCTATAGCTGATGTCTCAGCATGTGGTGGGGATAATACTTGGCCTCTGAATGGTTGAACTGTTGAGGTCATGCATTGAAGGTACATTATCACATGCAGCCACTCCATGTTCAATGCATTGTACTTCCAGCATACTATGTCACCATTCTGCTTCATCAGAATTTTCTACTTTATGTTTCATTGCTACAATAATGTCACTCCCTCTCTTTGTATAAATGGTTCCACTTGGATTGAACAGCCAAACAGGTTTGCCTGAGATTCACCAATGGTGACATCAGTGGAACAATCTATTGGGAGCAGGAGGAGTAATTAATGAAAAAGAGCTTATTGAATGGTGAAGCAGGCTCAAGGGGCAGAATGGACTACTTCTGATCCTAATTCGTATGTTCGTATCCTCTGGGGAAAAAGCTCCTTCAGTGCACCATATTGCATGTATAGGCACTAATGGACAAGAACACTGGCAGGGAAGACACTATCCTACTATTCATCCATTGTTCAGGTAAATTGAAATTGAAGCAGTTTTTCCCCAACAACTTCTCAGTGTTCCCTTCACAGGTTATCATGCACTCCTTGGCTGGGGACAGCGATATGGGTACTAAAATAATCTGGTCAGCTAGTTCTATCTTTAAGCATCTGCAAACTCTATAAACAGCATTTGTGCCATGTAAATACAAACCCCTTCTGTATGTGTGCATAGAGGTACGTGAGATAGGTGCACCATTTTAAAACATATACTATTTAGTAGTTCTGTAGCCACTGACCATTAAGATGACACTGTACAGTATAATAGAAGGTGTGAGTTGTGAGTCCCAAGAGTGTATGAATGACTTGCAACTAAGTATATATTACCTGTTCTGAACTTTGTTTATGTTTATGATTGGTAGCCACTGATGAGGTGGACTTTATAGAATACCCTGATGATTTTGAGGAGGGGGAGGACGATGTTGCAGAGATAGTATGTAACGCTCGCTCTGCCATGGAACTTGAGGCGAATAATGAGGCATTTCGAGAGGAAAGAGACAGTCAAGAAGAAGCTGCTGTCAACCTGTCCACTACCATTAAGACTCTGCGAGAGAGGTGTATAGGTAGGAAGGCATATGAAACATTCAAATATTCTGCAATGGAAGAGACAATGCATGGATTCTGGCTTATTGTCCTCCTATCTACCAATTAGTACATGGGCTGTTATATCATTACTTTATAAGACTGCATTAGAATGTTGAGAGTTAAAAGATACACATTTATGTAATGGGAATTCCAGAGTAACTTCTGATTTTTTTCTCTCCTGGGTTAAGTTGATTGAGAAACAGAACAAATACTTTATAGCAACATTCAGTCAATATTAATCTTCAAAGTTTGTGAGCTTATTTAAAGTCACCCTAATTATTTTCTCCTTTGAGACTCCTTGTGATATACTAACCAGCTGAGAGGACAGACTGGAGACCTACCTTACCATACTCCCGTTGGTCCTAAAAGTTGTAAATGAGCAACAGGAGGCGCCTGACCCTCCAATTCACCTTCTCTCCCTGGCCTATACTTGGTCCTTCTTGTGATTGCACAATTGAGTTGGGGACCTGCAGTTTGAGTAGTCATGTTTGAAAAGATGGATCTTATTATGTCATGATGTGGCACTTTAATGGTCCAACTCACTATGCAATCAAATCAATTTAAGACTATTTATTTCCTCAGCATTATGTGGTACTGAACTATACAAACCAGAAGGTCGTAGATTCTGTGCTCGGCCTGAACTGAGTTGGCTGATCTCAGTTGAGCCAGCAGTTAAGGCTACAATTACCCACTGCCGCTAGGGATTTCCACTCCTAATTGCTACTCTGTGAATCCCGCTGCTAAATATGAGTATATGAAAATTGGGTGAGGACAGGATGTATTCCACAGTTGAATAGCCTGACTAGACTTATGCACGTAAGATGGACACTTGGGTGAAGTAGCGTTATCAGCTGTGCATATGTAATCCCACAAAAGCCGGGATAAGAAGGTAGAAAATTAAAAAAAATGTTTAATCTATTTAGAACTTGAGATCATTGACTTCTTGTGTTTTAGTGTGATTATTCTTTTGGAATGGGAGGATTATCTAAAGTGCAATAGAAGTCTGCTAAATATGTTTAAATTAGCAGCACTGTCTACTGCCCTGAATTGTACACCATTTTGCTTTATAGGTTCTGAGAGTTGTATTGGGACAAATCTACATACTTTATGTAATTGTGTCCAAGGTACTCAAAACTATTTGTGAAAGGCTACAAAACTTCCTGAACTATATTTTGGGTACAGAGTATTCTTGTGAAAGTTGTGCTAATTACACTGCACTTTTATATAGGAGAGCAGAAAGTTATTTGATTGTGGGAGGTATATTTCCAGGAATACTTCATACTTTCACATGGAAAGGAGATTTTAATCTAATTAATATATTTAAAAGACATACAGTTATCTAGCACCTTTCACTAACAAAATGCTTCAAAGTAATTTATAAGAAAGAACAATGGATGCTAAGCAAATGGGGGAGAAGTTAGGGGAGGTGACTGTGAAAGTAGGCCAAGGAGATCCATTTTGCAGATTGGGTAAGCAATAACAAGATGAAAAGATTTAGGCAATTCCAAAATGCTGCTGTATGGGTGCTGAAGACTCTGTCACTAATGATTAAATGGGCAGAAAAAGGAGGTTGGGGCAGAGAATGCACAATAGATCGGATTTAGACGAATGAGAATGCTTGCTTGCATGTAGGGTTAGAGAAGATTTGACAGACCGCACAGGTAGACTTTTTCTGCTACTGTTGAGTAATAATTCTCTTGTTTGAGGAGTCTGCTTTAAGTAAACCTTGAACGGGTGAACAATATCAACTTCTAGTGTTTTGCCTCAAAATTATATTCACTCAAAAAACTTGCACTTGGGCACTGTGTTATAGAGGATCTGCTATCAGGATCTTTGATTAGATTTTCGTTTAATGATGGTTTTTGATCAGTCAAAACTATTGTACTTATGTACTTGTAAAAATTATTGGTCAAAAGGTTCACCCTCTTATCCTGTATTGAGAATGTTTTGTTTGGCTGGTTACATAAGTTAATTGGAATTTATGTGTAAAAATCTGTGGCTCATTTTTCCAAAAATACAGCTAATGTTATCTCTTGCTTTCTCCCAATGCTATATAAATACCACCTGATGCAGAAATCTGAGCCCACAAAACACATTCTGCCTTGTGTGAACTTTGAAATAGATCTAGAATTTTATTGAGGGAAAATGTGCAGGGACAGAGCCAAGAACACAAGAACACAAAAAATAGGAGCAGAAGTAGACCATATGGCCCATCAAGCCTGCTCATAGAGTCATACAGTTATGCAGCACAGAAACAGGCCCTTTGGCCCATTGTGTCTGTGCCAGCCATCAAGCACCTATCTATTCTAATCCCATTTTCCAGCACTTGGCCTGTAGCCTTGTATGCTATGGCGTTTCAAGTGCTCATCTAAATACTTCTTAAATGTTGTGAGGGTTCCTGCCTCTACCACCTCTTCAGGTAGTCTGTTCCAGATTCCAGCCACCCTCTGGGTGAAATTTGTTTCCCTCAAATCCCTTCTAAACCTCTCGCCCCTTACCTTAAATCTATGCCCCCTGGTTATTGACCCCTTCACTAAGGGAAAAGGTTTCTTCATATCTAACCTATCGATGCCCCTCATAATTTTGTATACCTCAATCATGTCCCCCCTCAACCTTCTCTGCTCTAAGGAAACCAACCCTAGCCTATCCAGTCACTCTTCATAGCTGAAATACTCCAGCCCAGGCAACATCCTGGTGAATCTCCTCTGCAGCCTCTTTAGTTTAGTTTAGTTTAGTGATACAGCACTGAAACAGGCCCTTCAGCCCACCAAGTCTGTGCCGACCATCAACCACCCATTTATACTAATCCTACACTAATTCCATACTCCTACCACACCCCCACCTGTCCCTATATTTCCCTACCACCTACCTATACTAGGGGCAATTTATAATGGCCAATTTACCTATCAACCAGCAAGTCTTTGGCATGTGGGAGGAAACCGGAGCACCCGGAGGAAACCCACGCGGACACAGGGAGAACTTGCAAACTCCACACAGGCAGTACTCAGAATTGAACCCGGGTCGCTGGAGCTGTGAGGCTGCGGTGCTAACCACTGCGCCACTGTGCCGCCCACAATTTGCTCTCTAATGCAATCACATCCTTCCTATAGTGTGGTGCCCAGAACAGTACACAGTACTCCAGCTGTGGCTTAACTAGCGTTTTATACAGCTCCATCATAACCTCCCTGCTCTTATATTCTATGCCTCGTCTAATAAAGGCAAGTATCCCATATGCCTTCCTAACCACCCTATCTACCTGTGCTGCTGCCTTCTGTGATCTGTGGACATACACCAAGGTCCATCTGTACTTCCTAGGGTCCTACCATCCATTGTATATTCCCTTGCCTTGTTCGTCCTCCCAAATGCATCATCTCACACTTCTCAGGGTTATATTCCATTTGCCACTGCTCCGCCCACCTTAATAGCCCATCTATATTGTCCTGTAATCTAAGGCTTTCCTCCTCACTATTTACGGCACCACCAATTTTCATGTCATCTGCGAACTTACTGATCATACTTCCTATATTCACGTCTAAATGTACACTACAAACTGCAAGGGTCCCTGCGGTACACCACTGGTCACAGGCTTCCACTCGCAAAAACAACCCTTGACCATCACCCTCTGCCTCCTGCCACTAAGCCAATTTTGGATCCAATTTGCCAAATTGCCCTGGATCCCATGGGCTCTTCTTAACCAATCTCCCATGCGGGATCTTATCAAAAGCCTTACTGAAGTCCATGAAGACTACACCAACTGCTTTACCCTCATCTACACATTTAGTCACCTCCTCGAAAAATTCAATCAAGTTTGTTAGACATGATCTCCCCCTGACAAAGCCATGCTGACTATCCCTGATTAATCCCTGCCTCTCCAAGTGGAGATTAATCCTGTTCCTCAGAATTTTTTCCAAAATCTGTGTGGAGGCGGACAAAGGCCCTGAAGTAGCTGTTAAGTGGCCACTTAAGGGCCTTGATTGGCCTGGGGCGGACGGGCCATTTTACGCCCCCGCCGCCCTACGTAAAGTGGCGGTGGAGGCGGGAGCGGGTCGGGAAGGCCTCTCGGAGCCTCCCGCTCCATTTTACGCCAACTCCCACCAGTCCCGCCCCCCACCACCATCCACTCGTTGGGATGGTGTAATATTTAGCCCAAAGTCTTTGTTGGTACTTTTCCAGGCCTTCTCTCCACTAACAGATTCTGACTGATGCTTCAGGGAAGATGCTACTGAAGCGTCCTTGCAACTATGTTGTGCTTGCTGCAGTCATGCAAATGATCCTATCCCCAGACCTCATGATGATGTCCACATCTTTGGTCATGGGCAGTAGGGGCTTTAGCCGCCACACTTGCATTGGTGAAGTGGGCTTCAGTTATTTTAGGACTAATACATTTAATGTTGAAGTTAGAATATTTGAGATTGTTCTCAAATTGATATTTGATCCAATTGCATTTATCTTTTTCCAGCAATTAGCCCAGTTTGAAACTGAATTATTGACATCTTTCTGTGTTTACAGATGACATTGGTCAGACCCTTTTCCATGAAGTTGCTTCTCAATTTCTCAAAGGTTTGACCCCCGAAGATCTCCAACCTCTGTTTGAGCATCGGTTGGGATCAGATCACTTGGAGACTTGCTACATTATATTCAACATGGATCAAGAAAATGCTTGACTCAGTGTGCAACTGCAAAGCATGAACTGAATCGTAGCTGTTTTTTGTGTTCAAAAGACAACAGTACTACTTGAATTGATTTCTGCAAGTACAACTGATTGATGAGCACTCCACTGTACATATTGTTTTTAAGTCTCTGGTGATCTGCCACACTCTTTTGCCCCTATGCAGAAGAAAGTAGCACTACAACTATCTGTTGAGCAGGGATGTTATGGGCTTTCCCATTATTTTGCAGTTAGTTGGTTGCCATCTGGCTGATGTGTTCTGTCATGTTCTAAATTGAAGGAAAACACTATATTTTGTATTTTCGCCAGTTCTTCTCTTGATGGCTCCCATTATTTCTCCAAAATTTCATTTGGTATGATTTTCCTTCACTTTTGTATGCATATTTCCCCTAAATGTTGATAGATGACTTGTGCCATAACTTTTGCATATAGCACTATGAAGCTGGCATGTTAGGAATTTTACAGATGCTTCACCAATTTCATTTTTCCTTCGCACTGTGAGAAAGCTACACACCGGTGGTTCAGTTTTGACTGCAAGCTTACCCTGCAGACAGTTCAGGGCTATGGGGACATGATACTGGGCTCATTTGTAAAACAACGAGATATTGCAATGAAGAGAAGTTAGAATTAGTGCTCTGGAAGGATGAGATCAAATAGACTGAACGTTTTCTTCATTCTAATCTATTTTGTGAAGGAAAGTGTAGATGGGATATTTTTTCATGTATTCCTTATTTTTGTAGCAAAAAATATACTTTTACCAGATATTTCTATAACCATTTTTTACGAGCATGGAGACACTTTAGTAGGATCCCTTCCCTGCTTGGCTGTTCATATTTCCTAAGAATTCCATTTTGGAAGAGCCTGATGGCAGCTTTGGAGCCACCCAATTCAATGAAATTGTGATACTGTCTGGGAAACTTATATTCCCAGCTTGTATTGTTGTTTCTTATGGTTGGAGGAGGGGCAAGGGTGTGGTTTGGAGTGGCTTACTGGCCAGTTCAAAGTTCCACCCCATAATTGATATCGCTGGAGCAGCCAAGTGGGCTTGAAGTTCTCATTGTCGGCTTTTAAAAAAGTCAGATAAATATATAGTAAGAGTAACTTAAAAGTCATACAGTACTTTAAATAAAAAGATGAAATATTTTGAACAGAAAATACTGCCCTGCCCCCTCCCTGCTCTTCTCCCATCATTGTATAGTGGTGCATTGCATTGACACATTATCCTTGATCTCTGGAACTTGGGTGCAAATTCAACACAGACTTTTGGCACATAAATCTTCTGACACTTTATATATCCCACATTAAATTAATTTGAAACTGATATGTTTCAGTATTTTGGGATGGCTGCCACACTGAACAACTATCCCAAAATACTGAAACATATCTGTCCAAGGAATCTTAATTAAAAAATGTTCTCAGCACTGGCTGAAAAGTCTCCATATAACAGATGATGGCCCATGTAGCTGGGATTTAAGCAGTTTCAAATAGAACATTTTGAAAACTTTGCATTTCCAGTGGTAAATTTGGGTGGGTGAGGGTAAACTGATTGAACACTCCACTTTACATATTGTTTTTAAGTCTCTGGTGATCTGCCACACTCTTTTGACCCTATGCAGAAGAAAGTAGCACTACAACATCTTTATCTGTTGAGCAGGGATGTTATGGGCTTTCCCATTATTTTGCAGTTAGTTGGTTGCCATCTGGCAGATGTGTTCTGTAATGTTCTAAATTTAAGGGAAGCACTACATTTTGTATTTTCTGCAGTTTTTCTCTTGCTGGCTCCCATTATTTCTCCAAAATTTCATTTGGTATGATTTTCCTTCACTTCTGTATGTGTTGAGAATTAAGACTGTACAACATTCAGTTTCATATCTATCCCAAGATACTCCAAGTGGGAAGCATGTTAAAAAGGAAGATGTAACATTCGAAGAGAATGGCTTTAGGTTAAAAGGTGTAGTTTAATTAACTTTTTGTCTTAGTGTTAGTGGATAATGAAGTAGCTATTTAAAAAACGCATGGGGATTATTTCCTCCAGTTGCTTTGTGTAGTTTCATCATAACAAAATGATGAATGATTACCTTTGATATATTATAAATATGTTCGTTTTGAATATATAGCTACGCATATGTCCAGAATTTGCTGGAACAATAACAGCGCAGTGAAGGTGTACGTCATTATTAGCGTGTAAAACAAAAAGCAATATATGGCGAGGAAGAGATATGTTGTGAGTTGCGAATCCCCACAAATTACTGGGTGATTTGCACCGCTTTGCCAATAGCTTCGCAAATCTGGAGCTCGCCATCAACCTCCCCATTAGTGTTAAGAAAATACTGCATTGCAGTGTAAAAATGAATTAAGCTCATCACAAAAATTTAGGGCTGCTATTTAGCAGCATAACAACCCTGGCCTTCCATTTTGGAACCAGTTAGCAATGAAATGATAATTATCTTACACATGCCACATATCCAGGATGCTAGTTAAACTGATTTGTTTAACTAATTGAATCAATTTAGCAACTCAGTTTATTGTGGATTCTGGCTGGGAATAAAGTCGATGCTAAGTTCATTTCAGCTTGTCAGAATTTAGAGCTCCCTCTATCTCCCACCCTCTTGCCTGTAAAGTATGTGGGTCCACCAATTTGTAAGTAACCAATAATCACCATGCTGATTCCATAAGTAACATCATGCTTTGAATTGCTATAAACAATATAGCTTTCACTTTCAAAAGCAGGAAGCAGCTATATTCAATTCCTGAATTTCATAGTTTAAAAAAGAATAATAATCTGAACCCTGGGCTGGAGGTTTATGTGCCAGGTTAATTTTTCTGCATGTAATTCTGTGATAAACTTCAGTTAAATAATCAGAAGTCCAAGCTGCCACTTCAGATATTTAACCATTCAAATCCTTAAATTCCATTGGTTAAGGAGATAGACTATTGGTCCCACCATTCACCAAGGTCCCAGATGCCCTGCTGACCTCTCAGTGCCATTATCAACTCGCATTTCCAGCAATTTGCAGTGCAGAATTAATTGAAGCTGAAGGGTGAGAAAAACAATCCAATTCACTGTGCTCATGGCTAGATGCCCTGCTCCAGCAAATTCTGGGCTGTAGTGACTGGCAGAAATTATCTTCCCTTTCTGAAGAATATTTGAAGGCTGACTTAATGTGCAGGTTTAGTTAGTTCCTTAAATTTAATCATGAATAAAGTAATACTCCTGATGAATATCTGTAATGGTGTTTGACACTTTGTACTGTTAAATTATTTTCGAATGTTTGATTTTAGACCAAGTTGCAATATGGGAATTTTATAATTTGATAACTTTAATATACAGCCTGAGCTGGCTAGCAAAGACATTTTAAACATTCTCTTTTCATCAGACATGTAGAGATTGTATTTTGCTTTTTTACGTAAGTCTTTGATATTCTCTGGTAGTTTATAAGCTCTGTAAGTTAGATCAATCAAGCATCATGTGAGGCAGCCTCTATTCTGCTATTGAATAGAGTATAAATGCATCTATCATCTGATATAGTAAATATTATATGATAGATTTGATCAGGTTTAGAAAATGTATATATTGCAAAAGGACAAATTCAGCAGATAATAGTAATGACCATAGTAGTGATTATAAACATTTTAAAACTTGGAGAGGAGAGAAAAATATATTTTACAATTTCAAATTTTATTTCCTAGTTCCTAAAAATTGTTAGGTAGGACTGATTGAAAGGTTGTTGTGGATTGTATAATAGTATCAATTGAAAGGCTTCAGAGATTCTCCAGCCATACTTTAAAAAGAGTCAGTGGAAGAGTATATCCTTTTTTGCTGGGGGTGAGGTTGTGTAAGATGGACTTTGGCCCCCTACAGATGGGCGCTGAGGAAGAATATTATGATTCAAGCACTGTAGGACTATTTAATTACTATTTTGCTCACTAAATTAGTGCTATTCAATATGTTAGCCGCTAGCCACGTGTGACTAATTGGGAACTCAGATGTGGCTAATTGTATTTCTAATTAGTAAATAATTAATGATAATAATAATGAGTAATAGATACTGTTGTTGGGCATGTGATTTCAATGCTCATATTCACACAGCACATGCTAAATATGTTCAGATAAAAAGCAAGAGTTGGCGAATGTTTAGTGAGCATTGAGTGCTTTACTTCCTTGGTTACTGAATGATGGTAAATGTTAAGTAAATATACATGTGTGAAGTAAATTTAGCTGTATTGTGTGATTGTATGAAATGCATTTTTCTACTAAAATTAGTTCATGTAGCTAAAATGCTGTCATATTAGCTACTTGTGGCTAGTCAGCAATTTCTGTTGTAAATACTGCACTAAATAATATAGCACACTCAGTGCGCATAATATGCTACTATATTTGAATTGAAAAATGATTTATGCACTGCCATTAAGCCTTGAAATCATATTGGTGAAATAGAAATGATAAATTATTCAGTGAATATTGTCTTATTTCTTTTGGAAATGGTTTCAACAGTTTGCAACTAAAACTGTTCTACTTTAATTTGTAACACATAAGTGCCAGTATTTCTAAAAGTTAGACAATCCTTGTATACAGAAGAACCTCCATTATTTGCCATTCTGATCATTCACTGGGATTTCTGCTGGTTGAAGACTTGCACAGCTTCTTTTGTTATTTCTATTCTATCTTTTTTGGTGAATGAAACCAAAAAAAATGTTTGTATTGTATTTATTTTCATTCCTGTGCCTGGAATATTGCTGCACCAAACATGTAAGACCAAAATGTTATCCAGTAAGGTCACTGAAGGAGCTACAAACTCCCTTTGAAATTCTTCTGTTATTGGGAGAGTACCAATCCGCCGATTCCAGTCCTCTCCCTGGCAACTGTCTGAGGCTGGACCAGACCATTTGTAACCTCAGTGTCATAATTAACCCCGAGATGAGCTTTCAACAACATATCCCCTGTCACTAAGACTGCCTATTTCCACTTCAAACATCACCTGTCTCTGCCCCTGCCCCCGTCTCAGCTCTTCTGCTACTGAAACCCTCATCCATGCCTTTGTTACTTCTGGACTTGAATATTCTAATGCACTGCTGGTCAGCCTCTGACATTCTACCCTCCGTGAACTTGAGGTTATCCAAAATTCTGCTGCCCTTGACATAACTCAAACCAAACACCCATCGCCCCTGTGCTCATTGACTTACACTGGCTCGTGGTTAAACAACACCTTGCTTTTAAAATTCTCATCCTTGTTTTCAAGTTCTTCCATGGTCTGGCACCTCCCTAATTCTGTAATCTCCCCCAGCCCTACAACCTCTGAGATATCTCTGTTCCTCCAATTCTGGCCATTTGAACATCCCTGATTTTAATTGCTTCACCATTGGTAGCTATGCCTTCAGCTGCCTAGGCCCTAAGCTCTGGAATTCCCCCCCTAAACCTCTCTGCCTCTCTACTTCACTTTCCTCCTTTAAAACACTCCTCAAAAGCTACCTTTTTGAACAAACCTTTGGTCATCTGACCTAATACTGCCTTAATCTCTTGGAGTCATATTCTGTTTTATAATGCTCCTGTGGAGCACTTTGGGATGTTTTGTGTTAAAGGTTAAAGATATATAAATTGTCATTACTGAGACAAGTTGTTTCCTGCCCTCAGGCACTCTCCCTTTACTTCCTACAATCATCAGGCAATCTCCCTTTACTTCCTACAATCATGGCTTAAATGCAACCTTATTTGCCAGTGCTTAAGCCAGACCTGAATTTTTACCTCATGAATTTTAGTATTCTTTATCTATTTCAACAGCACAAGGCCCCATTAGTTTTATTGATTGAAACTTTCTGCCAATCACTGTAGACGGCTAGAACTCATTCCCCCAATATGCTTTAACAGTCCAAAACTAGAACTAACTTCTCATTTTAACCCTGGGCTATTGAAGTAGGAATTAGACTTTGTGCAAAATTATGACTGACTATTTGAAAGAAAGAGAAAGACTTGCATTTATATAGCTTCTTTCATGACCTCAGGATGTCCCAAAACACCTTACAGCCAATGAAGTACTTCTGATGTGCAGTCATGTCGGAAATGTGGCAGCCAATTTGCACACAGCAAGGCCCCTCAATCAACAATGTGACAATGGTGAACAATTTTTTTTTTAGTAACTTTGATTGAGGGATAAATATTGAACAGGACACCAGGGAGAAGCCCTCTGCTTTACTTCAAAATAGTGCCACAGGATCATTTGAGAGGGGCAGGTGTTACCAGCTCATTTGAGAAACAGCAACCTCATACAGTGTAGCATTCTTTCAGCGCTGCATTAGCGTGCCAGCCTAGATTTTGTGCTCAAATCTTTGAAGTGGGATTTGAGCACACAATCTTCTGACTCAGAGGTGAGAGTGTTACTACTGAGACACAGTTAACACATTTGTTCCTTATTACAATTTCCACAAGTCGTCTTGTACTTTCAACAACCATATATAGTCACCTCTCACAACAGTCTATTAGCATGACACTGCATACAACTTCCTACTCCTCAAGATAATTGCCTTACTACATATTGTATGCTGTTAACGCACAGATGCTTCAGTTACCAGTCTATTACACTAGGTGGCAGGAGAGGATAATCAAACGTTAAACTTTGTTTTTAAATGTAGACTTAACAGCGTCAAGCATAAGAAAGTGAGGTAGATTTTCCAATTGAGAGGTAATAGAATGAATTTTTTTTAACATCTGCCTGACTGTTAGTAACTCATATTGGACCAGGTAACGGGATCTCGCTGGAGGCTGATACTTGCAGATGTACTTGAAGCAGAGTGCAGTGTATCGAGCTGACTTGACCTGTGCAAACAGTTTAGTATGGTCATTTCAAGGTACCACAGGGGTCAGTGTTAGGACCCCAGCTATTCCCAATATATATTAATATACAGTGGCGCAGTGGTTAGCACCGCAGCCTCTCAGCTCCAGCGACCCGGGTTCAATTCTGGGTATTGCCTGTGTGGAGTTGGCAAGTTCTCCCTGTGTCTGCTTGGGTTTCCTCTGGGTGTTCTGGTTTCCTCCCACATGCCAAAGACTTGCAGGTTGATAGGTAAATTGGCCATTATAAATTGCCCCTAGTATAGGTAGGTGGTAGGGAAATATAGGGACAGGTGGGGATGTGGTAGGACTATGGAATTAGTGTAGGATTAGTATAAATGGGTGGTTGATGGTCGGCACAGACTCGGTGGGCCGAAGGGCCTGTTTCAGTGCTGTATCTCTATAAACTAAAAAAAAATGATATAGATGAGGGAATTAAATGTAATATATCCAAGTTTGCAGGCGACACAAAGCTGGGTGGGAGTGGGAGCTGTGAGCAGGATGCAGAGAAGCTCCAGTGTGATTTGGACAGTTTGAGTGAGTGGGCAAATACATGGCAGATGCAGTATAGTGTGGATAAGTGTGAGGTTATCCACTTTGGTGGCAAAAACAGAAAGACAGATTATTATCTGAACGGCAATGGATTGGGAAAGGGGGAGGTGGAGCGAGACCTCAGTGTCCTTGTGCACCAGTCGCTGAAAGTAAGCATGCAGGTGCAGCAGGCAGTTAAGAAGGCAAATGGTATGTTGGCCTTCATAGCGAGAGGATTTGAGTACAGGAGCAATTATACAAGGCCTTGGTGAGACCACATCTGGAGTATTGTGTGCAGTTTTGGTCTCCTTATCTGAGGAAGTATGTTCTCGCTATGGAGGGAGAGCAGCGAAGGTTCACCAAACTGATTCCTGAGATGGCAGGACTGACGTATGAAGAGAGATTGGGTCGGTTAGGCTTGTATTCGCTAGAGTTTAGAAGAATGAGAAGGGATCTCATAGAAACCTACAATAGTCTAACAGGACTGGACAGACTAGATGCAGGAAGGATGTTCCCAATGACGGGGGAGTCCAGGACCAGGGGTCACAGTCTAAGGATAAGGGGTAAGCTATTTAGGACTGAGATGAGGAGAGATTTCTTCACCCAATGAGAGGTGAACCTGTGGCATTCTCTACCGCAGAAAGCAGTTGAGACTAAATCATTAAATATATTCAAGAAAGAGTTAGATGTAGTTCTTAGGGCTAATGGTATCAAGGGATACAGGAAGAAAGTGGGAACAGGGTACTGAGTTTGGATGATGGCCATGACCGTATTGAATGGTGGAGCAGGCTCAAAAGGCTGAATGGCCTACTGCTCCTATTTTTCCATGTGTTCAATGTTTTCTACACGTCTACTGGTTAATTTGGATGGGAGGTGGTAACTGGCATTGCTTCATTGATGCTTCTCCTTCCTCCAAATACATGTAAGAGGGATTTCTACTGGAAAGGCATTGCCCCAATATTGTCGCCATTCCAAAATAATATGATTGACAAATGAGAATGGTATACAGTGGTGTTCCCCAGGGATCGGTGTTGGGACCCCTGCTTTTCTTGGTAAATATTATTGACCTATACTGGGGTGTACAGGGCACAATTGCAAAATTTGCAGATAACACAAAACTTGGAAGTATTCTGAACTGTGAGGAGGATAGTGATACACTTCAAGAGAACATAGACAGGCTGGTGGAATGGGTGGACCAGTGGCAGATGAAATTTATTGCAGAAAAGTATAATGTGATTCATTTTGGTAGGAAGAATGGAGAGGAGAGGCAATATAAATTAAAGGGTACAATTCCAAAGGAGCAGCGAGACCTCTGAGTGAATGTGCGCAAATCATTGAAGGTTGCAGGACAGTTTGAGAAAGTGGTTAATAAAGCATGTGGGATCTTGGGCTTTATAAATTGGGGCATAAAGTACGAAAACAAGGAAGTTAAAACACTGGTTCAGCCTCAACATGATATTGTATCCAGTTCTGGGCAGCACACTTTCGGAAGGATGTTAAGGCACTAGAGAGGGTGCAGAAAAGATTCATGAGAATGGTTCTAGGGTTGAGAAACTTCAGCTACGTGAATAGATTGGAGAAACTGTGTCTGGTCTTCTTGGAGAAGGAAAGATTCAGAGGAGATTTGATAGAGGTGTTCAAAATCATGTTCAAAACGGAATAGATGGGGAGAAACTGTTCCCATTGGGAAGGATCAGGAACCAGAGGACACTGATTTAAGGTGATTGGCAACAGCGACTTGAGGAAAATCTTTGTTATGCAGTGAATGATTAGGATCAGGAATGCACTGCCTGAGAGTGTGGTGGAGGCAAATTGAATCGAGGCCTTCAAAAGAGAACTGGATAACTATCTGAAGGGAAAAAAATTGCAGGCCTATGGGGAAAAGGTGTGGGAGTGGGACTAGGTGAGTTGCTCTTGCAGAGAGCTGGCACGGACATGACAAGCTGAAGGGCCTCCTTCTATGCTGTATCCATTCTATGATTGTGCTAGAATGCTCAGCACAAAGTCTCTGGAACAATGAAGCAGAAATAAGAAAGAAAATAAAAAAGAATCAAAAAGGTTCAGAAAAATCCTCAAAGTGCCATTGCAGATCTTTCTACAGAGCTCTTTAAATGTGCTGTCATAAATGGCACAGCCTTGCAGCCCTGGTCATTAATTGCTAACTGGCTGTTGCTTCGAGCACCAAACCTGACTTGAAAATTGGATGGTAAGCTAAATATGCAGAAATCTGTTAAAATAATTGGGATCTCTGCCCATTTTGTATGCAGTTGTGTTCACTTTATGCCCATTAATTGGACATAGTCAGTTGGAAAATATCTGACAACATACAACAGTATTAAAATTATAGTATGTTACAGGCAGAAAGAGGCTATTTGGTCCATCAAGTTTGCATGGGTGTTTTTCCCCATATGAACTAACTAGTCTGATTCCACTCTTCTGCTTGGTCCCCATATACTTTAATATTAATCTTTTTCAAGGAACTATTTAATTATATTTAAAGAATTATTGCTGCTTGTTTAACAACAGTTTATGGTAGAGAATTGCACACTCTGATCACCCTGTGTAAAGACTTGTTTTCTAACCTCCCTTTTAATGATGATTTTACATTTGTGTCCTCTTGTTACTATTTTACTATGTAACATTTGTGCCACACACGTGGCAGGCAATGACTATTTCCAACGAGAGGGAATATAACCATCACCTCTTAACACTCAACGGCAATACCATTGCTGATGCCCCCACCATTAACATCCTGGGTTTACCATTGACCAGAAACTTAACTGCGCCAGCCCTATAAATACTGTGGCTACAAGAGCCAGTCAGAAGCTGGGAATTTTGCAGCAGGTAACCCACCTCCTGATTACCCAAAGCCTATCCACTATCTGGAAGGCACAAGTAAGGAGTGTGATGGAATAATGTCCACTTGTCTGGATGGGTGCAGCTCTTACAACACTCGAGAAGCTCAATACAATCTACGATAAAGCAGCCCACTTGGTCGGCACCCCATCCACGACCCTAAAAATTCACTCCCTCCACCATATACAAGCTGCATTGCAGCAACTTAGTCATAGAGTTATACAGCACAGAAACAGGCCCTTCGGCCCATCGTGTCTGTGCCGGCCATTAAGCACCTAACTATTCTAATCTCATTTTCCAGCACTTGGCCCGTAGCCTTGTATGCGATGGCTATATGCTCATTTAAATACTTCTTAAATGTTGTGAGGGTTCCTGCCTCTACCACCTCTTCAGGCAGTACGGTCCAGATTCCAACCACCCTCTGGGTGAAAACATTTTTCCTCAAATCCTCTCCAAACCTCCTGCCCCTTACCTTAAATCTATGCCCCCTGGTTATTGACCCCTCCGCTAAGGGAAAAGTTTCTTCCTATCTAACCTATCAATGTCCCTCATAATTTTGTATACCTCAATCATGTCCCCTCTCAGCCTTCTCTGCTCTAAGGAAAAACAACCCTAGTCTATCCAGTCTCTCTTCATAGCTGAAATGCTTCAGCCCAGGCAACATCCTGGTGAATCTCCTCTGCACCCTCTCCAGTGCAATCACATCCTTCCTATAGTGTGGTGCCCAAAATTGTACACCATACTCCAGTTGTGGCCTAACTAGCGTTTTATACAGCTCCATCATAACCTCCCTGCTCTTATATTCTATGCCTCGGCTGATAAAGGCAAGTATCTCATATGCCTTCCTAACCACCTCATCTACCTGTGTTGCTGCCTTCTGTGATCTATGGACTAGTATACCAAGGTCCCTCTGACCTTCTGTACTTCCTAGGGTCCTACCATCCATTGTATATTCCCTTGCCATGTTAGTCCTCCCAAATGCATCACTTCACACCTCAGGATTAAATTCCATTTGCCACTGCTCTGCCCATCTTACCAGCCCATCTATATCGTCCTGTAATCTAAGGCTTTCCTCCTCACTATTTACGACACCACCAATTTTCGTGTCATCTGCGAACTTACTTATCACGCCTCCTATATTCACATCTAAATCATTAATGTACACTACAAACAGCAAGGGACCCTGTGGTACACCACTGGTCACAGGCTTCCACTTGCAAAAACAACCCTTGACCATCACCCTCTGCCTCCTGCCACTAAGCCAATTTTGGATCCAATTTGCCAAATTGCCCTGGATCCCATGGGCTCTTACCTTCTTAACCAATCTTCCATGTGGGACCTTATCAAAAGCCTTACTGAAGTCCATGTAGACTACATCAACTACTTTACCCTCATCTACACATCTAGTCACTGCCTTGAAAAATTCAATTAAGTTAGTTAGACACAATCTCCCCCTGACAAAGCCATGCTGACTATCCCTGATTAATCCCTGCCTCTCCAAGTGGAAATTAATCCTGTCCCTCAGAATTTTTAACGGGTATATGTTGTCTCTGAACCCTCACTATTTCCTCTTTGAATGAGTCCCACTGGTCTGATGTAGACTTTCCTGCAAGTAGCTGCTCCCAGTCCACTTTGGCCAGATCCTGTTTTATCATTTTGAAATCGGCCTTCCCCCAATTCAGTACCTTTATTTCTGGCCCGTCTTTGTTCTTTTCCATAACTATCTTAAATCTTAGAGTTATGGTCACTATCCCCGAAATACTCCCCCACTGACACTTCTACCACTTGTCCGGCTTCATTCCCTAGGATTAGGTCCAGTACTGCCCCTTCTCTTGTAGGACTTTCTACTGGCTCAAAAAGCTCTCCTGTATGCATTTTAAGAATTTCGCCCCCTTTAAGCCTTTTACACTAAGACAGTCCCAGTTGATATTAGGTAAGTTGAAATCCCCCACTATTATTACCCTATTATTGTTACACCTCTCTGAGATTTGCCTACATATCTGCTCCCCTATTTCTCCCTGACCGTTTGGAGGCCTATAGTACACTCTCAGCCAAGTGATTGCCCCCTTTTTGTTTTTAAGTTCTACCCATATGGCCTCATTTGAAGAACCTTCTAAGATATCATCTCTCCTTACTGCAGTAATTGACTCATTGCAATGCCACCTCCTCTTTTATCCCCTCCCCTGTCATTCCTGAAGATTCTATACCCTGGAATATTAAGATGCCAGTCCTGCCCCTCCCTCAACCATGTCTCTGATAGCAACAATATCATAATCCCATGTGCTAATCAACAGCCTTAATTCATCTGTTTTACTAGTAAGACTCTTTGCATTAAAATAGATGCAATCCAGCCTTTCATTTTTCACTTGTGCATCAACAGGTCTATATTTGCTCAGCCTTCCAGACTGATTCAGCATCTCTTCTATATTTTCCCAGAGTGGGGGATTCAATTACAAGGGGACACGAGTTCAAAGTGAAAGGGGAAAAGTTTAGGGGGGACATGCGTGGAAATTTCTTTACGCAGAGGGTGGTGGGTGCATGGAACGCTTTGCCAGCGGAGGTGGTAGACGCGGGCACGATAGCGTCTTTTAAGATGTATCTAGACAGATACATGAATGGGCAGGAAGTAAAGAGATACAGACCCTTAGAAAATAGGCGGCATAGTGGCGCAGTGGTTAGCACCGCAGCCTCTCAGCTCCAGGGACCCGGGTTCGATTCCGGGTACTGCCTGTGTGGAGTTTGCAAGTTCTCCCTGTGTCTGCGTGGGTTTTCTCCGGGTGCTCCGGTTTCCTCCCACAAGCCAAAAGACTTGCAGGTTGATAGGTAAATTGGCCATTATAAATTGTCACTAGTATAGGTAGGTGGTAGGGAAATGTAGGGACAGGTGGGGATGTTTGGTAGGAATATGCGATTAGTGTAGGATTAGTATAAATGGGTGGTTGATGTTCGGCACAGACTCGGTGGGCTGAAGGGCCTGTTTCAGTGCTGTATCTCTAATCTAAAAAAAAAGGCGACAGGTTTAGATAGAGGATTTGGATCGGCGTAGGCTTGGAGGGCCGAAGGGCCTGTTCCTGTGCTGTAATTTTCTTTGTTCTTTGTTCTTTATTTGACTGAGCATCACTACTGTACCTCCACTCTGTATCCCATTGCCTAGCCAAATTAGTTTAAAGCCCCCCCAACAGCACTAGCAAACCTCCCATCAAGGATGTTGGTCCTGTTCCGGTTCAGGTGTAACCCGTCCGACTTGTACAGGTCCCACCTTCACCAGAATCAGACCCAGAGATCCAGGAAACTAAAGCCCTCCCTCCTGCACCATCTCTTCAGCCACGCATTCATCTGCTCTATCCTATTCCTATACTTACTAGCATGTGGCAATGGGAATAATCCAGAGATTACAACCTTTGAGGTCCTGCTTTTTAATCTGCTACTTAGCTCCCTAACTTCTTGTTTCAGGACCTCATCCCTCTTTTTACCTATGTCGTTGGTACCAATGTGTGCCAATGTTCACCCTCTCCCTTCAGAATGTCCTGCAGCCACTCCGTGACATCCTTGACCCTAGCACCAGGGAGGCAACATACCATCCTGGAGTCACGTTTGTGGCCACAGAAACGCCTATCTGTACCCCTTACGATAGAATCCCCTATCACTATAGTCCTTCCACTCCTTTTCGTCCCCTGCTGTGCAGCAGAGCCATCCGTTGTGCCACGAATTTGGCTGTTGCTGCTTTCCCCTGAGAGGCCATCCCTCCCAACAGTATCCAAAGTAGTATATCTATTTGAGAGGGGGATGGCCACAGGGGACTCCTGCGCTACCTGCCTTCGGCTACTACTTCGCCTGGTGGTCACCCATCCCTTTTCTGCCTTTGCAGCCATTAGCTGCGGTGTGACCACCTCGCTAAATGTGCTATCCACGACATTCTCAGAATGGCGGATGCTCCACAGTGAGTCCACCCACAGCTTCAGCTCCGTAATGTGGGTAGCCAGTAGCTGCAGCTGGATACACTTCCTGCATACATGGTCATCAGGGACACTGGAAGCGTCCCTGATTTCCCACATAGCGCAGGAGGAGCACATCATAGGTGCGAGCTCTCCTGTCATGATTTTCCTTTAGATTAATTAGTTACTCCCTTTAAAAAATACTAATTACACTAGGGGCCTTGTTCTACTCCAAACACTACCCACTACAATCTAAATTACATTAATTAAAAAAAAACACACTAGTAGTACCTCACTTTATCACTTGAGGTCTTATTTCAAACAAAAAAAAAACTTTCCCCTTTTTTTAAGCTATTTAAATTGACGAACAGCTGCTACTTACCCAACCAATCATCTTGCAGATTTCCCGTGATGTCACTACGTCTTTTTTTCCTCTTTCGAGTCTCAGCACGCGCCGAGAGACGCAGGGAACCTGCTGCCGCTCCGGATCAGCTTCCTCGTAGGCCCGCCAGACACCACTCCTTGCCAAGCCTCCTTCAACAGCACCTTCCAAACCTGTGACCTCAACCACCAATAAGAACAAGAGCAGCAGATGCATGGGAATACCACCATATGCAAGTTCCCCTCCAAGCTGCACACCATCCTTACTTGGAACTGGTTGTTCCGTTGTTCCTTTGCTGTCACTGCGTGAAAAACCTGGAATTCCTTTCCTAACATCACTGTATGTGTAACTACACCAGATGGACTGCAGCGGTTCAAGAATGTGGCTCACCATTACCTTCTCAAGGGCAATTAGGAATGGGCAATGTATGACAGACGGCTGTTTTAGTGACTGGAAGCCAGTGTCCAGTGGCGTACCACAGGGATCTGTGCTGGGTCTCCTATTGTTTGTCATTTATATAAACGACATAGATGACTATGTGGGGGGGGTTTAGGATCAGTAAGTTTGCGGAAGACACAAAGATTGGCCGAGTGCATAACAGTGAGGTTGAGTGTCTTGGGTTACAGGAAGATATAGACGGGATGGTCAAATGGGCAGAAAAGTGGCAGATGGAATTTAACGCTGAAAAGTGTGAGGTGATACACTTTGGAAGGAGTAATGTGACACGGAAGTATTCAATAAATGGCCTGACACTGGGAAGTTCCGAGGAACAAAGGGACCTTGGCGTGTTTGTCCATAGCTCTCTGAAGGCAGAAGGGCAGGTTAATAGGGTGGTGAAAAAGGCATATGGGATACTTGCCTTTATCAATCAAGGCATAGATTACAAAAGCAGGGAGGTCATGTTGGAGTTGTATAGAACTTTGGTAAGGCCACAGCTGGAGTACTGTGTGTAGTTCTGGTCGCCACATTATAGGAAGGATGTGATTGCATTGGAGGGGGTGTAGAGGCGATTCACCAGGATGTTGCCTGGGATGGAACATTTAAGCTATGAAGAGAGGTTGGATAGGCTTGGGTTGTTTTCGCTGGATCAGAGAAGACTGAGGGGTGACCCGATCGAGGTGTACAAGATTAAGAGGGGCATGGACAGGGTGGATAGGGAGCAGCTGTTCCCCTTAGTTGAAGGGTCAGTTACGAGGGGTCACAAGTTTAAGGTGAGGGGCAGGAGGTTTAAGGGGGATTTGAGGAAGAACTTTTTTACCCAGAGGGTGGTGACAGTCTGGAATGCACTGCCTGGGAGGGTGGTAGAGGTGGGTTGCCTCACATCCTTTAAAAAGTACCTGGATGAGCACTTGGCACGTCATAACATTCAAGGCTATGGGCCAAGTGCTGGCAAATGGGATTAGGTAGACAGGTCAGGTGTCTTTAATGCATTGGTGCAGACTCGATGGGCCGAAGGGCCTCTTCTGCACTGCATTATTCTGTGATTCTGACTCTGTATGTTGGCCTTGCCAGCGATGCTCATATCCCATGAAAAGAATTTTAAAAAAAGTTGTGGACCACTGAAAACAATCCATGTACCTTATCATAACCCTTCATAATTCTGATGGTCTCTATCAGGTGAACCTTAACCTTCTTAACTCTTGTCAAAAAGCCCCAACTTCTTACATTCTCTTCATAACTATAACCTTTGTTATCTGGTAACACCCATTCCTCATGTGTGAGCTTAGGCAGTGAGTGTCAGCAGGTTGTTTGACTATGGCGAGCATTGCAGCTGAACCTGATTCTGTCCTTACTGAGCTGAGTTCAATCAACTCAGCACACATGATGGCTCCAGCATGTAGTTCTTTACAGACATTCTAGTTTCTGTTGAGTTGTTATCCTGCTTGAAGTTCACTTTGCTACTATTGGTGTCAGTGGTTCTCTTGAATGTTGTTCAGTGTTTTCTTTGGCTATCAAGTGGATTTTGCGAGTCACTACAGGCTAATTTTCCATTTTCCTTATGGTAATCTGGGTAAAAAGTAAGACTTTTATATGAAAAGATCTTCTTTTTGTACATCTTGCCAACATTGTGCTCAGGTTAAGTATATTGTCATGTTCCTTTGGCATTGTTGGACAATGTTCCTTAACCCTCACCCTCAGATAAGTTCCCCCTACATTCATTTCCTGCACCAACCTCCTTTGACTCCTTTACCAACTTGTGCCAAATTCTATTTTACATTGTACTGTGCTCATTTAGTTTAAAAACCTTAACACTGACAGTAAATTCAGACTTAAATCATTTGACTGCCCCACAGTCAAACCCAAATCCCCAAATGAAATAACAATTTCCATTATCTTTAGACTGTCTTTTTTATTCATCTGCTGACATACTGTGCATTTGCAGAATTTTCTTTTTTAAATTTAGGCAGGATGAGGGAGAGAAGCAGTATTTTCCTGGAACTTAGCAATTTAAAATAATCAGCAAAAAAAGGAAAAATTACAAATTTAAACTAAACTAAACTAAATGGTGGAAATCTGAAATAAGAACTGAAAATGTTGGAAACACAGGTCAGTCAGTTTCTAAAAAGAGTAAGCACCGATTCTGACATTTTGGGTTTGTACCCTTATTTGTCATGTTACTTGTCCAACATTCAGTACAGGATGAGCAGAAATTTCTGTCAACTAAATATTGGGAAGACTAAAGCCATTGTTTTCATTTCCCATCACAAACTCCATTCTTTAGCCACTGGCCCCATCTCTTTCTCTGCTCACGGTCTGAGGCTAAGCCAGACTGTTCACAACCTTGCCATCCTATTTGACCTTGAGATGAGCTTCTGACCACAGAACCGCTGCACCACCGAGACTGCTCACTTCTGCCTCTGTTACATTGCCTGTCTCCACCCTGCCTCAGTTCATCTGCTGCTGAAACCCTCATCCATGCCTTTGATGCCTCCATATATGACTATTCAATTGCTCTCCTAGCTGGCCTCTTATCTTCTGCCCTGAATAAACTTGAACTCATCCAAAACCCTGCATCCCAACCCATCACCGTTCTGCTCACAGACCTACATTGGCTTGTGGTTCACCAATGCCTCAATTTTGAAATTCTCATCCTTGCTTTAAAATCCCTCCATAGATTCTATATCTCTGTAACCTCCTCCAACTCTCCAACCATCCAAGACCTCTGTGCTCCTTCAATTCTGGCCCCTTGCACATTCCTGATTTTAATTGCTCTACCATTGGTGGCTGTGCCTTCAGTTACCTGGGCCCAAGGCTCTGGAAATCCCTCCCTCAACCTCTCCACTACTCTTCCTCTCTCTCCTCCTTTAAGACGCTCCTTAAAATTTGCCTCTTTCATCTACCCTAGAGCTCCTTATGTGGCTTGGTGTCAAATTTTGTTTGATAATGCTCCTGTGAAGGCCTTGAGAAGTTTCACTAAGTTAAAGGCACTATATAAATGCAAGTTGCTATTATTGCTATCAGAACACTGATGAAGGCAACACACCTGAAATACCATGATTTCTCTTACCTGTTTTCAGAGGCTGACTGAATTGCTGTGAATTTCCAGCAATTCCTATTTTTAGTAGCAGCATTATCTGTTTTTATTCCAGCCTGATCTACTTTAGGTAAAGCCTCTGTTGCAAATCTTTGCATTGATTACTGGCCAAACACATTACTGCCATAATTGAGTTTGGTAAGGTGTGATACATGGAGGCTCGCTTAAAAAGGTGTTTGAATTTAGTTTATTGATTATCCACGGACTCTAGCTCAGTCAAAGCCTCTGAAGGCAGGAATTTGTGCTTGAATCTGATCCGCTGGAGTTAATGCTGTTCAGATTGTGGCCTGTGATGGTGACTGACTTTTTACAGTCATGACACAAAGACAATTTGCCTCAGCTGCTTCTGGTGGTCACAGACATGATTATACAATAGACGGATGTTTGGAGTAACTGATAGTCAGTGGCCTTTCAGCTTACCCATTTACTCAGAGTAAACGGAATTGATCTGAAGTCACAACACACCATATCTGCTGAAAATCTGCTTTGAACCCTTGAACTCATATCTGACCCCATGGGATACCTAGAAGAGGATACAAGAAGATTTGATCTTTACATGCTTTTCAGCATACAGTACAAAATACGTAAAATGTAACAATTTCATCACATCACCAAAGGGATATAAATGCTAATCGTTTGTTTGTTAAGGGTCAAAATCCCAACCAATGTCTTGCTTCAGGGCCACTCTGTGGAATGCTAGAACATGCTGTGGCATGAAGTAATAGGACACAGATCTGTGTCTGTAAGTGCACACACACAATGAGCTCCTGAATTCAGCTATGCTACTGTGGTTAGTTGCCAAGTGGCAGGCCAGGCACTTCCCAACAGGCAGCAAAAGAAAAATAAAAGCTATAGGACCAGTAGTTTTATTAAGCAGTTCTATTTTAGTCTAGCTGCCTAAAGGCTTTCAATTCTTCTAATATCATTCCTTTACCTTTTTCTAGACAGCGAGCAATGAGGAGCAAACACTGAACTCTGGGCTAGTCAACATCCTGCAGCTGTTAGTCTGGGAATGCTGGCCCTGAGGCACAAAGATGTGCAAGTCTAATTAGGGCTACAATTAAATTGGAGAGCATACATAATGACCTGCAATTATTATGATTACAAATATAATATTGTGAGGCTTATGCTTGTCTCAGTGCCCACCCATGCACAGGTGTAATATACACTAAGTAGTGGGGAAAGTCCCGCTTATTGTCATTTATGGCATTGAAAGAGGCCATTCAACCCACTGAGTCCATGTCAGCTCTCCATGGAGCAATCCTGTCCTGCTCCCCTGCTCGATCCCTGTAGCACTGCAAGTTTATTTTCTTCAAGTGTTCATCAAATTTCCTTTTGAAATTATTGATCATCTCTGCTTCCACCACTCGCGTGGACAGCGAGTTCCAGCTCATTACCACTTGCTGCATGTAAAAAGTTCTTCCTCATAGTCCCCCTGCATCTCTTGCCCAAAACCTTCAATCTGTGTCCCCTAGTCCTTGTACTATCAGTTACTAGGAACAGTTTTTCCTTGTCTAACTTATCTAAGTCTGTCATAATCTTGTACACCTCTATCAAATCTCCACTCAATCTCCTTTGCTCCAGGGAGATAAACCCCAGCTTTTCCAAACTAATCTTGTAACTAAAATCCACCATCCCTGGACCCATTCTGGTAAATTACCTCTGCACCCTCTCGAGGACTCTCACAACCTTCCCATAATGTGGTGACAAGAAATGGATGCAATGTTCTAGTTGGAGCCTTATAGAGGTTTCACCATAACTTTCCTGCTTTTGTACTCTATGCTTCTATTTATGAAACCCAAGATTCCATATGCTTTGCTAACCACTCTCTCAATATGCCCTGTCACCTTCAAAGGTTGATGTACATGCATCCCAGGTCCCTTTGTTCCTGCACACTCTTTAAAACTGCACCATTAAATCTATATTGCCTTGCGCTATCCCTTCTGCCAAAATGCACCACCTCACACTTGTCTGTATTAAATTCCATCTGCCATTTATCTGCCCATTCTGCTAGTCTATCTATGTCTTGTTGCAGTTTGTATCAGCCTCACTGTTTGTCACTCTTCCAAATTTGGTAGCATCAGCAAATTTTGAAATACTACACTGTATTCCAAGACCCAAATCATTTATATATAGCAAAAAAAAAGTTCTATATAGTTTCTGTACTTTTGTACCTACACATGTCAAGGACTTACTGGGCAAAAGTAAGCAATTCATTCCTGTTCAACACCATGGGCTAGATTTTGTTCTCCCCCAGGCGTCAGGGTCTGTGGGGGCGGTGGGGGGGCCTGAAGATACCTCTGGAAGAGGGCTGCCCTGGCCCGATATCATGGTGGCAGCGAGGCCTCGTGGCACACTCCCCACCCCACCCTGCCAGTCAGCGATGGGGCCTACCATTTGAATATTTAAATAAATTAAAATAAATGCAGAAATGATACTCACGTCGCTGTCTGATGTCCCACTGGAATCTTCGGGTCGATGGCTGGCACTCCTGTGCCTTTGGATTCCTGTCCAAGGAAATGAGGCACTGCACTGGTGGGGAGTGGGAAATAGGTACGTTTATCAGTATTGGCGGGGGATGGAGGAGGTGGGGGGGGGAATGGGGTTGTTGGATCCCATCAGTTACAAAGAGAGACGAAGTCCAACAGTAACTTTTAGAAACTTTATTGCAGTATATGGTTGTTACATTGAAAGGATACAAAAGGAACAAAAGAACATGCAAAAGAACAAAACAAAAGAAGAACATGTGCTCACTACAGAAAGCCTTTCTTATAGTTATTCAGACAAAACTAGTAACCCCCCCCCCCCTTGTTTCTGAGTGGTTTGCAGACTCTGTTATCAGTGCAACCAATGTTCATTCGTCCCAGCATTTTATATTTGCATTTTATTTCAGTAGTTTCACATCCCCCCTCCTTGAACTGTTAGGCTGATTATTAAACAATAGGCTACTATTAAGCTATCTGTAGCTGTCCTGTTAGCTTCTGCTTGTTATTTTTTATAAATTGGCTCCACAACTGCACAGTTAGTTTGTTAGCTTACTTTTGATCTGTCCCCACAGGGTCAAAGTAATGTCATGGGTGTTGGGGATGGTGGGAAGGGTTAGAGGTTAAAATTTATGCAATTTGGGGGTGGGTGGGGAAGGTCAGATGGACAAGGTAAATGCTTTGGGGGGGGAGGAAAGGGCAAATAATTAATTTTATTGTTATTGGGGGGTGGAAGAGAGGCGGAGGAAATGTCTTAATTAAAAAAAATTTACTTTCCCTTTAAATATTTAAACTTCCCAATAGGGCTGACAGCCCTTTAAAAATGGCATCAGTGCCTGCGCACAGGCAGGTGACGCCATTGCCGGGGACGGACAGTCAGCCCTCTCCATGTGATCGGGGGGTGGGGGTCAGCCCGCCCCAGCTATTTAAATGCACCACCACATGAAAGGTTGCACGGGTGGACTGCTGTTTTTTTCGCCTGCTACTGATGCTGGTGGTGGGCACAGAGGATTCAGCCTCATATCGTTTGTGTCTCTCAGTGTCAGTTTGTTTATCGGGACACTAGAAAAAAGGGAATAATTCACTTACACATTATATTGTATCACTTGTGCAACTCAGCAGCAATTCCTGTACATATGTGTGAAGGGTAAAAGGGAACTTTACATCTGCCTCCCCGAGCTGTCTCGTATGTGTCTCAATGTCAGCTCCTGTACATGTATAGTAAGCAACATATAAAAGGGAACAATTCACTGCTGGTGTCTCAGGTTCAGCTGATAATGCTTTTACTTCTGAGTCAAAAGATTGTGGATCCAAGTTCCACCTCAGACTGATATTTCAGTGCAGAATTGAGGGAATGCAGTATTGTTGGCAATGCTGCTCCAGATGTTATATTGAACTGAAGCCTTCTATACTTTCCCCGGTGGTGTAGATGGACGTTAAATGTTTAATGACACTAGAAGAACAAGGAGCTTGTATTGTGTCCTGGTCAACATTCATTCCTGAACTAACACCACTGCAACTGTCTAAATGGTCACTTTCTCATTGCTGTTTCTAGGGCATTGATATGTGTAAAATAGCTGCTTCAATTGCCCACACAAAGTCACTGCATTTCAAGCTTTTTGGGATATTTCTGAGAGAATGCTGAATAAATGCAAGTTCTGCTGTACAAATACTGGGTAAAATGGAATCATTCATTCCTGTTTGGTACCTTTTAGCTCATGTGTGTCTCAGTATTATATGGTGCATATGCACTGCACAATTTAGTTCCATCAAGTACTGCACAACTGTAGCCAGCATCCCTTTATTGGCACCCACATTCTGGTTCTGGTGTTCTCAGCATATCTTGAATGATGGACCCAGAGCACCAGAAAACTTGGCTTGTCCTGAATATCTGATGAGATCATTTAATTTGTGCATAGTCGCATGCACTACCTGGAAAGCACTGCCACTACATGGGACTTATTATTGGCCCCATTGAATTAAATGCTCAGGCGTGCTACTGTATGATTTGTAGGTGTCTTGGAGTCAGGTTCTATATTGGAACACGCAGAATAAAAGGATGCAATTCCCTCATATTGAAGTTTCATGCCTGTTTCTTTGAGAAATGAACCTGTATGATTATTTTGGAGAAAGTCACAGCTGTAAGCACAGTAATAGCTTGGTGAAGAAAGTAAAAGCAACTCAGCTGGTGTTCTCAAAATGTAATAATTCAATGTTATTGTTACATTATACTTATTTTAAAAGATTTATCATGGCATGAAATATTCAGAGGAGACAAAGCTAAAATATTTATAAAACTAAATAACATATTATTACATCTTCAGGACATGCCAAAGCTTTTCACAACCAAATAATTACATCTGGATTGCAATAACTGTTATTATGTGGACAACTTCAGCAGACAATTTGGGTACAGCAAGGTCCCAGAACAGCAAATGAGATGAATGACCAGTTAACCTGTTTTTGGCAATATAGGTTGAAGGAGGTATGTTGACCAAACAAATTGGATAACTTGCTGCTGTTTTGCAAGTGCTGCCATGGAATCTTTTACATTGACTGGAACAGGCAGATAGAATCTTAGTTTGAGATCTTCCCTAAAGATGGCTCTTCCAACAATGCAGTATTCCCTCAATACTGCACTGATGTGACATCTTAGATTATGTGATCATGAACCCATTTTTCTTTTGACATAGAAGCAAGGCTACTGAGAAAAATGTTGCCTGTCTCCTCAGATTGAATTAGCTGTCAGAGCAACAATAGTATCGTATCCCATGACAGTGATGCCAATCCCGACTCACAATTTACAATAAATTGTCTAATGGCTTAGCACTCTTGGAAAATAGACCTTTCTGCATCCAGCAGTTATTCCATAATTGCAGAGTGTCATAGAAATTATACCTCTATCTGTCAGCTGTGTATTGTTAGCATCTTTATGTCTATTCTCCAGTCGTCAAAGAAATCCTTTTATGAGCTATCTGTTTCTCGAAGGCTGAGTGTCTGTCTTCTGTTCTCTAGATTAGTGAAGAGAGAACGCTGTGAATTTTGAACCTAGCTTTTTTTACAATCACGTGAAATAAAGAGAGAAATTTATGCTTCCATTACAGATATTGTTTGTACTTCACTTTCTCCTGGAAGAATGTGACATAATCATTAAGACACTCTTTAAATTAGTCCACAACTTCAAACCATAAATTCTATGTTTGAGCTGGTGTTGGAGAAATATTTGTTTTTACTCATTCATCAGCTTTTATGTTATGAAGCAGTAGCTTATGGTAAATGCACAGTTTTTTTGCCGTTATCTCATATTATAAATATAAACTGTCCAATATACTTTGTTCTGGTGCAGCATTGGGGCTATTTTGATTGGCTTTGCATCTGCCTGACACCCATTAGAGTACTGTGCCAGATTAAAATGCAAGTGGGAGATGGCACACCAAGAGACTCTCCTGAAACCAGCACTATAATATAAAAATGTATTTAATGTTGTTAAAAGTGTCTGAAGTTTTCTGGGTTTTGCATGGAGCAAAGGATTTTTTTTTAACAGTAATAGGTAAAGTATTGATTCTCTTAGATTGTTGATTTCTTCTGGAAAATGTCATCAATAGGTAACAGTGCACATGCAATGCATGTAACACATGCATTTTAAAGTATCATTTCAAAACTAGATCTGTTACAAAGGCTGACAAATTTGATCGATTGATATTTAGCTTTTGAATGTTTTGCTTGAATTCCTGCCTCACTCTTTTAAAGTTAGTTGCCTCCAACATGCAACAATCAATCAGATAAGTTGGCAGTTCAATATTCATTGAATGCTTCTTCAAATATTGCATTCTGCCACAGCATATCAGTGCCACTCAAAAGTACAGCAAGAATGATCAAGACGTAGCCGTCCTTCATTAGTTGTTTCCTCTATCATTATTACAATACTCGAGACTGTAGCAAATTCCTTAGGTTGGATATTTTTTTTTTTATTTCCAAAATATACTTTATTCATAAAAATCTGTAAAAATTACATTGCCAAACAGTTTCCAAACAGCACGAAAAAATACAAACATTGCAAAAGAGATCAGTTTCTTTCAATAATGTCATGAGTTTCTTCCCAACCCTTCCGTTTCACAATTGTCATGTCAATTACAGTTTTACATTTACAGCAACTGAGAATATTAACGATACAGTTCGAGGGGCTTCCCATGGTTCCAGCCCCTCAGTCCAGCTTGGTGGGGAAACCTTACACTGTGGTCTTTCCCCATTGAGCCTTTGCTGCGGCTGCCCCAAGCTTTAGTGCGTCCCTCAGCACGTAGTCCTGGACCTTGGAATGTGCCAGTCTGCAACATTCGCTGGTGGACAACTCTTTGCGCTGGAAGACCAGCAAGTTTCGGGCAGACCAAAGGGCGTCTTTCACCGAATTGATAGTCCTCCAGCAGCAGTTGATGTTTGTCTCGGTGTGCGTCCCTGGGAACAGCCCGTAGAGCACAGACTCCTGTGTTACAGAGCTGCTTGGGATGAACCTTGACAAAAACCACTGCATCTCTTTCCACAGGTTGGATATGCTGTGCTTGAACATCAGGTAGGTAGAGTTGATGAAAAACAGGCATCTCTGGAATGACACTGATGTGCTTCAGCTTATCTTCAAAGTCATGATGGTTTGATTTGTTGAAAGAGATTTTCAATGCAACATGCTCTCACACCCTCCCTCAGCTCCCTTTGTATTCAATGGATTCTCTTTATTGGGCAAACAGTATTATTTTGCAGTAATAAAACTGAAAATGCTTGAAGCACACATCATTTGTGAAGAGAGGTAGGTGGGGTTAATGACTTGTCACTTGATTGTTCTGCATTTCTTTCAATTCACTCTAGTTTTCTTTTGCATATGTATATCTGTAAGTGCCCATCACAAGATTTTCTCACACACTCTGTTATTTGTCATTGTAAAACCCCAATCCTCAGGTGGTCAAATTAGCCCAAGGCACACTGTGCAATTCACTCTATCAGTTGAGACCGAGTTAGACACAGTAAGATACAATATTAACCAGACTAATTCTCAGTTACTTTAATGTGCAGTGCAATTATTGCTTGAGTTTAAAAAGCCGATTCTCCCAATTTGTCCTTACTTTGTGAATCGCTACTTAACTTCTTTCATATACTGTAATAACAGATAATGGTTGCAGGAATAAAATGATCTATCACCAGACTATTTGACAGTTTAGCACCACAAAGTCAAAGAGTAAATAATTTTTGGTTAACTTTGAACATCAGAGCCAGATGCAAGTTGTGACATAATTGGATGGGTGTGCATTTGGCAGCAACGAAGCCTCAGAAAACACAGTGAGAGCATGATGTGGAACTTTAGGAGAGGTCAGTGGGAACAGGGCTGAGTTTCAAGAGAAATAGGCATTAATGACAGACCCTCAGTCAACTGGTTGGATCAAGGAACCAGCATTTGATTTTTTTGTTTCAAAATAGTCAGTGCTGACTGTGTCTACAACAGGTCTCATTGCTGACTTTGTGTGCATCAGTTTGCCTTATTACTGATAAGGGTGAATTTTTAAATCAGCAGTACTGCTATTGCTGGTGGATTGGAGTGAGTGGGAATCAGTTTATTGGGTGTGTAATGCATCTGGCCAGTCCCTGCCTAACCTGTACCACGATCATGTTTCCATATTTCAATGTTTCAAGTTTCCATTGCCAACATATGAGTCAGGAGCACAATGGGATACTGCTTTGGCTGAGCACATGGTTTAAGAGTCTGCAGAATTGTAGTCAACAATAGGACCAGCAGATCAGCTGATTTCCTGAGCACTGACTCTTCAGCTTCTCCATGACAATTTTTACATGTTTTTACGTGCATAACTTAAAATTTTATATCTCCATGTGGCTCAAAATAAAACCTCTTTTCGAGCTACAATCTGTGTGAGAAACACTGACCATTCTCACATTTCCATATGGAGGAATGGGTACAAGATGAAAATTCTCAACAAAGCACAGCTGTATTTGATCCTTTTGGCAACTTGAGGGCTTTGCAGAGCCTCGGCCCAGAGGTGGAATATTGTAGAAAACCATCTGTTGCTTCTGGACTCAGTGCTATTTAGACCATTCAACTGGATGAGGATAAACAACTTCATGTTAGAGTCTACTGTTTACAAGATCATAACGATGAAACTCAGCTCCAGTACTCTGCAAGATGAGGACCAAAGCAGCACCACAGGGTGGATAGTGTTTTTACCAGGCTTTCAAACTTTTATCAGGAACTCAGGAGCTGTCTTAGCTACAACTCAGAATTGTGAATCAGCCCAAAATGTTACTGCAGTCCCCAGGTCTGTGCTGAATTAGCTAATCTCTTTTTGGGATGACAGTTGAGGGACTACAGTTAGTAGAAGTGCAATAGGCTAGGATTTAACCCTGGGCAGATGGGAGCCGACCACCGACTGAAAAGTTGGTGGCGAACCGCTTCCGCCTCACTTGGGGATCCAACCTGTATTTTGCGGGTAGCCAGGCTTTAATTGGTGTGAGGCGGGACTTCCACCCACTTGAGGTAGGAAGTCCTGCTTAATAGAGCTGCTGGTCAATCAGCAAACTGGCAGCTCCCTGTCCCAGCAGCGCCACTGGGAGGGCGTGGCCACTGCTGGGACTACAGCCCAGCTTGAAGAAGATGTTGGGGAACCCAGAACAAAGGTAAGTTTTGATTGCCTCGTTGGGGGTGATCGGGTGGGCCCTGGAGAGGCAAGTGGTCAATGGGGGGACGGGGGGGCATGTTGGGGGTGGTTGGGGCAGTGGAGACAACCCTCCATCAGGCACAGGGTGCCCAATCATGAGGGTCTTCCCCCACCCGGGGCAGCCAGAGAGCTGCCTGCTTTTGTCAGGCGGCATCTCTCGGGCCTTGGCCACCTGACTAACTATGGCTAAAATCCCCGTGGTCGCGGGCGAAGGCCCTTAAGTGGCCATTAACGGCCACTTAAGGGCCTTGATTAGCCTGGGGTGGGCTGTTCTTCTCCGCTGCGGAGGCAGCAAGGGGTCGGGAAGGGCTCCCAGAGCCTCCTGCTCCATTTAATGCCACCCCCCCGCCACCATCCCACTCTTTGTGGGGGCATAAAATTAGGCCTCATGGGCTAGGAAGGATAAGTTCCAGCTCCTAATGGCTATCTGATGATTCCTTCAGCACTACAAACCCTTACCCACCCCTGAGCATTCTGTTCCTCTTATTCTGACCTATTGTGCATACTTCCATCCCTTCGCCCCACCATTGGTATCCATACCTTTAGCTGTCTACATTCCACATTCTGGAATACCCTCCCTAAACCCCTCTGCCTCTCCACATTCCTCTCCTCCTTTAGGATCTTCCTTTAACCACAGCTGTTTCACACTTAATATCTTTTTTGTTTTGCCATTCATTTTTGTCTGATTACACCTCTATGACATGACTTGCGAAATTTTCTAATTTAAGAGTACTTTATAAAAGCAAGATGTTGTTGTTGTTGGAAATTGTGTGCATATTGATGTGGGATAACCATATGTCCTTCATATTTGATGTTTTCCAACACTGACTATCTAGGCTAACGTGAAGAATGGCACTTCGATGAGCAGAGGACTGTTGATGCGGGTGAAATTGTACCCAAATATTAACTGATGTTTTCAGGAGAGGTTGAGGGGCTGGGTGGGTGAAGCTGGAAAAACAAGCATTAAGAAAAACTCTACATCACTTCACCTACCCTGGAACTTTCTCCCAGTCAACAGTATCCAAAACTTTATCTGTGTTCATGAAGCTAATTTTAAATTTCGAATACATTTCCAGTTAGTGAACCAAGGGCATTGCAGATTGCATTGATTATGCATTTTGGTATCCTGCTATAATTTCTCTTGTCTCTCTTTGCTCCCAAAAATCAACAAAATCAATTTTTAACACGTGTAGAGCAGGATTGTCCCTTATCAGTGGTTCAGTGGTTTTCGAGTGGGGCAGGATTCACAACTGCCACTCCAACAGAGCTGAAATACCAAGCCCACATGTCTGCGTAGCCAAGAGGGAGCCTGCTAATGCCTAGCTGTGAAATTCCATTGTAACTACATATGACCGGGCAGTTACAGGTGGAGACACAAGCTGAAGATCAGAAAATTGGCTGCTGTGGTGCCTCGGTAGAGAACTTGGCCTCCATTAGAAAGTGGACAATATATTACAAAGCCCTCTCCCTTGATGGGGGGAACCAGAGGACTGTGACCACTACTTTTCTGGCCTACCACCCCCCTTCCCCATTGTGGCTCCGAGAAGGGACAGTATTGCAGGTGGATGGAAGGAAATTCATCTGGGGATCTGGGCCCCGCCCTCCCTCACACAGCGATCTACATGTGGCAGGTGGGCAAAGAGAGGCCAACAGTGATCCCGGTTGGGATGCAGGCGGAGAACAGAAATACGTCAGGTCTTGATGCCAAAGTCATCCTCACCACCGGCATTTTCATTCACTCTTCTCCTTGATCCCACTTGAGTTTGGGCGGATTGCAGAGGAGAATTATGGCCCTACACTCCTTACATTTACCTCCCACATAACCTGCGTGTTATGCCATGTAATATTACAAAGCAATTCCACATGCATCAATTGTTCCACCCAGTTCATACTTACATAGTTTAGAATATTATCAGGAACAAAACTCAGAATTTCATATTAGGTTTTCTGTGGGGATGTGAAACAGAGTGAAAGGCGAAAAAAGACATGATGGACTGAATGGCTTCCTTCACTTTAAGTATTTTGAAGATTCTGTGAAAGAGGTAGTTGGATAAAAAGAGAGCTGTAGATTGATAGAGAGAATGTGAAAATTTATACAATATACACAGACGCAGGTCAGATAAAGCTCTCAGTCTGTGTAAACCCATGTCTTATGATATATCCTTCACAGAGCTATTAATATTACTGAAAGATTAGGACTGATATTTATGATCAGAAAGAGTGACAGATTGCAAACCGATTTAGCTGTGTTACTTTTTAAGAGTGACATAAATCAAAACTAGTCATAGTTTTAAACTAAAGTAAGTTACTGTCACTTGTAACAAATGACCCTTGTTAGATCAGCCTTGGGCATATCCTGCCCATCATGTCTAACCATGTAATACAGTACATGTTGTGTATTTCTTTATACATTTATATTTACATCAATGTACATTCCAGATTAAGTTTCCTGCCTGAATGATCTCAAGTTATGTAACATGTCCTGAGGTTACTCCTGTCAGGCAGATCTGTCTACAGCACATAATCTTGAATCACTTCTCTTCAAACCTAATCCAAAGAAGTGCAGTGATATATAAAAAGAATGTTTCTTATATACTTCCCTGCCATTCTGGTAGTCTAATTGACACAAGCAAGCTTACATGCAAACCTCGGGCATTCTGTGCTGTCATTTATCTGTTCAACAGAACATTCTCTTTCCACGGTCTTGAATGTATATTGTCAATAGCATAATTTGTGTTATCTCAGTTTTCTGGCTTACAGTATATGTCCACGAAATTAGACAGAGCCCGAAAACAGGCGCGGGATCATGTGATGGGATTACCCTGTGCCCAATACTTCTGATGCAGGTAGCATGCAAACTTTCTGCTGCCTGTTAGTGCTGACTGCATGCTGCAATTATTTAAATTAAACAGGCTGCTGAATGGCTGTATGAGTGAGTAGGGGGCACAAAACCATGAGAGGCTAGCATGAGTTAACGCTAATCTGTGCTATTTGAAGCCAGCCTGCACCTCTCTAAGGGGCTGGAGCAGGTGCTGGAAGTCGTTCTACAACTGATTCTGACCTGGGAGAAACAGAAGAATGGCAAAATGTAGCAGAGAGTGGGCTCCAAGGTTTTCTGATACAGCCCTGGAGGTCTTGGTGCAGGAGAAGGAGAGATGCCATCTGTCCACAGGCAGCCAGGAGGCCATCCAGACAAACTTTGTGAAAGCAGTGGGATCAGATAGCCATGGCGGTCAATGCCAGGAATCAAGCCCCAAAGTACCTGAGTGCATCTCACTCACCATCCAGATTCCATTCTGAATACTGATGAAAGTGATGGTTCCTCTGGGGTGTGCATTCAGAGTCTACACCATGGCACCACGGCTGGTTCAGCCGTACAAGGGGGCAGGAGAAAGATTGGAAAAGCGATAGTGATAGATGATTCGATAGAGGAACAGACAGGCGTTTCTGCGGCCGCAGACATGAATCCAGGATGGTGTGTTGCCTCCCTGGTGCCAGTGTCAAGGATGTCACTGAGCAGCTGCAGAGAACTCTAAGGGGAGGTGAACAGCCAGCAGTCGTGGTCCATATCGGGACCACCGACATAGGTAGAAAGAGTGATGAGGTCCCGCAGGCAGAGTTTAGGGAGCTAGGAAAGAAACTGGCAAGTAGGATCTCAAAGGTAGTAATCTTTGGATTACTCCCAGTACCACGCACTAGAAAGTATAGAAATAGGAGGATAGAGCAGATGAATGCGTGGCTGGAAAGATGGTGCAGGAGGTAGGGCTTTAGATTTCTGGGACATTGGAACTGGTTCTGGGGGAGATGGGACCTATACAGGCTGGATGGGTTGCACCTGATCAGAGCTGGAAGCAATGTCCTTACGGGCGATTTGCTAGTGCTATTGGGGAGAATTTAAACCAAGTTGGAAGAAGTGTGGGGACCAGGAAATAATATTAGAGAGGAAAACCAAGGTTCACAGAGAATTGGGAAAGACAGATGGCACTAGAGTAGAAAATTGTAAGGTATTAGGTGGGGTCAGAGTCAGAGGGAATATAAGAAGGTCTAAATTAGGGTTACTGTGCATGTATGTGAATGAGCAGAGTGTGATAAATAAGGTTGGTGAGCTGCAAGCACAGATAGCTACGTGGATAGATGGGGCTGGATTTAGTGAGGCCATTTGGAATGGGAATGGAGACTTGGAGGGCCAGAGGATAGCATTGGATGCGTCCGCCGGAAATCTGATGTCGTGAGGTTGGTTCCGGATTTAGTCAGTGGCGGAAAAGCTCCAAGGCGTCATTGCCACCTCAATGTGACGGGACTGCCACTTGAATTGCTGAACAGGTTGTTATACTACATTAGCATGCAATTGATAGCATTTCAATGGGGGGCTTGGAATTAAGTGAACGGTGGGCGACCCTCGCGAACCTTTGGATCCCTGGCCGTTGAAAGGTGGCAACAGTGAAGCAAGGTTTCAGTGCTGCAATGAGAAGGGGGGGACTGGAGGCCATTGTTGACCTACAGCGCTGTGCACTCTGCATGGGGAGCTTGGTCTCGGATTGTCTGCAAGGGTGGCTTGGTCGGAGAGGGTCGGATGGCCATACTACAGGGTGAGAGGGTCAGGTGGCCATATTAGTGGGTGCTAGGCTGGCTCTAAGCAGGGGTGGACACTAAGAGCCCTTAGCACGTAAGCCGAGAAGAATAGCAAAGGCAAAGGTATCAAGGCAACTTCGTCTCTGCAAGGACAGCACTCTGGAGGTCTACTGATCAACTGGCATGGATCTCATATACCCTGTCTCTGTGGACCCCTTTGGCGTGATGTAGCAACTCCGATGGAGGGAAGGCCAGGAGTCAGCTGTGCCTGCCCATGAAGCTCCACGGCAAAAGCGACAGCAGCCAGCCATGCCAAGAAGGGCCCACCTGCACCAGAGTGTGTACCGGACTCAAATCAGTTACCTCCAAATGTTTGAGTGGCATTGTCAGCGAAGACTCTGGCTCTCCAAGCAGGCTGACACCAACTTATGTGCCATGCTGCAGGATGAGTTGTGACCTCTCGGATTTGGTGGTCACACTATGCCAGTGGTCATGAATGGCACTCAACATTTACACCTCTGGATCTTTCCAGGGATCCACTGGGCACGTGTGGGGTGTCCCAGGCAACAGCCCACCACTGCATCAAGGAGTTGACCAATGCTCTGTTCAAGAGGGCCGGTGACTATGTGTGCTACTGGACTGACCATGAAATTAGGGCAGAGAGGGCCATGGGATTCAGGGCCATCGCTGGATTCCCCCAGATGCAAGGTGTGATAGACTGCACACATGAGGCCATCAAAGCTCTAACGGACCAGACAGCCACTTTCATCAACAGGAAGGGCTTTCATTCCATCAGTGTTCAACTGGTCTGTGACCACAAAAAGCATTGCCTGCAGGTGTGCGCTCGCTTCCTGGGAAGCAGCCATGATGCCTACATACTTCACCAGTCCCAGGTGCCATAGCTTTTCAGGCCCACTGCCCTCCTTCAGGGATGGATTCTTGGGGACAAGGGTGATCCATTGAAGACATGGCTACTGACCCTTGTTATGAAGCCTCACACTGCAGCAGAGGAGAGGTACCAAACCTGCTGTGGGTCCACCTGAGTGACCATCGAGCAGGCCATTGGGCTACTGAAGATGAAATTCTGTTGCCTGGATCAATCTGGTGGAGCCCTGCAGTATGCCCCAGTGAGGGTCTCGCGTATCGTGGTGATCTGCTGCACTCTGCATAATCTTGCATTGCAGAGAGGACATGATTGATCGCCACTCCTTAACCGATGAGGAGGATGTGGAGGAGACTAATGAGCAGGTAGCACTGGATTTTGAACCCCTTGCACCGGAGGCCAGGCACACTGAGTGACAGGCCAAGGTGGCAAGAGACAATCTCATACTTTCCTCTTTCCAGTCACCATGATGGGCTCTCAGAGTGAACAATAAAGACTCACCTCAATGCATTCAGTCTATCACCTCCTTTCTGTCTGGATTCTGTGCCAAGCACCCAGCCTTACCACGTGCTCGGGCACATCTGAGACACTTACCGAAGGAGGGCTGTGCCTGCACTGGCAGCCCAATGAGGGAAATGGATGAAGGCAGCAGCTCACAATTAAGGCATGAAAGAATAAGCATTTTGCAACAACGAATGTGAACTGTAATAACGATAGAACTTAACAACACAATACAAATGGCAAATGTCAAACACCTGTGAAACCCCAAGTGTGTCTATGTGCATTTCTTCATATGTTATTGTATGCTTCTACTCAGTGTGACCCCTGAGAAATTAGCTGGCCTGGAGGCAGGCTGCCGATTATTGTGGGATCGCTTTAAGAGACTATAAGCGGAGAGTCACTGAAGGAAGTGATGTTGCGTCAGGCATGACCAGAGGGATGTGAGTGTAAACCGAGAGAGTAAGGCATGTGTACGTGTGCTCCTGTATTAATTGTGTGTATATATGTTCCAGGTTAATTTACAATAAAGACCCACATATTCTTAGTATATTATTTGTATTCCTGTGAATCTTATAATAGCTCACAACCAAAGGAACAAATAATATTACACTGATCAAGTTACCCCTTGGCCTGTGATGACTTGGGCAGCTGTCCTCTGGAGGTCTCGGGCTACCTGAGAGTTACCTGCACAGGCGCAGGACTCTCCTCAGGCATTGTGGCTACTGGAGCTGGGGTCACTGGCAGAGGGGCTGAGGACCAGCTGTCCACACCCAGAGTGCCCTGAAGGGAACATCCAGCTGTGGAGGTCAGCCTCTCCTCCTCCATTTTGAGGCTGAATTGAACCTCCCTGCTCACCAGAGAAAGATGAGGAGCTGGAGAAGACTCCAATGGCCTTGCCCTTCTCTTGCCTTGCCACTGCTGCGTTGAGCTCATGGCTAAGGCAATGGTGTGCAGGCCTGCACACATTTGTGGGATCTAGCTCTCCACGAGGGTCACCAACCTCTCAATGGAGGAAGCCATGTGCTCGCATGCCTGAGACACAGCAGCAGCCATGGCATGGATGGACTCCTCCATCATCTGCTCATGGCTGGGCATGGCCTCTGGCATCTCCCCCAGATGTTGCCATACCTCTCTCTGAAACTCCAGCATGCCCTGTGCTGTTGACACCAGAGACTCGTCATTAGCCTAAGGCTCAGCATAGGATTGGACACCCACAATCCTCTGACTGTTAGTGGCCTTGGCTGTCTCAGCCTCAGCCAGCTAATAGGGTGTGTGTGCGGTGCTCTCACCAGCTTGTGACCCTGATTCTAAAGCCGAGTGCAATCCCACCAAGGTGAAAATATCTGCACTGGTGAGGTGCAGGAGAGTCATGTGACCAGCGTCTTCTGACTGCTCCTCCTCAGAGGATGACGGCTGTCCCGTTTCAGTTGGTCGCCTGCGAAAGCTGAGCTGCATGAGAGAACACAAACGTGTGGGTTAGGCTGTGCAGATCTTCTCATGCATGATGTGGATCTCCAGAAGTGTGATGGATGCTGAATGAAGAGGATCCTCACTCTCTTGTGCCTGCTAGCTCCAGTGCTGCCTCCTTAGCTGTCGACAGAGGACATATATGTGGAATTCCACTGCCAGTCCTTGAAGTCTCCCTGTTGTTATGAGCCCATTTGTCCTGCAAGTAGAAAGAGGGAGATAGTAAGAGCTTGCATGACTAGCGAGAAAACAGTTCTGCCAATGGCAGCCCCTCGTCCCCTGCTGGAGAGTATTCCATCACACTCTTGATGCCTTGTAGATGGTGGACAGACTGTGGGGAGTCAGGAGGTGAGTTACTCGCCTCAGGATTGCTAGCTTCTGACCTGCTCTTGTAGTCACGGTATTTATATGGCTACTCCAGTTCAGTTTCTGGTCAATGATAACCCCCAGGATGTTGATCGTGGGGGATTCAGAGATCATAATGCCATTGAATGTCAAGGGGAGATGGTTAGATTCTCTCTTGCTGGAGATGGTCATTGCCTGGCACTTGTGTGGCGCGAATGTTACTTGCCACATATCTGCCCAAGCTGCAACATCAGAGGGAGATAGGGCAGAAGTAGCAGAGAAGACAAGCTGCTCAAAGAGGAAGGAGGAGGGCTGTCAACAGGAGGCCTTACCCACCTAGGGTCTTCAGGGAGCACTTCTTCTACCTACATCTAAGCCAGGAGCACTGTGTTCAGCAGCTGCGCTTCACCAAAGAGGTGGTCACAGAACTGTGTCACCTCTTGAAATCCGACCTACAATTGCAGAGTAGGGCGAGGACAGCACTGCCAGTGGCCACAAGGTGACCGTGGTCCTGAATGTTTTCGCCAGCGATCCTTCCAGGCAAAAACAGGCAACATAGCTAACAACAGCAGTTCGCCATCCGTCACTGAACCCAGAGGCTGTGTATGGCAGGAAAGGGGACTACATTGTCTCTTCTCTAAACAAAGAGAAGCAGGAGGAGTGCGCAGGCTTCCCCAAGGTGCAAGGTGACAATGATTGCAGACACGTGGCTTTGAGGGCACCGCTTCTCAATGCTGAGATGTACCGTAACTGCAAAAGATACAAGTCACTCAATCTGCAGTTGGGGTGCAATGATGTGTCAAACATCATGCTGGTGAATGCCCACTATCCTGACAGCAGTCACGATGTACTCATCCTGCGCCAGTTCACTGTGCCAGTACTTTTCCAGCCACCACTTCGAACCTGAGGGAGGCTGCTCAGTGACAAGGGCTACCTGCTCGATATCTGGCTAGTGGCTCCCCTCCATAACCCCACCACACATGGACAGCACAGACAATGAGAGCCATGCTGCCATGAGGAATGTCATTGAGTAGATCTTCAGGGTGGTGGAGCAATGGTTGCACTGCCTGGACCGCTTGGGGGTTGCCCTCCAGTACTTGATGGACCATGTCTCCCAATTGATGATAGTTTGCTACATCCTCCACAACCTGTCTATCAGGAGGGCGCAGCTCTTGCCACCACAGGTTCGGCAACTACCTCAGGAGGAGGAGGAGGGTGGGAGGAGGCAGATGACACATCCATGTACCAAGCGGGCTGTCTGTGAGTGCATCATCAGACTCCAGTTCCCCTGAATGAAACCCCAGATCCTCATTGCTCAACACTTCTCCACCTTAACATCTCTCTGTTACAGCCCATCACAGCTTCCTCTTGGTCACAATCCTGAAGACACCACAAAACCACCATTCTATACCAACTTTATCCAATATCCCATCCAATATCCCATACAATAATCAACTAATCACCTTTGTGCATTCCCTTAGTGTCTGTCTTGCGGTGCCTTTGCCCGTTCTAGTGCTGATATGCATTCCAATCCAGTGGCTGCAGAATGGCTGGTAGATGACTGCTGACTTTCAATGGGGGAGACTTCAGAAGGCCTTGCAGCTCTGGTCCTTGAAGGCCCATCTTTGGATGTCACCACCTTGGCATGGGCCGAGTCTGGGCTGACTGGCTGAGAGGCAACAGCAGGGGCACTGGCAGAGTAGCAGTGATGGGAGAACAAATGCTGTTGTCCTGAAGAATGTCAGCAGTTTCGTGCACTACAGAGCCACTGTCACTCCCTGGGGAGGCACCTCAGAAATCCTATTAATCTGTTGGAGCACAGCTTGCTGTGAGAGCCGGATATCTGATGTAATTCCTATATTTAAGAAAGGGGACAGAAGATGCCCAAGGAATTATAGAGGGAGATTGGGCAGAGCTTAACATTGGTGGTAGGAAAAATAATGGAATCCCTACAAAAGGAGAGAATAGAAGAATATCTACAAAATAAAAATATTATAATGAACAGTCAGCATGGAATTCAAAAGGGAAAATCTTGCTTGACCAACCTTATTTAATTTTTTGAGGACGTAACAGAGAGAGTGGACAATGGTGATGCAGTAGATGTAATTTATCTTGATTTTCAAATGGCCTTCGATAATTTGCCCCACAATAGACTAATGAATAAGGTCAGAGAATGCAGAGTCAGAGGACAAGTGGCAGAATGGATTGCTAGCTGGCTTCAAGACAGAAAGCAGAAAGTGGGAGTAAGGGTAGTTATTCAGATGGCAGAAGGTGGGTAGTGGTGTTCCACAAGGATCAGTGCTGGGGCCACTGCTGTTCACAATTTACATTAATGATTTGGACTTTGGACTCAAAAACACAATTTCTAAATTTGTGGTTCACGCCAAATGATGCCGGGGATAGTCAATACTGAGGAGGACAGCAACAAATTACAGGAGGATATTAATAAACTTGCAGAATGGGCAAATAATTGGCAAATGAAGTTCAACACATAAATGTGAGGTAGTACATTTTGGTAGGAAGAATGGGAAGGTCACTTATTACTTGGAAGGTGCAAGTCCATGTGAGGTAAAGTAACAAAGGGATTGCGGAGTACAAATACACCAATCACTAAATGTTGTGCCGCAGGTTAGCAGGTCCATAAAAAAGCAAACTAAGCACTGGGCTTTATTTCTGGAGGGATAGAATTGAAAAGTAGGGAAGTTATGTTAAGCCTGTATCGAACCTTGGTCGACCATACTTGGATTACTACATGCAGTTCTGGTTGTCATGTTATAAAAAGGATATAGAGGCATTGGAGACGGTGCAGAGAAGACTTACAAGGATGATACCAGAAATGTATGGGTATACATATCAGGAAAGCATGTACAGGTTGGGTCTCTTTTCTCTTGAAAAATAAAGCTGAGGGATGACCTAATAGAGGTGTTTAAAATTATAAAAGGTTTTGATAGAATAGATACAGAGAGAATGAAGAACATAACTAGAAGCCATCAATATAAGTTAGTCACCAAGAAATCTAATAGGGAATTCAGAAGAATCTTCTCGACCCAAAGAGTGGTGAGACTGTGGAACTCACTACACAGGGAGTGATTAAAGTGAATAGTATCGATGCATTTAAGGGGAAGCTAGACAAGTATATAAGGGAGAAGGGAACAGATGGTTATGATAGATTTCAATGACGAAAGATGGGAGAAAGTTTGGGTGGAGCATAAATGCCAGTATGGACTCAATGGGCTGAATGGCCTGTTTCTGTTTTGTATATCCTATGTAAACCTTCAAGCCCCTTTGAGCACTGGTATCTGCAGCCGTGATGGCAGCAGTCCGAACCTGCATGGCACCAAGCTGGGTTTGTATGGCAACAAGCAGAAATTTCATGACTTCAGTCTGAGCTTCCACTGCAGCACTCAAGCATGGCATACCTTTTGCCTGTGCTGCAATGGAAGGTAAGACATCCTCCTTCAGATGCTGCATCGTGGCTGGGTCTGCAACTGTTCTCAAGGAGTTGGCCACCATTTCCACGCTGGAAGGGATATGCTCCAAGATCTGCAAATGGCCCTGTGCCAAGTTGGAGCCAGATCCCTCCATGCTCCTTGACAGTGACAGTAGGCTCTCTGACAGGCCTGCCAATGCACCAAGCATTTCTGTGTGCATGCCCATCAGCTTTTTACAGTACGCCACCCCTTTGAAATCTGAGCCCTCTACAACAGAACTCGTGTGCAGCCTTGCCTATTGGGAAGCTGGCACACATGCTATCCTTTCCCCCGGCATGGCTGAAGGCCTCTTGTGCCTAATGATTCAACACACGCAGGTCCTGCATCTTTACTACCTTCTTCTTTCGGCACTGCATCCATGTCCCCGGTGCCAGACTCGTGACTGCCATGGCCATCTGCTCCCCGTCCCCTGTGAACACTTGACTCCCTCCTGGCCCTCTGAGGGAAGATAATCTCTCTTCTTCAGTCAACCTCATGCACCAGCAACTCCAGCGTGGCATCCAGAAACCTGGGGGCACACTTTCTTGTCTGTTTTGTCATTTTGGCTGCTTCTTGAAGGTCTTCAAATTTTGTTCAAGCTGTTACAGCCCCTGCTGAAGCCAGAATGCACCTTGCTTTTAAGAGATACAATCTGCCTTTAGGTTGTTGAAATCTAAAGAAGAGAAGGACATTCTTTTGATAACCACCATTGCTTCCTCAACCATCATGGGTGAATAACTGAAAGCATAGCTTTGTTAAGAGGCAAATTATGTTTCATTAACTTGCTTGAGTTCTTTGATGAGGTAATGGAGAAGGTGGATGAGTGTAGTGCAGTTCATGTTGTGTATTTGGGCTTTCAAAATGTGTTTGATAAAGTGCCACATGAAATCAAAGCCCATGGAATTAAAGGAGCAGTGGCTGCATGGATACAAAATTGGCTAAGGGACAGAAAGCAGAGCGTAGTGTTGAACTGACTGGAGAGAAGAGTGCAGTGGTGTCCCTAGGGGTCAGTGTTGGAACCACTGATCTATTTGATATGCATTAATAACCTGGGCGAGGGCATAATTGCAAAGTTTGCTGATGTCATGAAACCTGAAAATGTAGTAAACAGTGAGGATAGTAACAGACTTCAAGAGGACATAGACAAATGAGCAGGCATTTGACAGATAAAATTTAACACAGAGAATTGTGAAGTGATTCATTTTGGTCAGAAGAATGAGGAGAGAGGAGAGGCAATATGTACTAAATGGTACAATTTTAATGGGGATGCACAAACAGAGAGATCTGATTGTGTATGTGCAGTTTTTGAAGGTGGCAGGACAAGTTGAGAAGGCTGTTAAAAATGCTTACAGGATTCTTGGCTTTATAAATAGAGGCACAGAGTACAAAACCAATGAGGTTATGCTAAACCTTTATTAAACACTGGGTAGACACCAGTTGGAATATTGTGATCAATTCTGAACAGGCCTTACAGATGGTGCAGAGGATATTTACTAGAATGGTACCAGAGATGAAAGACTTCAGTTACGTGGAGATACTAGTGAAACTGGGGTGGTTCTTCTTGCAGCAGCGGAGATTTGATGGAGGTGTGCAAAATCTTGAAGGGTTTTGATAGATTCATGGAGGAGAAACTGTTTCTAATGGCAGAAGGGTTGGTAACAAGAAGAAACGATTTAAGGTAATTGACAAAAGAATCAGAGGCAAAATGAGGAAACTTTTTAACACAGCCCATTGATATAATCTGAAATGCACTGCCTGAAAGAGTGGTGGAAGCAGTTTCAATAATAACTTTCAAAGGGAATTGAATAAATATTTGAAAAAGAAAAGAAATTGTTAGACTATGGGAAAGTGGAACTAATTACATAGTTCTTTCAGAGAGCTGGGAAAGGCATGATGGGCTGAATATCATTCTATGACTATGATTTGAACATCACCAAAAAAACTTATTTAACTAGTCATTTATCTCATTACTATTTGTGGAATGTTGCTGGTGCCAAAGGGCTGCTGGATTTGTGTACATAACTTTTACTGTACATCAACAGTCATTAATTGTGTGAAGTGGATTGATATCATTGTTAGTTTTATTATTTATTATTTAAGTTCAGGGGAGGACTGATCATAAAATAAGGGCAAGAAATGTTACGGGGAGAGAAAGGGATTGAGGCTAGAGGGGAGTGACAAATCACCTATCTGTGACAAGCTCTTATCATGTGTTCTTCTGCAGTGTGAGACAGATTGCACAACCACCTCCTAAGATAAAGGAACATTATTTTAGCTTTGGATGGACCTGGACTTTATAGCAATTTACCATGGAAGGGTGTTCTCCTTTAACTAAAGAGACAGTGTAGCTGTTTTCAAGCTTTATGCTTGCCTTTCATCGATAGAAACAAATAGAAAATGTTTCAGGGCTCTAGAGTTCTGTGATAATTAGAAGATTATGATTAAACAGTGCAATAATAATGCAGTTTTCCTTTTCTTAAATCAGTTGATTGAGGTGGTTGAACCCAACTGTTAGAAAAATATATTCAAATTCAGTTTATTTTCAACAAGGGCATGAGTTTTCATGGCCCACAACAAGATCTAATGCATAATTTAGTTTGCTTAGTGTAGCGATATAAATCTCTAAGTAACTGTATATGTCTTATGCAAATGAGATTCACACACTGTTCGCTTTTGAAGAAGATTTCTACAGATTTCTCCAAACTTGTACAATGTTCTGCTGCTGAAGACCCATGGGATACAGTTACTATATTCAACAGACAGTATATAGATATCTCTAAGACTGTGTCCCTTTCTGTACTTTAAACCTGTACAACTGGTCTAGCAAATATTCATAAATATTGTAAGATAGTAAAAGAAGATCATAGCTGAACCAGACTGAAACTGATGGCTAACTACGAAACAATATTCTCACTTTTAGCACCATGAGACATATGCACCCACAAAATCAGAAATCAGAGTAATGATTTTAGTTCCCTATTATTGATGTGCAATTTGGATTCATTCCTGTAACCTCAGTATGCACAATGGGGATCCAGTTTACATGTGAGCATGTTCAAAGGGATAATTTCCTAAATTTCCAGTGTATAGCAATAGCATTGCAGTTCTAAATTCTCAGTTTGCTCAGGAGGAATCCAGTTTAACATTCCTACCATATGTACCAGAAATTTAGTTCTGCATTTTCAATGTGGGGTTCCAATTCTAAATTCCCATTGTGTGTAGTGGAAATCCAATCCTGTAGTTCCAGTGTGTGAGATGGGATCTGGTCCTATGGAGAGAATTTCCAGTGTTATGCATTGATAAAACATGTAAATGCCCAGTTTGAAGGGAAAATTGCAAGAAGTGCCCCAGGCGTCTGCTGCATGATATTGTTTGACTGGGCTACTCTGGCTGCTCATGAGGCCCAGCTGTCATGTGTAGGCATTTGAAAATCACGTGGTGTGCTTCTGAAATGCAGCATCCTAGTTAGATGCATTATGAAATGGACACACTTCTAAACTCTCTTTCTGGCCATCATAGGTGAGAAAATTTGCAGGTGCATTAGTCATAGTTTTGCAAAGCTCTCTAGAATTGTGCCTTTAGATTGAAAATTTGTAAAGACCACTGCAGTACTTTTGAAATGTAGGTAAACATGCAGCCAATTTGTGTACAACACAGTCCCACAAGCAGCAAATGAAAAGAATAACCTGTAATCTATTCAGGGGTATGGTGGTTGAGTTAAGAAGGGCCAGGATACTGGAAGAACTTTGTGCTTTTCATTGAACAGTAGCATGGGATCTTTTGTGTCCAACAAATCAGGCAATGAGCTTCAGTTTCTTATCAAAGAGACAGCATCTGGTAATGCAACATTGCTTCTGTACTGCTGTGAAACGACAGCCTAGATGCTTGAACTCAAAGGCAAGAGTTCACCCAAGTGAGCCAAGCTGACAGTTAAGCACTGATAATTCATTGAGTCCTTTATGAGTGATCAAGCACCCATTCAGGATGTACAGTTCAAATGTCGAGTTCATTGCTTATATCTAGCTACATATTTGACAACTTCACTGAACTGCAGTTCAACTTTGAACAATTGGCACCTCCAGGGCATCTGCAACACAGCCCAATTAATAGAGGTCCTAAGTGCAACTATAGATTCTCCTCAGGAATGTCATACCATTAATGAAAAGACCTTGGGCTCTAAATTTTGTTAGGAAGTTGTTATCTGGAGTCATCATGCTGAGGAATCATCTGGACAGGATCATGAAGTAAGGGTTCAACAATTGTATTGCAGCCCTACAATACCCTTCCACACAGATAGCAGGACTTGATGAGAGAGTGGCTATCAGCAAGGAAATGTTTGGACTAGTCATGGAGCATAGCACTGACCAGCCTCCATCCATACTACCCAGCTATCCTGCTCAAAAGATCTATGGAAAGCCAGAAAACAGGTGAAACCAGATAGCTATCACAATGGCAGATGTGGTATGGCTATTGCATGGCTATCTTATGACTCTGTAGAAGGAGGTATGGCACCAACAATATCTATTCCAGGAATCTCTCAATGATATCCAGCATCTAACTACCTCACATTCTTCTCTCAGGAAGGCTGCACCTAGAAGGAACACTAGAATAGGCAGTAGGATATGTTCTCCATAAGTAAGGGGAATCACCAGTGTAAGAGACACTGGGCTGGATATCCCTTTAAATTATCACCTATTTTTGGGTTGTACATGGAGTAAAATGGGTGGAAATGCCTAGTGCCTCAAAAGCACTGGTCTAACACTGTTGCAGAATTTTCCTGCCAAAAAATCCTCGTACCTTTCAAGGTCAATTGAGCGTTCACCCTGTTGCGTTTAAATCTGATCCATTTTCCTAACCATCTCCTAATTTATCCTATCACTACACAAGTGTCATACAGCTACCAGGAAAAGAAGCTCAATAATTTCCATTTTCGTTGTCTGTGGTGCATTATGGGTATATCCTGACAGGACAAAATCACAAATGTGGCAGTCCTCTCAAAGGCAGGACTCCCAAGTGTGTTGGCACTAATCAAACAGAGGCAGCTTTGGTGGATTGGACACGTGCTCAGGACAGTCACATACCCAAGTCCCTTCTGTATAGTGAGGTAGCCGGGGCCAGATGACCAGTAGGGCACCCAAAACTCAGCTTCAATGATGTTTGCAAATGTGGCATGAAGGCCCTAAATGTCGACTATCACACCTGGGAGTCACTAGCTGGCAAAAGAGGGAAGTAGCAACACATCCTGTAGACTGGTGTGCACTACCATGGCAACCAGTTGCTACAGCAGCTTGGCAATAGGGGCCAACGTCAAAAACAATAACTCGCAGATTCACTTGTCAGCTTCACATGCAGCACTTGTGGCAGAACCTGCCTCTCAAGGATTGGCCTTCACAGCCATCAGCAAAGGTTCACCAAGAGAAGACACCCCATCTAAATGGATTGTTTGCTGCGTGTCCATCATCTTTCGTAGATGAAAGGATGCCAACCACACACGTGTCAGTAAGGTCTCCTTGAGGTGAATACTGCTTGAAGGAAGCCATTTTGTTTGCATCACGTAAGGTTTGTGTTGTATTGCCTGCATATCTATCTGTTTTGCCCTTTAGAGATTCTGTCAGAACTTTGCTGTTAATTTAGTCAACTCTGTACATTGCGCAGCTTTGGACTGTGGTTTTCTGATTTTTTAACAATTATACAGAACTGCCCTGAGATTCCATTAGGAGATCTACCAGTCTGCAGCTGTAACCTTAACTGACAAAACACTTCCCCCTGCCCTTCTCTCCTCCCCCATTCTCCCCTTAAAAGGAAAATGGTGTGTTGGGCAGGGGATGTCCTAAGAGGGAGGTTCCCACTTTTGGCAGTGTGGGTAGAGATGAGAAATCATATAGGCAAGAAGTCACTTGTGGGAGTGGTGTACAGGCCACCTAACAACCACACTGCAGGATGTGGTATAAATAAAGAAATAATGGCAGCTTGTCAGAAAGGTACAGCGATATTTATGGAGGATTTTAACCTACATATAGACGGGAAAAATCAGATGGGCAGGAGTAGCTTAGATGAGGAGTACATAGAATGTTTTCAAAATAATTTCTTGGAACAATACATTCTGGAGCCAACTAGAGAGCAGGCTATACTAGACCTGGTATTGTGCAACGAGATAGGTTTAATTAATGACCTCATAGTTAAGGTGCCCCTAGGTAGCAGCAATCATAATATGATTGAATTTTGCATTCAGTTCGAGGGAGAGAAGAGTGGGTCCAAGATTTTAAACTTAAATAAGGGCAATTATGAGGGCATGAAAGCAGAGCTAGCTAAGGTGAACTGGCAAATCAGGTTAAGGGATAGGTCAATAGAGATGCAGTGGCAGACATTTAAGGGGATATTTCAGAATACACAGAATAGATACATTTTAATGGGAAAGAAAAATTCCAAGGGTGGGACCTGCCATCCGTGGTTACCTAAAACAGTTAAAGATAGTATGAAACTTAAAGAAAAAACCTAGAGTTGTGCAAAGATGGGAGACAGGTCAGAAGATTGGACAGAATATAAAAAAACAGCAACGAATGACTAAAAGATTGATAAGGAAGGTAAAATTAGAGTATGAGAGAAAGCTTGCTAGAAATATTAAGACAGATAGAGAGAGTTTCTATAGATATTTAAAAAAGAAAAGAGTTAACAAAGTGAGCGTTGGTCCTATCGAAAATGAGTCTGGGGAATTAATAATGGATAATAAGGAGATGGCAAATGAATTGAACAGATATTTTGCACGGTCTTCACTATTGAGGATACAAGTAACATCCCAGTAATAGCTGTAAGTCAGGAAATGGAAGGGAGGGAGGAACTCAAGAAAATTACAATCCACCAGGGAAGTGGTACTGAACAAATTGTTGGAGCTGCAGGCTGACAAGTCTTGGACTTCTAGGTCTTCATCCTAGGGTTTTAAAAGAAATAGCTAGTGAGATAGTTGATGCATTATTTTTAATTTTCCAAAATTCCCTAGATTCGGGGAAGGTTCCGTTAGATTAGGAAATAGTGAATGTAACTCTTTTATTCAAAAAGGGAGGGAGACAGAAAGCAGGCTATAGGCCAGTTAGCTTAATATTTGTCTTAGGGAAAATGTTAGAAGCTATTACTAAAGATGTTATAGCAGGGCATTTAGAAAAATTCAAGGTAATCAGGCAGAGTCAACATGGTTTTTTGAAAGGAAAATCGTGTTTAACCAATTTATTGGAGTTCTTTGAGGGAGTTACATGTCCTGTGGATAAAATGGAACTGCTGGATGTATTGTACTTAGATTTCCAGAAGGCATTTGATAAGGTGCCATATCAAAGATTGTTGCAGAAAATAAATGCTCATAGTGTAGGGGGTAACATATTGGCATGGAAAGAAGATTGGCTAACTAACAGGAAACAGAAATTAGGCATAAATGGGTCATTTTCTGGTTGGCAAGATGTAACGAGTGGTGTGCCACAGGGATCTGTGCTGGGGCCTCAACTTTTTACAATTTATATAAATGACTTAGATGAAGGGCCCGAAGGTATGGTTGCGAAATTTGCTGATGACACAGATAGGTAGGAAAGTAACTTGTGAAGAGGACATGAGGGGACTACAAAGGGACATAGATAGGTTAAGTGTCATACAGTCATAGAGTTATGCAGCACAGAAAGAGGCCCTTTGGCCCATTGTATCCGTGAGTGGGCAAAAAACTGGCAAATGGAGTATAATATAGGAAAGTGGGAAATTATCCATTTTGGCAGGAAGAATAAAAAAGAAGCATATTATCTAAATGGTGAGAGACTGCAGGGCTCTAAAGTGCAGAGGGATCTGGGTGTCCTAGTATATGAATCGCAAAAGTTTAGTATGCAGGTACAGCAGGTAATTAGGAAAGCTAATAGAATGTTATCGTTTATTGCGAGGGGAACTGAATATAAAAGTAGGGAGGTTCTGCTTCAGCTATCCAGGGCATTGGTGAGACCACATCTGGAGTACTGTGTATAGTACTGGTCTCCTTATTTAAGGAAGGATGTAAATGCATTGGAGGTAGTACAGAGGAGATTTACTAGACTAATACCTGGAATGAGCGAGCTGTCTTATGAGGAAAGATTGGACAGGCTAGGCTTGTATCTGCTGGAATTTAGAAGAGTAAGAGGCGACTTGATTGAAAGATATAAGATCCTGAGGGGTCTTGACAAGGTGAATGTGGAAAGGATGTTTCCCTTTATGGGAGGATCTAGAACTAGGGGGTCACTGTTTAAAAACACAGAGATGAAGAGAAATTTTTTCTCCCAGAGGGTCGTAAGTCTTTGGAACTCTCTTCCTCAAAAGGCGGTGGATGCAGAGTCCTTAAATATTTTTAAGGCAGAGGTAGATAGATTCTTGATAAGCAAGGGGGTGGAAGGTTATCAGGGGTGGAAGGTTAACGGGGGTAGGTGGAAATATGGAGTAATCAATTCAGCCATGAACTTATTGAATGGCGGAACAGGCTCGAAGGGCTGAGTGGCCTAGTCCTAAACTGTATGTTTGTATGTTAGCCCTGGATGGTGATTCAACGTAACATGTGCACTTGTGGAGGCTGGTCCACCTCACCAGGAAAGGCCACCATACTGGTGGAAAATATTAGAAAATACATCCTGGATTGACTGCTTGCGTTGGGGAATGATTGAAGCAGTTTGGGGGTGGGGGTGGGTGAATAGGGTGTGAGGTTAGGCAATCACCCTCCTGTGGGAGGTCAGTTACTCCAGCTTCTTGGTGTATGAGGCAGTTAGGGGCCAAAGAAACACACAAGTGGCACTTACACCCATTGGCTTCATTATGAATGAGGTACCCTCTCACTGATCTTGCAAATTCTGGCAGGGGGTCAATGTAGAAGGCCAATGGTGGATGTGATCACAACTGTGTACAACTGCAATAATCAACATCTGTGGAATTTTTGGAGGCATTATTTATTTTGAATCGTATTCAGACGCTTTTAAAGAGACTCTCGGTTGCTGAGTTTACACATTAGAATGTCATTTTCTTTTTTATAATTCATTTATTTTCACTTGCAATGTGCATCCTAATGATGTGCAATGCAGCAACGCTCGAGAGATAATGATACAATATCATGAAGAGACACAACTGTTCAGAAAGTATCAAGAGCTGTGAAGAAGCAATGAAGCACAGTACTGAGTGAAGAAAGATAAAGCAATAAATGCAGAAGCATTCTTAGTCATTATCTCAGTATTTATTCAGAAATGGAATAAAGGTGACTGACAGCATTGATAGTATCGCTGACAATACAGTCTGCTAGTTCTGTCACACATTTTATTTATGCATATATACATATATATATTTATATTTCAGTGTGCTCTACTAATGGGCTGAGGACAGAAATAACTGTAGCAAGGATAAACGCCTCATGAAATTTATCCTGGTCATTGCTTAAAGTATGGAAAGACTTGGAGCAACTGTAATAGAGAAGCAACAGGTACAAGTCAGAGATTTCCTTTTGGAGCCTAATGCAAATTCTTTGCCTAATATGTGATGTTCTTGGGATCTGAGTGAGGTTTAGCTAAATCTGATATAGAATATGAGGCAAAGATAGAGAAACAAAGACTGCAGCAGTTGAACATAAAAGCTCCTCTTTTATTCCTGTTTGTTTTAATTTCATTTTCTCTTTGCTAGCATGTGTGTTCTACAGCAGCCTCGAGAGTACACAATGCACAATGTAATTGCAATTTCAAAACACTACAACGCTACATCCCTTCCCTTTTTAAATGATAGACATAGCATGTTTCAATGGTTTGTTTATAAAAACATAAATGATAAACTTAAAACATAAATAGTTCCTTTTGTAATGTAGTCACTTAAGTACAGTGGACGTTTTCTCTCATGATTAGGATATTGTCTGACATGAGATGTAGTGTCATTTGAATCATGTTCTTCATCTGAGATGTCGATGTTGGAATCTGAATCAATGGTTACAAGTGGTGTTTTCAGTGCTTTGAAGAATGACACGTTTTTGGTGATGATTTGTGAACCGTGCTTAGCAGTGATCATTGATCCTTTTGTGTTGGTCTCAACAAATGTTTGGTGGCATAAGGGGTTGTTTGTTTTCCAATATGACCATGACGTTTCACAAGTACATTATCTCCTGGCTTAAGCAGTGTAGCTCTAAATTTCATGTTTTGCACCGCATTTACTTTAATTTGATCCTTCTGTTCTCGATTGCGTTTGCGTACATGTTGATCATGAGCTCCGCAGGGTAGCTCAGGTAGATGTGTGCACATAGGATGTGAAAAGATGAGTGTAGCTGGAGGTTTTCCAGTCGTCGGGTGAGGTGTCGCTCTGTAATTATGAAGAAAGTGATATAGCTCTTTCTTCCATGACTTTTTCTCAGCCATAGCTGTACGTATCACTTTTTTCAAGGTTTGCATAAATCTTTCGATTTCACCATTAGTTCTTGGCCAACGGGCTGTGATTTTCCTATGAATGAGCCCTAGGTAGTTTGTGAATTTACTGAACTCATTGCTGTCAAATGGGGGTTCATTGTCAGTTCTTACCATTTGAGGGATTCCAAATAAGGCAAAGCTCTGGTCAAGCTTTGGGATGACTGCTTTTGTTGAAGTTGACATAACTAATTCCACAATTGGGAATCTGCTGTAGTCGTCAGTGACAACAAGCAGGTGTTCACCCGTGGGCAAATCTGTGAAGTCAACGCTGACTTTAATCCATGTTCCTGAAGGTAGTTTGGACATCTTAAGAGGATTATGAAGATTTGACATTGTGGTTACTTGACATGGCAAACACTGATCAATTTTGTGCTCTACCATACGGTCAATTCCTGGGAACAATACCTTTTCCATAAGGAGTTGTTTGATTTTGAGAATTCCCTGGTGTCGTTCATATGCTATATCAGCAACACATTCCCTCAATGAGTGTGGAATGACAATACAGTTGTCTCATAATATGAGATTAGATGTGGTTGTAACAGTGAGCTCATTTCACACATTGTGAAGACCTTGTAGTGTGTGAATGATTTTGTTTGTTGACGCTTTCTCAATCACATCTTTCCAGTTTCGTGATTCTATAGCCTACATACTTAGTTGCAAAGCTTCATCTTGTATGTTGCTGTTTTGATGTTGGCTAATTTTAGCGACTTTGGCACTGCATTTATGCTAACGTAGTTAAGATGTTGTTTAGCAACCTTTTCCTCATGACTAGTTGGACCGACTGTCGGCAACAAATGTCACGAATGGTAATCCACTGGGTTGACCTTGACTGGCTGATACTCAACATGGAACTCGTACTCTTGTAGTTTGAGTATCCAACTTTCTATTTGAGTGGGTGCTTTGTGGATTGTTGAACAAGCTCACTAGTGGTCAATAATCGGTTATTACATTAAATTTGCTTCTATATAGTGTCATGGTGTTGTAGTTTTTTTCAGGAATATGCAGTTTGACTTTAAGGTTTGCAGAGGATCAGTATTGCTTTAAGAGCTGGCAAGCCCTAAGAGTTATAGGAAGGGGCATTTTCATTGCCTTAGAAACAGCCATTTGGAGACTGAGATTCAAAGGGTGCATTCTCGTTACCATAGATATAGTCACTGGGAGTGAGGCCTGATGCGATACATTTGTTTTAATTCAGTTTTGAACTGGCGTTTAGTGAGACAGTTTGTTCTAACAAACACAGACACAAAGGACACAGACAGCTATGATGAGCACACCTGAAAAAGAGCTCTCAATCATTTAAACTGAAGGAATAGGATTTTAATCTGTTTAATTATTATCTCTCAAAGTTCTAAAATATCAAGCCAAAACAGAGGTCTCTGATAACTTAAATTGAAGAAAGGGAAGTTAGACTGTAACAAGTGGTTAGCCCCGCAGCCTCACAGCTCCAGCGACCCGAGGGTTCAATTCCGGGTACTGACTGTGTGGAGTTTGCAAGTTCTCCCTGTGTCTGCGTGGGTTTCCTCCGGGTGCTCCAGTTTCCTCCCACAAGCCAAAGACTTGCAGGTTGATAGGTAAATTGGCCATTATAAATTGCCCCTAGTATAGGTAGGTGGTAGGGAAATATAGGGACAGGTGGGGATGTGGTAGGAATATGGGATTAGTGTAGGATTAGTATAAATGGGTGGTTGATGGTCGGCACAGACTCGGTGGGCCGAAGGGCCTGTTTCAGTGCTGTATCTCTATAAACTAAACTAAACTAAATCTTTTATCCCTCAAAAACTCTAAAGTCAGATTGATTATGTTGAAAGTGTTTGCAAGTTGTTAATTGTTGAAATTGGCTGGAGAAGGAAAGCAACATCCTGTGTGGACTTTGAGCAACATCCTGTGTGGACTTTGAGCAACATCCTGTGTGGACTTCGAGCAACATCCTGTGAGGACTTCAAGCAACATCCTGTGAGGACTTCAAGCAACATTGGACTGTAAATTTGCAAGGACTCTAATTTTTTCTATCTTAAATGTTGTTTATATCTTCATAGTGTTTACGAATTTAATTCTTCTAATTAAAGAGTTAATTTATTGATTTAAAGACACCTGATTTGGTTAGCCTCATTCGGGGGTTAATAGATGGTACAATTTGGCTGGGTCTTTCATTAATTTGGAAAGTTTTTGAATGATATGTTAGCCGATCTGTGGAGCAATGGGGTTGAACTAACAGTGCGTTGGTCCCACCGCAATCAAAATCGTACATTTAGATTGGGGGCTTTGACTGCAGCGGTCGGTCATAACATATTTAGTGGGGGCTCATCCAGGACTTGAATCACATGTTATTTGGTTTTCTTGGGATTTGAATCATATCTTAATTGGGGGCTTGCTCGCAGTTGAATCATATTTAATTTGGTGGCTCGCGTCTGGGATCAGAATCAGACTAATCCGGAGGGCTCACATTTGGAATCATAGTAATTACTCATCTCTGGGATAACATATTTAAATTGGGGCCTTGCGTTTGGCATCAGATTAATTGCTGTCAAGTCTGGGATCTTATCAATTGGACACTTGATTGTTGGGATCTAAATCTGACACCAATTACAAAGAAATTAAAAGAACCAGGTCTCTTGTATAATAAGGTAAATCTATACCATTGTTATGACATTAGTGGTTGTAGCAGAGTTTTGGAAAAGCAGAATGTCTCCCTGAATGACTTGATAACTTTAACTAAGAACAAATTAAAAGAATTGGCAGCGAAATTGGGGTTGGAATTGAAATCAGGTGCCAAAAAAACAGAGATAATTGAAATAATAGCCAAACATCTGGAATTAGTAGAAGAAGATGATGATGATGATAATACAGATGAAGGGCAATATGATGAACAAGAAAGGGAATATGAGAGACATGAAGGTAATAGGTCTGAGACTGATGCAGTGGAATTGGCTAGGATTCAATTAGAAATGAAAAAACTGGAGCTTCAGCAGGAAAAAGAAACAAAAAACCTTGAGGCAGAAAAAGAATTAAGAAAACTTGAATTGGAAAAAGAGGAAAGAGAGAGCATTTCGGAGAGAAAGTGAAAGAGAAGAGAGGGAATTTAGGTTAAAAGAGATGGAACTAAGACAATGAGGTAGTCTTAAATCCAGGGAAAATTTGGATCAGGAAGAATCTGAGTTTATATCAGGACCCAGCGAGAAGTTGTTTAAATTTATACAGGCTCTTCCTAGGTTTGAGGAAAGGGATGTAGAGGCATTTTTCATATTTTTTGAAAAAATAGCCAAAGAGATGAAATGGCCGAAAGAAAGCTGGACATTGCTCATGCAGGGCAGGTTGGTAGGCAGAGCTCATGAAGCTTAGGCCATGCTTCCTGAAGAGGCTTCTGCAGATTATGAGATGGCAAAAAAGGCTATTCTTTCTGTGTACGAGTTAGTCCCTGAAGCATACCGTCAGAAGTTTAGGAATTTACGGAGATTGACAGGGCAGACATATTTAGAATTTGAGAGGGTGAAGCAAATGAATTTTGACCATTGGATACGGGCATTAAAGATAGAAACCACATATGAGAACTTTCGAGAATTGATTCTCTTAGAAGAGTTTAGCAACTGCTTTCCTTCAGTAGTGAGAACTCATATAGATAACTTGAAAGTTTTGAAAGCTAGGCAAGCAACAGAGATTGCTGATGATTTTGAGCCTTTGAATAAGCCAACCTATTTTGTCCATCACCCCCATAAACCCGAGAAGGATAGAAAGTGGGAGAGTGAAAGGAAGGCAAGTAGCCGGGGACAAGAAGGAACAGCTGGGAATGCCCCCAGGATCACCTCCTCAGGTCAGAAAGGAAGGTGCTGAGGGTAGAAGTGAGGTTCGCAAGCCAAAATGCTATCATTACAACAAAACGGGTCATCTTTGTTCAGAGTGCTGGAAATTGCGAGATAAACCCATAAGACATGTTGGGGTACGCAAAGTTAGTGCAGAGGAAAAGACTCTGACTGAGAGTATAGCAGACCAGGTTATATCTTTAACGACAGCTGTGAATGTGACACCAGATACTAAAACTAAAAGGAGTGTAGAGGTTAAGAATAAAATACCTGAGAGTTATAATGATTTTTTGTCAAAGGGGAGAGTAACTCTGTATCCTGTAAGTGAGGCAGGAAAACCTATCATTATACTCAGGGATACAGGAGTGACCCAAACACTCTTGCTGGGGAAAGATACAAGGTTTCCACCAGAGAGCACCTTGAATGCTTAGGTTTTAGTAAATGGAATTGGCGGGGTGTGTATACCCGTACCTTTGTATAAAGTACGCCTAGAGAGTGACTTAATAACTGGGGTACTAACTGTAGGTGTTGCCCACAGTTTACCAGTAAAAGGAATTGATCTACTCCTAGGAAATGATTTGGCAGGATCAAAAATATCAGTCTCTGCTATGGATACAGCAGAACCATGTGAAATTAAGGAAATGGAGCAATTACAGGAGCAAGTTCCGGGAATATTTCCTACATGTGTAGTTACCCAAGCAATGGCTAAACAGGATCCATTGTTGGAGGTAAAAGGGGCACCACAAATAGGTATTCAGGCATCTGAAACCTTATTTGGGGATTTAGATAATCCAAATGAGATGTTTAACAGATCATTGCAGCACAGCAGCCATAAAGGCGTGGCTATAGTGTGGCGAGTCGAAGAGACTTAGTAGCTGGCAGGAAAAAAGACAGAGACGCAAGGGGAGAGCCAACTGTGTAACAGCCCCGACAAACAAATTTCTCTGCAACACCTGTGGAAGAGTCTGTCACTCTAGAATTGGCCTTTATAGCCACTCCAGGCGCTGCTTCACAAACCATTGACCACCTCCAGGTGCTTATCCATTGTCTCTCGAGATAAGGAGGCCAAAGAATTGTCCACAGTTTACCAGGTAATCAGGCATCTGAAACCTTATTTGGGGATTTAGATAATCCAAATGAGATGTTTAACAGATCATTGCAGCACAGCAGGCTGATCCAGAGATCTACCAAATATCACAGGTGGCTCTGTCAGAGGTTGAGGTGAAAGGAATTCCGAAAGACTATTATATGGCAAACAGGGTTTTGAGGAAGAAATGGAGACTGCCTCATAGACCTGCCGACAAAAGAATGGACAGTTGTTGAACAGATAGTGGTACCACCTAAATATGGACAAGGATTATTAAGGTTAGCACACGACATTCCTTTTTCAGGACATAGGGGAATTCGGAAGACCAAATCACACATAAGCAAACATTATTACTGGCCAGGTCTTACAAAGGATGTGAGACAATTTTGTAGGGCATGCCACACCTGTCAAATGGTGGGAAAACCACAACCTACCATAAGACCAGGGGATGAGGTATTAGTGTTGTTACCGTCACAGGGAGAACCAGTGAAAGCACGGTTCAGTGGCTCATATAGAGTGATCAAAAGAGTGGGTAAGGTAGATTACTTGATTGACACCCCTGATCGCTGGAGGAAGAACTGGTTGTATCACATTAATTTGCTCAAACCATATCACTGCAGGGAGGAGGATAAGCCAGTACAAGTATGTCATGTAATCGGGACTGTGGAGAAGGAAAAGGATTGTGAGAATGAGGCAGATGTAGGCCACATTAGCAAATGCAGAATGGCTAGGAAAATTAAACAATAGGCTTTTACACTTAGAGGCAAAACAGCGTGAAATCCTAAACAGGGTTTTCGCAATGTTTCAAAAAGTTTGTAGGGATAAGCCAGGATGTACAACTTTAGCCACACATGATGTGGGTATAGGGGGAACCATTCCTTTAAAACAACATCCTTGTTGCTTAGGTTCAGACAGGCCCAAGTGGAAGCAGAGGTACAATGCATGCTGAAGGGCAGCTTAGTTGAACCTAGTCAGGACAGCTGGAATTCGCAGATGGTCTTGATGTCTAAACCTGGTGGGATGGCTCAAACTTGCATAGACTCGAGAAAAGTAACTGTGGTAACTAAGGCAGACTCCTACCCAAATTCTCATTTAAAGGACTGTATGGACAGAGTGGGCAACACAATGTGCCTTAAAGAGACAAACGTGTTGGAGAGATACTGTCAAATTCCTTTGACACCCCAGGGTAAGAAAAAATCAGCTTCTGTTACACCGAACAGGGTTTTCCAGTGCCAAGTGATGCCACATAGGTTAAGTGGTACTCGAGAAACTTCTCAGGGAATAGTGAACCCAATAGTGGTCAGTGCTCCTAGCTGTGCAGCTCACCTGGCTGAAGTGATGGACAATAGGGACACTTGGAAGGAAAACACAAAACAAAACCAGTTCTGAAGAAGGGTCACTGACCTGATACATTAACTCTGCTTCTCTCTCCACAGATGCTGCCAGACCTGCTGAGTATTTTCAGCATTTCTTGTTTTTATTTTAAACAATTGAAAGAGTATACTTGGAAATTTAAAAATGGGTTAATTGGAACAACCTTTTGAAAAGTTAAAGCCGAAATGTTCTGGTGGAACTTGTTGCTGTAGTCTAAACATTTTTTTTTAGAAATGTGTATATCTGTAAATGCGTGAAAAAAAAGTTAACGTTTTTTCAATTTGTATTTTTAACCCATTGTAATGAAACGCATTTCAGGAATGGCGTTTCTTTCTGCTAGGGACAGAGGTGTCATGGTCCTGTAGTTTATTTTCCGGAATATGCGGTTTGCATTTAAGGTTTGCAGAGGATCAGTATTGCTTCAAGGGTCGGCAAGGCCTAGGAGTTATAGGAAGGTACATTTTCATTGCCTTAGAAACAGCCATTTTGAGACTGCAATTCAAAGGGTGCATTCTCGTTACCATAGATATAGCCGCTGGGAGTGAGCCTGATGCGATACATTTGTTTCAATTCAGTTTTGAACTGGCTTTTAGTGATACAGTTTGTTCTAACAAACAAAGACACAAAGGACACAGACAGCTATGATGAGCACACCTGAAAAAGAGCTCTCAACCATTTAAACTGAAGGAATAGGATTTTAGTATGTTTAATTATTATCTCTCAAAATTCTAAAACGTCAAACCAAAACAGAGGTCTCTGGTAATTTAAATTGAAGAAAGGGAAATTAGACTGTGACAATCCCTCAAAAACTCTAAAGTCAGATTGATTCTGTTGAAAGTGTTTGCAAGTCGTTAATTGTTGAAATTTGCTGGAGAAGGAAAGCAACATTCTGTGAGGACTTCGAGCAACATCCTGTGTGGACTTCGAGCAACATCCTGTGAGGACTTTGAGCAACATCCTGTGAGAACTTCAAGCAACATCCTGTGAGGACCTCAAGCAGCATTGGACTGTAAATTTGCAAGGACTCTAATTTTTTCTATCTTAAATGTTATTTATATCTTAGTAGTGTTTAAGAATTTAGTTCTTCAAATTAAAGAATTAATTTATTGATTTGAAGAATCCTGATTTGATTAGCCACATTCGGGGGTTAATCGATCGTACAATTTGGTGAGATCTTTATTTAATTTGGAAAGCTTTTAAATGCTATGTTAGCCGATCTGTGGAATGACGGGGTTGAATTAACGTTGGTCCCACCACAATCAGAATCGTATATTTAGATTGGGGGCTTTGACTGGAGAGGTCGGTTGTAACAATAGGTAGAGATTAAAATGTAAGATACCCCATATGCGTGCTTCTCTCTCTGTTTATAAATGATGTTGCTCTGCAGGTGTTAGTGATTTGCTTGCCATTGCAATGATTGACGGATTACCTGTCTTGTCTTTCTGTACGAGAACTGCACCTAAGTAAACCGGCTTGCATCCACGACTAGCTGAGTTACTTTCTCAGGGTTGAAATAGGCATTTGTGCAAATTGCTGGCAAATGTTGTTTGATCTGGTGTACCGCCTGTTTGTGTGATTTAGTCTATTCCCATTGATGGTCTGTTTTGTAAGATTGCGTATAGGGGGCAGATAGCGTAGCAAGGTCAGGAATGAAACAACTGCAGTATGTGACGAGTCCTAGCAGACTCCAGACTCCCTGCAGGTTTGTAGAATCTGCAGCGTTTGCAATGGCTTCAACTTTCTGTGACTCTGGTGATACTCCTTCATCACTGAACACGTGACCTAAGAATTCAATTCTGCTTTCATTAAACAACACATGTTCAAGGTGAGGTTACATTCTCTGAGAAGTTGTAGGCATGCATGTAGATGAGTTCCTTCACAGTGAAACTGTAGATGAGAATGTCATAACTGATGTTCAGTGTGCCTTCGAGTCCGTGAAGTGCAGTTTGAATCAAGTGCTGAAATACCTCAGCTGCTGAACTGACTCCAAAGTTGCGCCTCTTGTATTAGAAAAGACCGATGTGAGTACAGAATACAGTAAGATATCTCGATTCCTTTGAAATCTCGATTTGATGGCAGCCTGCATTGAGGTCAAGTTTAGAGAAGTGCTTAGCGCCATTCACTTTTTCTATGATATCATCGATTGTCTCATGTCAAGTGTCTTTCTCGTTGTATGGCTTGGTTTGGTGATTGTATATCAATGCAGATTCTAATCTGGTTCTCACTCTTGGATTTCTTGATGACTTGTCTGGGTGAGACCCAAGGGGTAGGCTCATCCCTAACTTTCTCAATAATGTCAAAATTATTTAGGCGTTGATGTTCCTTCTGTCTCTGTTTCCTGACATGAAATGGTATTTCTCACCGTTGATGCACAACTGGGGGCACATTAGGGTCGACAAGCAGCTTGCATGTAAGACCTTTCAGCTTGCTGATACCAGTGAAGCGATCAGCATACAGTTCAAGAATGTTTTTGTTATGCAAAGGAATCACGTATTTGACTGCAATCAAGTGCCAACCTGTTGCTGTGTGAAAACTGATAAGTGTGTCATATTCTCCAGATATGACATAGAATACAGCTTTTGTTCTAGAGCCTTTGAATGAGACTGGCATTTCAGAATTCTTAGCGTTTTGTTATGTTGTAAGGGAAAATTGTTGTATTCCCTGGTTTCCAGAGAGTGGGGCAATCCTGAAGTTTGTTGAATGTTTTGTCTCCCATGACATTGATGGACGCTGCTGTGTCTATGAGAGCATCTGCGTCCGAGCAGCCAATGGTCACTGTCACACATGGCTGTTTACTATGTCTGAGAGAGAGGACAAAAGTATGTTCAGGCCATCCATCTCTGCTATAGCTATATTCTCTCACCTTTTTGCTGTGGTATGCATACATGGCACCCTTTTGTTGGCATTGGTCTCAGTAGTTGATTTTGCTGATGAGCGACAAACATGAGCAAAGTGGTTCGGTTTTCCACAGGCTTTGCACTGTTTATCAGTAGTAGGACACTCTGTCTGGTGTGGGTAAGCACCACCACAGTGGAAACATTCTTTGTAAAATCCGAAGTTTTGTTTGTGAGACGGCTGTTGTTGCTTTGCAGGTGATTTCCTGGCATGTGCGCGATGAACAGTGTTCACAGGAGTTGAACTTGGAGTGTGATAGTTACTGTTAGCCTCAACTTCAGTAGCTCTGGACTCTGAAAGCGATTGTGATCTTGCTGACTCCAGCAGATCTGACAGCTGTTTTTCTTGAGTGCTTTTTGGCGTTGACTGGAGGGATAGCCTTTGATTATTTGTGTTTTAATTTCCTGTTCAACATGTTCAACAGCACTGAAGTCACATTTGGTTGCTCGATGCCTCAAACGTATGCAATATTGGTAAATAGTCTCGTTTGTTTCTTGTTTAGTACGTCAGAAGACAATGGTTTCATATATGGTGTTTTTCTTAGGCATGAAGTAAGTTGTCAGAGCATTTTTTACTGAGTCATAGTCATTTTGTTCAGGCATAAGTGTCTTGAAGATATCTTCTAATTCTTCACCTCCACAGTGTAGAAGCAAGGCCTTTTTATTGTGTCATCCGTGATCGTGATACCTGACATCACGCCTTTGAAATGTCGCAACCAATTTTGCCAATGTGGGGATATAGACGATGACTCTGAATACACATTGAAAGGTGGTAGATTGGGCATAGACAATGCCATTTTGATCAGCAATGCAATGATAAAGGATCTGGGATCAGCTTCCTTTTCAGAGGAAACTTTTCTGCAATGCTCTGAGATTGTATCTATTTTTTTGATTAGTTATTTTGGAGAGGTCAGTGTGTGAGTATACTGTACAAGCTTCCTCTGTGTCAATCTAACAGTCTCCAAGTTAAAATGCTGTCTCTGAAAGTAGTCAGACAAAAACCTTCCAACATTTTTACACCTGAAAGCAATGTTTCATTTTTTTCATCTTTTTTCTGTTTATCACATTGCCATTGTGATGCCCTCAGGATTTGAGTGAGGTTTAGCCAACTTTGGTATAGGATATAAGTCAAAGATAGAGCCAAAGACTGTGGCAGCTGAACATAAAGGCTTCTCTTTTATTCCTGTTTGTTTTAGTTTCACTTTCTTTGCGAGCATATGTGTTCTACAGCAGCTTCTAGAGTACACAATGCACAATATAATTGCAATTTCAATACTACAGCATCTAGTGATGGGCAATTTTTGCATGCAAGGGCAGAATTCCAAATGATAATATTGCCGGAGAGAATCCCTAAGGCACACAGTGAGTGAAGTTATTCCATAATTACTTACTGAGAATGCTAAGATGCAACTTTAGCAGGTCTTGTATACTTGGCAAAAACATGGATCTACATTTTAAATAACAGCTTGTTGTGCTAGTTTACTCATGATTTTGTTGAGGCCTCACAGTCTGGTATTTTAGAGAATCAACTCACATGCAATACACCATTCTAGTTTGGACTGTACAGACAACAGCAGCAAGAAACAGATTTTCATTGCAGCTTAACAAAGATGATATTACTGCGCACATTTAGGGCTGGATCTTGTTCTCCTCCCAATGGTGAGTTTTGTGGCGGGGAGGCCGGAGAATCGGAGCGGCAGCAGCCGCCACGGAACCTGATGCTGGGATTGCCAGTTCTGATACTCCCTGGGGCGGCATAGGCCAATGACAGCCTTCCTGCCAGTGGCTAAATAAGGGCCTCTTCCTGCTGCCACTGGGACCTTACCAATGGTGGGGTGGGGGAGGGCCTCCGCTGCGCGGGGAGGATGCCTTGGGAAAACCAGGTTACCTCCCTGCTGGCTTGGGGGAGATCCCTCCTTTGTGGGTGATTTGGAGTCTACGGAGGACTCCCACCAGGAACTAATTCAGCCCGGGGGAAACCTCTCCCCTGGATTGAATGCTAACCCCCCATTCCCCCTTGCCGGGGCCTTCTGAACTGGCCCCAGCAACTGCGCCTCACCTACCTGTGTTCCAGGGTTCCAGTGCTGGGCCTGGGTCCAAGGCCTCTGCATTGCCGGCAGTGGCCACCTCTCCCTGTGTTGCTGCCAATACTGCTGAGCTGCTGGTCCTGTGATTGGCCGGCAGCTCTTGGGGCAGGATTCCTGTCCCTATTAAGTCTTCAAAGGGATGGGGATCTTGCCTCCTTAAACTTTCATCCAAAAGACTGGAGGATCTCTCCAGGGTGGGGGTGAAAAAATGCAGAGGTGGAGTTCCCCCAACTTTTCGGCCTGGCGCCGGGACCCCCGCCTCCTGCATAAAATCCAGCCCTTGAGTTTGTAGAACATTAAAAGGACCACTGAATGGAGCTACCCACTTGTCATGAATTTTTTTTATTGAACGTTATTGGCCTAAGGGTCAAGAATCATCTTAGCATGCAGAATACATTGTCAGGTGATTTATTTTTAGGTGTGCAATATTTCATTCACTCTGCAGAATAACATTTTATAACCAAAACTCTGCTGCCTATATCCTAACTTGCATCACGTCCTGTTCACCCATGACCCCTGCAACTCCATTGGTTCCTGGTCCAGCAACACCTCAATTTTAAAATGTTCATCCTTATTTTCCTATCCCTTCATGTCCTCACTCCTCCCTCTCTCAGTAATCTCCTCCAACCCTACAACCATCTGAGATCTCTGCATTCCTCCAATTTCGGCCTCTTGCACATCCCTGATTTTCAGTGCTCTATCATTGGCATTTGTGTCTTCAGCTCCCTTGGCCCTAAGTTCTAGAATTCCCTCCCTAAATCTCTCCATCTCTCAACTTCTCTCTCCTCCTTTAAGACACTTCAAAAAAACGACCTCGTTGATCCAGTTTTTGGTCACCTTTCTAATATCTCCTTGTGTGGTTCAGTGTCAAATTATTTTTGATAGCACTCATGTGAAGCTCCTTGGGAGGTTTTACTATGTTAAAGATGCTATATAAATGCAAGTTGTTGTTGAAGAATAATTTGGTAGACCTTTCTGCATTTATCTCATCAACACATTACCAAATGTTAGAAATTGCAACAAAGAGGCTAGTGATAGACTTCAAGAGAACATAGACAGGCTGGTGGAATGGTTTACTGCAGAGAAAAGTGAAGTGATTCATTTTGGTAGGAAGAGTGAGAAGAGACAATATAAACTATTATGACCAGGTGAGAAAGAGGTCTAGGGTTCTCTTTCAGCTTTCACCTGGTCTTACTGTAACATGATTTGATTTTTAAACACAGTTTTTAGTTCCCCCTTGGTGAATCCTTGTTCACCGCTTTCCAATTATAAGGCAAAGAAACTAGCACAAACAGGCTTTCTTAAGCTTAAAGAAGCAAAGTTGAAATTTATTAAACTTAAACTCTAATTCAGTCAATGCCTATGGATACACGACACGCTCACACTAGCATGCATACGCGACACACACATGAAAATAAAGACAGAGAAGAGCAGAAGTAAAATAAAGTGGAGAAGTGTGAGGCAATATCCGAAAAGTTGTTGTTACGGTTCTTCAAGCTCACTGTAGAATCCTTGATTGTAGGTAAATCTTGCTTTTTGTTGGGGCCCAGTATTCTTCTTAAACCTTGTTTTCTGTAGAAGACTTCTCTCTCTTGGGGTTCATGTGCCTTCAGTGGGTTTTGGAGTTCCATGAGAAAGAGATGGGAGCAGACAGGAGAGGCTGTGGCGAGCCAGCCAGGAGAGGTCTTTTTAATCCAGGACCAACAGCTTTCTGCAGACTCTCAGTTCAAACTCAACAATTCAGAAAAAAACCAGACTGCTAAGCAGATTAGTCATGTGACTAACTGGTTTAACCATGTCTGTTTGTGGATTGTATTGGAGCAGGGGATAGCTCCTATGTTCCAAACACTGTCTGTTAATATGCAAAAATGTCTTTCCAGCCAGGGGCCTGGCAACCCCTTGTCACAGAACTTCTCCTCTTCCCAGCAACAATTCGAAATTTAATGCCCATGTGGTGAAATTAATGTGCCTCATTCTTGGCAGGTGGGGGCCCACATGACAAAACTAATAGTTACAATTCTAAAGAGGGTGCAGGGGCAGAGAGACTTGGGGATATATGTGCACAAATCATTGAAGATGGCAGGGCAGGTTGAGAAAGTGGTTAAAAAGGCATACAGGATCCTGGGCTTTATAAATTGAGGCATAGAGTACAAAACAAGGAAGTTGTGATGAATGTTTTAAACACTGGTTTTGCCTCAACTGGAGTATTGTGCTGAATTCTGGGCACCACAATTTAGGAAGGATGTGAAGGTTTTTGAGATGTGCAGAAAAGATTTACAAGAATAGTTCCAGGGATGGGGACTTGAGGATATATTGGAGAAATTGGGTTTGTTCTGCTCAAAGAGAAGGTTGAAATAGATTTCTCTGCAGAGAAATCATGAGAGATCTAGACAGAGTAGATAGAAAGAAACCGTTCCTTTTGGCAGAGGGGTCAAGAACCAGAGGACACAGATATAAGATGTTTGGCAGAAGAACCAAAGGTGACATGAGAAAACATTTTTTTATGCAGCGAGTGGTTTGGATCTGGAATGCATTGTGTTATGATCAGGTGAGGAGTGGTCAAAGGGCTCCCCTCTCCTTGTTTGACCACAACAGGTTTATTTCTTTTTGAAGTGAATATACTTGCCAATTCAATGAGTGTTTTAAGTGTTTATACACCGTGATCATAATCATTGAGCCAATCGGACAAGTTTTCTTGAGTTGAACAAAGAAAGAAGTTAGCTTTATTGTACTTAAACCAATCTAAATAAAATAATAAAATAAGTTCCAACTTTCGCACACACATGCGCGTGCGCACACACACACATGCACACACTCCAAATTCACACACACAAATAGGTTACAGAGTGGGGAAGGATAGATTAGTTGAATTAGAGTCCAGAGAAATAAAAGGGGTATATAGTCTGTGGAGGTTGGTGACATGGCTGGTTTCAGGCTGAATTTGGTGGTCATGCGACTTTCCTTTGGTGGTCCCGAGACTTCCGATTTGAAGATATGGATGGCTGATTCAATAGTTCTCCTGGAGACAGCAATGTGGCTGGTTTCCTTCAAGGAGTCTCTGTCTGCAGCAGGGGTATGCCTCGGTGGTCATGGTCAGCAGGCAGGGTTTGAAGTTTGCAAGATGGATTGGAGAGAGAGAGAGGAAGGAGAGACCCTACTTGGGTCTTCTCTTGTCAGTGTCTAGCTCCTTGTCTTGTTGCTGCAGAGAAAACACCAGCTTAAGCACACAGATGGTGGGCCTGTCACATGACCATCATCCAGTGATTCAAGCATGATGGTTACCAGTGTATATTTCCACTTGCAACTAAATCAGTCCATGTCTAGGAATTCCCTTTTCACAACCAGGGTCCCATTGTCCAAGTTTAATATTCATGTGATGGCCTTGATGCCTTGCTAATGGTAACAGGATAGGTAGTTCACTCAGATTCCCCAGGTCATTGTTCTTGATGGGTCTGTGCAGACAATCTGTCTCCACCTCAATGCATTGGAATGTGGAGTACGATGATGCAAATTGGGGTGGCCATCTTCAGCTTCTGGCAGAGAGTCCCCTTTTATCTGTTACTTTAAAAAAAAGTTAATTCAAGTTTCCAGCCAGTGGATTACAAATCATCATTCGACATAACACTTTTTCGTGGCCACTGCTTGAGAGGGTGGTGGAGGCAGATTCAATTACAGCTTTCAAAAGGGAACTGGATAAGCACCTGAAGATAAAAAATGTGCAGGGTTACAGGGGAAGGGCAGGGGAGTGAGACTTACTCAGTTAATCTTGCAGAGAGCCAGCATGGACATGACTGGTTAAATGGCCTCTTGCTGCGCTTTAACCATTCTATGATTCATTAAGGTCTGTCAGCATCTGTGGAAAGAACTGATGAGTTAGTGTTTTGGATGCGGACTGTTCATTCTCATGAATGGGCTACATGTGAAATGTGAACTGAGTGTTTTCAGCATGTCTGTTTTTTTTTAGTTAGTTAGAGATTTTATTTAACCTGAGGTTAATCTGAGGTTAGAGGATCCTATCAAAATGTCATTGTGCACCTCTAAGGCTTTTTTGGTTCATCAAATAGAATTAAAAAAAATAATTGCAATGATCTTCCTTGATAGTTCTCTGAATAATTTCACCAAGTGGTGTAGTACTGAATCATATAGAGCTTTAAAGTTCAAGGTTTGAGTCATGAACCCTGAGGCCTAACCAAACTTTCAAGCCCATTTATCAGTGTACCTGATTTTGTGAGGTATGATTTGGAGAGAAGAGGTTGCAACCACATTCTGGGCATATGTGGACCTCATTTAAATGACTGAATTATTCAAAGACGGTCCCACGTTGAATTTCATGTGTTTGGGTGAGGGTGTGCATACAGTGATAGCCTTATCCATAAACATTGGGTGCATGAGGGCTCAGCCTGATCAGCGGGACCTTTTAGAGAGAGTTTTCTGTTGTTCATATGGGATTTCTGACTTCATTATTTCATGTGGTTGCATTGTTTGCATACTTGTTCCTTTTGTTATGCACACCTGCATTTAAAATAACTAGCAGGTATAGCAATACAAGTAGTACTTAGGAAAGTTGGGACAATGGGACTTGCTGTGCAAGCTCCCATATTGCTGCAAACATTGGATGAGGAGAACTAGGTGATAATGGCACATTGTCTGCAGGTGCAAAGATACTTTGGTGTGCTCGAACCACTATTCCAGGATCCATGTTTACAGAATATGTCACTTCTCCTTAGGCATGTACAAAGAGACTTATCTTTTTCTGTCTCTGCTTCCCTAAAGAGGCAGTAGTCAGGCTATGCCATCAGCTGCAGCCTGACTTACAGTAGACCTCAAGATCCTCATGCTCAACAGTCTGGATGCTGAGAGTAGAGATCACTTATTGTCACCTTTGCCATCCCCCAAACAGCATTGAAACACCAAACAAAGAACATAATGTTTCAAGTTATTTATGTTACTATTCAAGGGTCTGTTTCCTCCTCCCATGCTTCCCCTTGGTGTGCTCCATCTACTTAATCTTAATCTGTGCTGGAAGATAACCTGAGTGGGAGGAGGAATGGAAAAGGTAGGTAAAGGTGGGCGTCGTAATCTTTCTGAGATGATCATAGCTCTGTACACCTGGGTGCAGGATCCCCCAAAAGCTGGAGACACTGGTGGCAATTCAGTGGCTGCCAGAACCTGCCTGCTTTCTGACACTAGCTCCATCCCTTCATAGTCCTCAACATCGAATCCGGACCCCATGAAGTCTCATGGCATCAGGTCAAACATGGTCAAGGTAACTTCCTACTGATTACCACCTACCGTCCTCCCTCAGCTGATGAGTCAGTACTTCTCCATGTTGAACACCACTTGGAGGAAGCACTGAGGGTGGCAAGGGCACAAAATGTACTCTGGGTGGGGGACTTCAATGTCCATCACCAAGAGTGGCTCAGTAGCACCACTACTGACCGAGCTGGCCGAGTCCGAAAGGACATAGCAGATAGACTGGGTCTGCGGCAGGTGGTGGGGGAACCAAAACGAGGGAAAAACATACTTGACCTTGTCCTCACTAATCTGGCTGCCGCAGATGCTTCTGTCCATGACTGTATTGGTAGGAGTGACCACCGCACAGTCCTCGAGGAGAGGAAGTCCCGCCTTCACGTTGAAGATACCATCCATCGTGTAGCACTATCACTGTGCTAAATGGGATAGATTTCGAACAGATCTAGCAATGCAAAAGTGGGCATCCATGAGACGCTGTGGACCATCAGCAGCAGCAGAATTGTACTCAACCACAATCTGTAACCTCATGGCCTGGCATATCCCCCACTCTACCATTACCATGAAGCCAAGAGACCAACCCTGCTTCAATGAAGAGTGCAGGAGGGCATTCCAGGAGCAGCACCAGGCATACCTCAAAATGAGGTGTCAACCTGATGAAGCTACAACCCAGGACTACCTGCATGCCAAACTGCATAAGCAGCATGCAATAGACAGAGCGAAGTGATCCCATAACCAACGGATCAGATCTAAGCTCTGCAGTCCTGCCACATCCAGTCGTGAATGGTGGTGGACAATTAAACAACTAACTGGAGGGGATGGCTCCACAAATATCCCCATCCTCAATGATGGGGGAGCCCAGCACATCAGTGTGAAAGATAAGGCAGAAGCATTTGCAACAATCTTCAGCCAGAAGTGCCGAGTTGATGATTCATCTCGGCCCCCTCCTGAAGTCCCCAGCATTACAGATGCCAGACTTCAGACAATTCGATTCATACCACGTGATATCAAGAAACGACTGAAGGCACTGGATACTGCAAAGTCTATGGGTCCTGACAATATTCCGGCAATAATATTGAAGACCTGTGCTCCAGAACTTGCCACACTCCGAGCCAAGCTGTTCCAGTATAGCTACAGCACTGGTATCTACCCGGCAATGAGGAAAATTGCCTAGGTATGTCCTGTACATAAAAAGCAGGACAAGTCCAACCTGGCCAATTACCGCCCCATCAGTCTACTCTCAATCATCAGTAAAATGATGGAAGGTGTCATCAACAGTGCCATCAAGCAACACTTGCGTAGCAATAACCTGCTCAGTGATGCTCAGTTTGGGTTCCGCCAGGGCCACTCAGCTCCTGACCTTATTACAGCCTTGGTTCAAACATGGACAAAAGAGCTGAACTCCAGAGGTGAGGTGAGAGTGACTGCCCTTGACATCAAGGCAGCATTTGACCGAGAATGGCATCAAGGAGCCCTAGCAAAACTGGAGTGAATGGGAATCAGGGGGAAAACTCTCTGCTGGTTGGAGTCATACCTAGCGCAAAGGAAGATGGCTGTGGTTGTTGGAGGTCAATCATCTGAGCTCCAGGACATCACTGCAGGAGTTCCTCAGGGTAGTGTCGTAGAGTCATAGAGTCGTATAGCATAGAAACAGGCCCTTCGGCCCACCGCATCCATGCCGACCATAATGCCTATCTATACTAATCCCACCTGCCTGCATTAATTCCATATCCCTCTATGCCTTGCTCATTCAAGTACCTGTTCAGATGCCTCTTAAATGTTGCTACTGTTCCTGCCTCCACCACCTCCTCTGGCAGCTCATTCCAGAAACCCACTATTCTTTGTGTGACAAATTTACCCCTTTGATCCCCTTTAAACCTCCTCCCTCTCACCTTAAATCTATGCCCTCTAGTTTTAGTCACCCCTATCATGGGAAACAGACTCTGGCTATCTACCCTATCTATGCCTCTCATAATTTTATATACCTCTATCATGTCCCCTCTCAGCCTCCTTCGCTCCAGGGAAATCAGACCCAGCCTATCCAATCTCTCTTTATAACTCAAGCCCTCCAAACCAGGCAACATCCTTGTGAATCTTTTCTGCACCCTCTCTAGCTTAATCACATCTTTCCTGTCGTGGGGCGACCAGAACTGCACACAGTACCCCAAATGCGACCTAACCAACGTTATGCACAACTGTAACATGACGTCCCAACTCTTGTACTCAATGCCTCGGCCGATGAAGGCAAGCATGCCATACGCCTTCTTCACCACCCTGTCTACCTGTGTTGCCACTTTCAGGGAACTATGTACTTGCACCCCAAGGTCTCTGTGCTCAACAACACTCCCCAGGGCCCTGCCATTCACTGTATATGTCCTGCCTTGGTTTAACTTCCCAAAATGCATCACTTCACACTTGTCTGCATTAAATTCCATTTGCCATTCCCTTGCCCACTTTCCCAGTTGATCTATATCCTTAGACGACCTTCCTCACTGTCCACTTCACCATCAATTTTGATGTCATCTGCAAACGTACTAATCCTGCCCCTTACATTCACATCAAAGTCATTAATATATATAACAAACAACAGAGGGCCCAGCACCAATCCTTGCGGCACACCTCTGGTCACCGGCCTCCAATCTGACAAACAACCCTCCACTACTGCCCTCTGCCTCCTATCACCATGCCAATTTTGTATCCAATTTGCTAGCTCACCCTGGATCCCAAGTGTTTGACCCTTCTGCACCAGCCTACCATGCGGGACCTTGTCAAAGTTTCTTGCTAAAGTCTACGTAGACAACGTCCATCGCCCTGCCCTCGTCAATCCTCTTGGTCACCTTCTCGAAAAACTCAATCAAATTCGTGAGACGTGATGTCCCACGCACAAAGCCATGCTGATTATCCCTAATCAGACCATGCCTTTCCAGATGCATATGAATTCTGTCTCTCAGAATCCCTTCCAATAACGTTCCCACCATTGATGTAAGGCTCACCGACCTGTAGTTCCCTGGCTTATCCCTGCTGCCCTTTTTAAATAAAGGCACAACATTAGCTATCCTCCAGTCTTCCAGTACCTCACCCGTGGCTAACGATGATGCAAAAATCTCTGCCAGGGCCCCAGCAATCTCCTCCCTTGCTTCCCATAGCATCCTAGGATACACCTGGTCAGGCCCTGGGGATTTATCCACCTTAGTGTGCTTCAATACCTCCAACACCTCCTCCTTTGTAATGTTGATATGCTCCAGGATATCGGTGTTCCCTCCCTTGAACTCAGTAGCTTCCATGACCTTCTCCATGGTAAATACGGATGAGAAATATTCATTTAAGACCGTGCCCATTTCCCGTGGCTCCACACATAGATTGCCACACTGATCCTGAAGGGTACCTACTCTCTCCCTAGCTACCCTTTTACTCTTAATATACTTATAGAATCTTTTAGGATTCTCCTTTATCTTATCTGCCAGGGAAATCTCATGGCCCCTTTTCGCCGTCCTAATTTCCTTCTTAAGTGTAGTCCTACATCCCCTATACTCCTCGAGGGACTCGCTCGATCCTAGCTGCCTATACCTGACATATGCCTCCATCTTTGTCCTGACCAGACCCTCAATATCCCTAGTCAACCAAGGTTCCCTAAACTTGCCAGCCTTGTCCTTCCATCTAACAGGAACATGCCGGCCCTGAACTCTTTCTTTCTCACTTTTATAAGCCTCCCACTTGCCAGACGTCCCTTTACCTGTAAGCAGCCTCTCCCATTCACTTTTGAGAGTTCTTGTCTGATGCCATCAAAATTAGCCTTCCCCCAATTTAGGACTTCAACCTGAGGACCAGTCCTATCCTTTTCCATATATATCCTGAAGCCATTAGAGTTATGGTCACTGGTCACAAAGTGCTCCCCCACTGACACATCAACCACCTGCCCATCCTCATTTCCTAAGAGGAAGTCGAGTGTAGCTCCTTCTCTAGTAGGGCCATCCACATACTGCTTCAGAAAACTATCCTGGACGCACTTAACAAATTCTTCCCCATCTGATCCCTTAGCACTAAGGCAGTCCCAGTCAATATTAGGGAAGTTAACATCACCTACTATTACAACCCTATAATTCCTACACCTATCTGTGATTTCCCTGCATTTATGCTCCTCCACTTCCCTCTGACTATTGGGGGGCCTATAGAATAATCCCATCAAAGTGATCACCGCTTTCTTAATTCTAAGTTCTACCCATATGGCCTCGCTGGACATTCCCCCTGGGATATCCTTTCTAAGTACTGCTGTGATGTCCTCCCTAATCAATAGTGCAACTCCCCCTCCTCTCTTACCTCCACCTCTGTCACGCCGGAAGGATCGGTACCCCGGAACATTGAGCTGCCAGTCCTGCCCATCCCTCAACCACGTTTCCGTAATAGCTATAATTTCACAATCCCATGTAGCGATCCATGCTCTGAGTTAATCTGCCTTACCTGTAAGGCTTCTTGCATTAAAGTAAATGCAGTTTAGCCTACCAGACCTTCCATGCTCCCTGTCCTGCCCCTGCCTGGCCTGCCTACTGGACTTGCTTGCTTTAACCTCTACATTTGCCTCAACTATCTCATCTGAGAGACTACTACTTTGGGTCCCACCCCACCTGCCAGACTAGTTTAAACCCTTCCAAGTTGTACTAGCAAACCTCCCCACAAGTATATTGGTCCCCCTCCAGTGTCGATGCAACCCGTCCTTCTTGTACAGGTCACCTCTGCACCAGAAGAGATCCCAATGATCCAAGTAGCTGAAGCCCTCCCGCCTACACCAGCTCTTCAGCCACACATTCATTTGCCTAATCCTCCTATTCCTACCCTCACTAGCACGTGGCACAGGGAATAATCCTGAGATTACAACCCTAGAGGTCCTGCTTTTTAACCTTCTGCCTAACTCCCTATATTCACTTTGCAGGAGCTCATCTCTCTTCCTGCCTATGTCGTTAGTACCAACATGGACCATGACCTCTGGCTGCTCACCCTCCCCTTTCAGAATGTCCTGCAGCTGCTCCGAGGCATCCTTGACCCTAGCACCAGGGAGGCAACATACCATCCTGGAGTCTCGTTTGTGGCCACAGAAACACCTATCTGCACCCCTTACGATAGAATCCACTATCACTATAGCTCTTCCAACCCTTTTCCTCCCCTGCTGTGCAGCAGAGCCCTCCGTGGTGCCACGAACTTGGCTGTTGCTTCTTTCCCCTGGGAGGTCATCCTCTCCAACAGTATCTAAAAGCGGTATATCTGTTTGAGAGGGGGATGGCCTCAGGGGACTGCTGCACTACCTGCCTGTCCGTACTACTCCATCTGGTGGTCACCAACCAATCACCTTGCAGCTCTCCTGTGATGTCACTGTTTGCCTTTTTTTTCAAAACTCCGGTGTGTTGGAAGAGGTTCTACTGCTGTCCGCTCCCGGAAGGTTGTCCTCGGCCCAACCATCTTCAGCTGCTTCATCAATGACCTTCCTTCTATCATAAGGTCAGAAGTGGGGATGTTCGCTGATGATTGCACAATGTTCAGCACCATTTGCGACTCCTCAAATACTGAAGTATTCTGTGTAGAAATGCAGCAAGACCTGGACAATGTCCAGGCTTGGGCTGATAAATGGCAAGTAACATTTGCGCCACACAAGTGCCAGGCAATGATCATCTCCAACAAGAGAGAATCTAACCATCTCCCCTTGACATTCAATGTGATTACCATTGCTGAATCCCCCACTATCAACATCCTAGGAGTTACCATTGACCAGAAACTGAACTGGAGTAGCCATATAAATACTGTGGCTATAAGAGCAGGTCAGAGGCTAGGAATCCTGAGGCGGGTAACTCACCTCCTGACTCCCCAAAGCCTGTCCACCATCGACAAGGCACAAGTCAGGAGTGTGATGGAATGCTCTCCACTTGCCTGGATGGGTGCAGCTCCAACAACACTCAAGAAGCTCGACACCATCCAGGACAAAGCAGCCCGCTTGATTGGCACACCATCTACATTCACTCCCTCCACCACCTACGCACAGTGGCAGCAGTGTGTACCATCTAAAAGATGCACTGCAGCTACGCACCAAGGCTCCTTAGATGGCACCTTCCAAACCCACGACCTCTACCACCTCAAAGGACGAGAGCAGCAGATGCATGGGAACACCACCACCTGCAAGTTCTCCTCCAAGTCACACACCATCTTGACGTGGAACTATATCGTCGTTCCTTCACTGTCACTGGGTCAAAATCCTGGAACTCCCTTCCTAACAGCACTGTGGGTGTACCTACCTCACATGGACTGCAGCAGTTCAAGAAGGCAGCTCCCCACCACCTTCTCAAGGGCAATTAGGGATGGGCAATAAATGCTGGCATAGCCAGTGACGCCCACATCCCATGAATGAATAAAAAAAAGGTATGACTGGAATGATGGGATGTGCGGCCGCCATGCGATCAAAGTCACTTTGGAATATTTCTGGGCCTCCGAGCTAGTGGTCTGTCTGGCTACATCAGAGCAATCTGAAGGATGTCTCCAGTATAGGTATGACCTACCATCACTGCTCTTACAAACAATTCCCTGTTCTGTCCAAACCAGCAGTGAGTGTCTCCTTGAACTGAATGGCCAATGTTTGCATGGTTTCAATTGCAAGGTTCTTGAGAGAACCCAGTTCTGTGTTTGGTCTCATTTTGCTGTGGGACTCACCTACAGATAGCCATGAAGATGCCACGAGCATGATGAAACTCTATTTGTGCCTTTCACAGGACTGCAGTGATGCCCAAGGTAATCGGATACATATTCTACAATATTTTTTGACAAATGCTGCATGTTGCTCATCGGGGATGTTAAGGGTTATGCTAATACATTGTGTTCCTGCATCAGTTGATATCTGAAAACATTTCAGAAGCCAGAATATCAGGTCACAGCAGTCAGACAAAGAGTGTTGGCAGGGTTTTCCAGTGTGAGAGAGAAAGCATGTGACATAGGGACAGCAGCACAGAGGTTGTGTCGGGAAGTTGGCACTGGGCAGGGATGGCAGAGGGACAGGATGACAAAATTGACAGGGGTTTTAAATTTCTTTAAGTTAAGACAGCCCCTTCAGTGCCTTTTTGGAATGATTGTTATGGAGGCGAAGAACTGCTCCAATCTTATTATGGGGAAGCCCCAATTGAAATAAAAATTCAGGGCCTTAATTAACTTTGCATGCAAGGCTACAGTACCTGTTGTACTGATCTGCCGTATTGGGGTGTACTTGACAACTTGACCATGTTTTAGGCTTCTGCATCCGATATTGCAGTGCAGCAGGTGCATTGAGCCCTTCAGCACAAAGGTGACTTCTGTTCAATTATCAATCCATTTTGAATATTGACATTCTTCAATTTTTTGATAAAAAGACACAAAATGAATGTCACAATCGTTCTGCATGAGGTTCACAATCACCTGAGTGTTTTCAACCCTGGAATGGTTAGCTCTAGGACAGCTTATTAGTGCTGTAATGTGGAACACCAACAGCCCTGTCTTTCAGGACATGCAGTAAATATTTGTGTCTTGGTAATGAGTTGGTAAATGTGCATGGCCTGTGAGTTAATGAATGTGATAAAGTGATCCTGGACTACTGAAATAAATAACCCTGGTGTGCAATAAACCTCTTTCTCAGTACCTATCACGTTATTTGTTATTAACCATATTAATGAATAGACGTTGTGTGTACTTCATCTAATGAAAGAGATTCTCATTACTTATGTAAAAACTCTTTATATTGATGCAACTGATTTCAATAAGTATCATATGTTTAACTAGTGTATGATAATTATAAAAATTACAATGAGAAGATTTTTGTTGAATCAATATCAATGCCATAGTTGGGTAAATCAGGCTAATAAAAGCACTGGTACATGTACATTTCAGACAATGTTTTTAGATTTTAATTGTGTTCTTCATATGTACCTGCTGCTATCCGTGAAAAGGACTGCCATTTTAAGTTAAAACAGTTTCAAATATATTTAGCTCTGTAGTTGGAGCTTTAGACATATAAATAGTAAAGGAGTGGTAAAAGGAGGAGTGGGGCCTATTAGGGGTCAAAAAGGGGATTTATGCATGGTGGCAGAGGGCATAGCGGAGGCATTAAATGAATACTTTGCATGTATCTTTACCAGGATTGTCCAACCTTTTAGCATGGGGGGCCACATTACAATTTTTGTCTTACATAGAAGGCTGGTGAGACAATTTCGAAAAGATAAAGGCATTAAAATTTTATCTTACTATTAAGGAAAACAAAAACGAATGTGCATTTTTGTGAAGAAGCTCTAAATGAGAGGATTAATTTATTGACTCACTTTTTCATTACTCTGTTGTAAAGCGATTTAGTGAGAACCTGGCATTATTTTTCTTTCACAATTAATCAATGTTTGCCCGCACATGGTAGGGATGTGGAATATTTCAGATAGATGTCCATCTGTCAAGAGTGATCTTGATCACTCTCTCTCCCTCTCTCTCTGTCTCTCTTTGTCTCTCTTTCTGACTCTCTCTCTCCCTGTGTTCCCCCTCTTTGTGTTGTTCACCCCCTCACGGTGTCGTCCTTGCTCTCTGCGGTCCCCCCTTTCTCTGTGTCCCCCCTTTCTCTGTGTCCCCCCTTTCTCTGTGTCCCCCCTCTCTCTCTATCCCCTCTCTCTCTGTTCTCCCTCTCTTCTCTGTCCTCCCTCTCTCTCTGTCACCCCTCTCTCTCTGTCACCCCTCTCTCTCTGTCCCTTTCTCTCACTCTGCCCCTTCTCTCTCTGTCCCTCTCTTCCTCTCTCCCCCTCCCTCTTTCTCTGTCTCCCCTCTCTCTCTATGTCCCTCTGTCCCTCCTCTCTCTCTGTTGCCCCCCTCTGTCCCTCATCTCTCCGTCCTGCTCTCTCTCTCATCCCTCCCTCTCTCTCTCTGTCCCTCTCTCTCTCTCTCTCTCTCTCGGGCGGTTGTAGAGAGCGGGAACAGCTCAGCAGCTTTGTGACTGGTCAGCTTTTCAAAAAAAAATCGTGCTGAGTTTCACAGCTGACAGGCACTGACATCAGGAACAGTGGTTTCTGAACTTCAGACAGATTTGGGTTTTCTGACGGGCTTTAAAAAAAAGTCAAAACCCACTGGAAAACCTTATATCTGTTCGAAGTTGGGAAACCGCTGTTCCCGATGTCAACAGCTGTCAGCTGGTCTGAAAGAAGAGGACAATGGAAAATTTCAAAATTTTTCATCTCTCAAATACATGCGTGGGTTGGATGGAAACCTTTGGCGGGCCGGATCCTGGCCCACAGGCCGTATGTTGGACAACCTTGGTCTTTACCAAGGAAGAATTTGCAACCCAGGCAATGGTGAAACTGGAGGTAATTCATATACTAGAAGGATTAAATTGATATGTTGCAGATATTAGAGGCTGTCTGTACCTAAACTGGATAAGTCACTAGGACCAGATGAAATGCATCCAAGGATACTGAGGGAAGTGAGAGTGGAAATGTGGAGGCACTGACCATGATTTTTCAGGCTTCCTTAGACTCAGGGGTGGTGCTAGAGGACTGGAGAATTGCAAGCGTTACTCCTTTTTCAAAAGAGGCTGTAAAGATAAACCCAGCAACTACAAGCCAGTCAGTTTAACTTCGGTGTTGGGGAAACTTCTAGAAAGAATAATTCGGGACAAAATTAATAGTCACATGGACAAATGTGGGTTAATTAAAGCAAGGATTCCTTAAGGGAAAATCATGTTTAACTAACTTACTGGAGTTTGTTGAGGAGGTGACAGAAAGGGTTGATGAGGACAATGCAGTTGATGTGGTGTACATGGATTTCAAAAAGGAATTCAATACAGTGCCACACACCAGATTTGTGAGCAAATTTATAGCTCATGGAATAAATGGGACAGTAGCAACATGGATACAGAACTGGCTGAGTGACAGGAAACAAAGAGTAGTGGTTAATCGATGTTTTTCGGGCTGGAGGAAGGTTTGTAGTGAAATTCAGTAGGAGTTAGTGTTGGGACCCTTGCTTTTCTTGATATATATTAATGACCTAGACCTTGGTGTACAGGGCACAATTTCAAAGTTTGCGGATGACACAAAACTTGAAAGCATTGTGAACTGTGAGGAGGATAGTGTAGAACTTCAAAAGGACAGAATGGGCAGACAGGTGGCAGATGAAGTTCAATGCAAAGAAATGTAAAGTGATTCATTTCAGTAGGAAGAACATGGAGAGACAATATAAAATGAACGGTACAATTCTGAAGGGGGTATATGATCAGATGGACCTGAGTATATATATGCATAAGTTATTGAAGGTGGCAGGACAGGTTGAGAGAGCAGTTAATAAAACATACAGTGTCCTGGGCTTTATTAATAGCGGCATAGAGTACAAGAGCAAGCAGTTTATGTTGAACTTGTCGAAGACACTGGTTCGGCCTCAGCTGGAGTATTGCATCTAGTTCTGGGTGCCACACTTTAGGAAAGATGAGAAGGCACTGGAGAGAGTGCAGAAAAGATTCACGAGAATCATTCCAGGGATAAGGAACTACAGTTATGAAGATAGATTGGAGAAGTTAGGATTGTTTTCCTTGGAGAAAAGAAGGCTGCGAGGACATTGGCTAGAGGTATTCAAAATCATGAGAGGTCTGGACAGAGTAGATAGGGAGAAACTGTTCCCACTCATGAAAGGATCGAGAATGAGAGAGCACAGACTTAAAATAATTGGTAAAAGAAGCACAAGTGACATGAGGAAAATCTTTCACACAGCGAGCAGTTAGGATCTGGAATGCACTGCCTGACAGTGTGGTGGAGGTAGGTTCAACTTAAGCATTCAAAAGGGAATTGGACTGTTATGTGAAAAGGAAGGATGTACAAGGTTATGAGGAGAAGGTGGGGGAAAGGCATTAGGTGAATTGTTCATTTGGACAGCCAGTGCAGACATGATGGGCTGAAGGGCCTCTTTCTGCGCTGTAATAATTGAGTCCTGATTTTGTAATCCTGGCAAAAATGAATGTTGTGTGGCCCAAAGCATGGATACACCTTCATAGATAGTGTATGGGGCGGGCAATGTCGAATTTTATGATATAAGGCTGACACCTTTTTTCACTAGGCTGTAGGTGAAGCACATGCTTACCCATAACTTAGCTGCAGCTTTCCAAAAAAGGGGAAGCTGTAGTGATGACAGAAAGTTGCCTATTTGTTTCCAATGGCACAGTAGAGGCAGGTAGATAACACAGTGGCCTTTGATTATGAAGAGTTGGAGGTCCTACTGCAGGAGATGTCCCAAAAGAGAATGGCTCTTTTTGGGGTTGAAAGTCATTCAGCCGTAAAATTGCAGGTGACAACAACATGGAGGGAGGTGACCTATTGAGTTTATGCAGTCACCCAACTCTGTTATTCCTGGCTGCAAGTAAGAGGCTCTGAAATTCCCTCCCTAAACCTCTCTGCCTCACTATGTCTCTTTCCTCCTTTATGTCACCTCTTAAAACTTACCTCTTTGACCAAGCTGTTGGTCACCTGTCCTAATATTGCTTTCTGTGGCTCGGTGCCAAATTTTGTCTGATATTGTTCCTGTGAAGTGCATTGGGACATTTTATTTAGTTAAAGGTACCACAAAAATGCAGTTTGCTGCTCATTACTTTTATACTACACTTGAGAATTAGCATATGCTCCAACAAGGTGAAAGAAATTTGGTTTGAGTTGGGTAAGTATGAATGAGATAGCGAGCTATAAGTGTGACTCAGAAATTTGCCTTGAATTTGGAATATATTTGACTGAGCAATTTTGACAGAACTGTGATGTGATGGACCAAAATGTAGTGCAACAGATGGGAAATGAATGCAGATGTACTTTTTTTTTATAATACTGGCAGATATTGCATAGCATTGCTCATGGCAAGTCAGATGATATAATGTGTAATGGATTTTTTCAGCTACTAAGATGAAGCTGATCCCATTAAGACCATTCAATTAATACTGGTTGAGTTCATTTGAAGATTAATTGCTATTTTGGCTTCAGTTACAACTTTCTATTTGTTTGAACTTTAAAAATAAGTGGTCTGTAAGATCAAATAAAAAGGCTATAGACATTCTGGTGTTGATATTAACACTCCATGAGGGGTGCTAGACATAATAGTTAGGATTTTCTGCTCCAGCTGATTCCCAGTTTAAGCTCAGTAGGACAAGCACTGTGCCTGACCTATGGTTGCATTCCGGGCCCAGGCCTATTTTCTGAGTGCCCGAAGCAATGTAGCATAACTGGTAACCTCCTTTATTTAAAATTCAGCCTTGACTACTTAGCAAGGCAGCTCTTTAAATTTGAAATCACCCATCCATCCCATAGCAAACTTGGATTTCACAAACTAACTGGTATTTCTGGTGATACTATGATGCAAATGACAGAATATATGTCATATGTATTCCCTTGATTTGCAAATCTTTTGAATATGCCCAGTCACATTAGAGTGGATGTATTCTACCCCTGTCACATCCAGCAGAAGGTGACAGACATCTGTGGCAAGTTTGTAAGATAGCTCCCGACGTAGTTTTTCACTCTTGCCCACCCTTGGAGTTATGCTGAGGAGCTGTTGTAATTCCAAGAGAAATACTCAGCTGCCATTATTATTGTTATCTCCTTTAGTGAAGTGTGTGGTAAAGTATACCATTTCATAAGGAGAGGAACATCATACCATGTAATGCAGAATATATTATTTTTATTGCTGAAATGAAAATATGTCCCTTTAAAGCCACAAAACACAGTGGCGGCACAGTGGCGCAGTGGTTAGCACCGCAGCCTCACAGCTCCAGCGACCCAGGTTAAATTCTGGGTACTGCCTGTGTGGAGTTTGCAAGTTCTCCCTGTGTCTGTGTGGGTTTTCTCCGGGTGCTCCGGTTTCCTCCCACAGTCAAAAGACTTGCAGGTTGATAGATAAATTGGCCATTATAAATTGCCCCTAGAATAGGTAGGTGGAAGGGGAATATAGGGACAGGTGAGGATGTGGTAGGAATATGGGGTTAATGTAGGATTAGTATAAATGGGTGGTTAATGGTCGGCACAGACTCGGTGGGCCGAAGGGCCTGTTTCAGTGCTGTATCTCTAAATAAATAAAATAAAAACCATAAAATCTAATTACTAGCAAGTAAACACTAAGTAAGTAAACACTAAGTAAGACAATTTAGAGTATAATTGCTGTTTTAGCTACAAGTCCTAACTGTACCCTTATTTGACATTTTATCTAGTGAGATTACTCAGATAAATTAAGAGGTTGCAGACATTTTTATTGGTATATTCTACTGTTGAGTAAGTTCTCTGTACTTTGGAAATGACTACCTTTGTTTCTTAGCACATTTTTTGATACATGATACAGACATTGAAGTGTGATGGATAGGAAGAGACAAGTATGACTGATAGGAAATGAGCACGATATGTACTGCTTTTATATTATGTATGTAGATCAATATAAATCATTTCTCAGTAGCTATACTTTTCTTTGATTTTCATTCAGTGTTTTATCTTAGCCTGAAAACACAGCACAAAAATGAAACTGCTGAGTAAATCAGATTAGACTGAACATTGCTTCCATTCCCACTGCAGGGATCATTAATATTTCACAGAAAAAGGGGAAAGTGACGTGGAGAGCAAATAGTATTCTGACAGCAAACTGAAAAGCTAACCTTGATATCTTGAATATTTCCATCTACAAAATCTCTGAGCTAGTCCCCAGCCATTCTAATAACTGCACTATCACATTACATTCCTGATAGGCATTGCTGGCTATCTGACCTTGGTGTACATAATGATTAAATATTTACAGTAGTTGTTATTTAAAGGCCTGGTGGAATTAAGGAACCAGGTAGGTAATCTTCACCTTCACTGCTGCATTGTAAACTGGCACAGCAGATTGTCAGGCGGGTTCTCTAACGCGGCGTATGGGAGATGTGTTCTTCCAACCTGGGAGCACATTGTCATGCTGCTAGGCTCATCAGCTGCCATATTTCTCTGAGATTCTTTAGCTTTGATGTTGCTGTTATGAGTTCCTCAGCTGTGAACAGCAAAAATGATTTCTTAATTCATTTATTCCTTTAGGGATTACATTTGTGCTCATAAAGATGAAAAGTGCTAGGAAAAGGAACATTTCCCAATTTTTTGCTGTTTTTGAATTAAGAAATGGAAATAACAGCAAAGTGAGAATTAATACTAAAAAAAATGAAATAATCAGGTGATTTGGATTAAATTCACTTTGAATTAAGAGGAGTAGGCTGTCGTGAGATTTTCCATTCTGCATTTAACCTGTGCTTGACCTGACCTAAGGAGTGCTCAATGATGACTGAAACTGAACTACTCTTAGTACATCCAGATCAGGTGCAATATGGGTTAGATGTCGGGTAAAGCATCTTTTGTTATGCCCTATCAAGTACTCCTAGGTTAGGTATAAAATATGTTAGACACAGAATAATGTTCAGTTTCAATCATCATCAAGCACTCTTCACGTCAGGTCAGGTCAAGCACAGATTTGAGGCCAAATTAAATATCTCTCCACAGCCTACTCTTCTTAATTCAGATTATATTTAACTCAAATCACCTGATCATTTCATTTTTAGTACTACATTCTCACGTTAAGGTTATTTCCGTACTTAATTCAAAATATTGGATAATTCAATTTTGCCTGTGCATTTTGGATATTGTTTCTTCGTCTCCATGAAGAGTTACATAATTGAACAGAATCACAAATTCATCCTACCTGATTGGAAATAGGAAACATTTTACCTGAAACACCCATTCAACCTTTATCTTGACCTATTCATTGCTACAAAGGACAGGAGTGTTGATTAAAAAAAAGCTGCTCATTTAAAAGAAATGTTCATATTAGACAAAACTGATTCCTTGGGCATTTGGAACATGGAACATAAAGATATTTGTTACACATTTCCATAACATATATCCACTAGGGCTTCTTCGGTCAATCATTTCCAGAGTTTTCTATAAATATGTAATTTATAAAAAATGCTGTCAACCTCTATTCCTTGATTTCGATCAGCACTGACTACATTTATGACACTTTTTCAAAAAGAAACAGTTTACTTTTCCGGGAAGTTGCAGATTGCATGTCATGTAATAACTATCATGAAATATTTTGTTTCGAAGGGACATTGAATCAATAGTCTGGGCATTTTAGTGCTCTTTGAAAATTAATTCTAATATTATTGAGGTTGCATATACTCCAATCCAATCAACCTTACTGACAACCTCAGAAAAATGCCCCTCCTATGCCAGTATGATATTTTCATTTTTGCCCCGGCCATCCTTCCAGCATTTTGGAGGCAGATTGACAATTTTGTGCCAAATTGTGGGTGTAGGTCCAGACCTACTAGGAATTAGGTTGTGATTGCCTTAACTCATTTCACATTAAAGAAATCTGTTAGTGAAGAGAAGCTTTCATCCTGTTTGTCGAAGCTGGATTCAAATAAAGGCTACGTAAAGGATAAGTGTACTGACCTACAGACATAGGCGCCAATTAGAGGAGTAAGGCAATTGCTCCCTCAATCTGAGTGGCTTCCTTTGCCACAGCTGGCATATGGTTTGTAGTTCACAGGCTTATTTTAAAGCTACAAAACTACTATTTTATGTACCATTTCCTGTTTTTAAAAAAAATATGCCGCTGGGTTTGCCTGTTCAAATTTAGTGATACCTGTAGCAATGGTTTGGAAAGGTCTGTTCTCGCAGCACTGCTTCTTCATTGGTGGATTTAGGATTTACCTGCTATGTTGTGATCAGCGTGGAGAACAAATCTTTGTAAGGTACCATTCCCACTAAATTCAAACAGGCAAACTCAGCGTCATATTAAAAAAAACCTGAAACAGAGCTACAGAAGAGTGAGTCACCAATGAATTATCTTAATCGTGTTCCATTCATTCCATCTCCTTGCAAGTATTTTATCTTTACTCACTTGCCCAAGTTCTGAGGCTTCTATCTCTTGACCTCACCACCCTCAACCCAGCCAGCTCCTTATCCATGCTGCTCCACTGGTAAAGAAATCAACTGTTGTTACAGTCAATGCACATATTATTGTAGCAGCTAGTAACTTTGATGATGATCAGAGGAAATGGGCGAAGTGGTGGGGGGAAGCATTGTGATTCAGGCAGGGAGGGGCAGAGTGATTTTGTGCCTCAGCCCTGCCCTCCTAATATTTTGCAAATGACAATATCTACTGCACCAACTGGGCCTCTACGTAACTGCTAATGTTTTCAAATCTCAAATCTGAGTGCACCTACACCTTATAATCTTGTCTTGAAGATTGGAAATAATTATTGTTTCATCTGATATATTTTTCTTAGTTCCCAAAATTATCAGCAACTGTTGCATTTCAGCTTTTTCAAGTTAGACGTTTAAAAGTAGCCAAGTTTGTTCCCTATATGCATGTCAGGCTTTACTATTATGTTACGACCAGGTGAGAAAGAGGTCTAGGGTTCTCTTTCAGCCTTCACCTGGTCTTACTGTAACATGGTTTAATTTTAAACACACTGTGTTTTAGCTCCCCCTTGTTGAATCCTTGTTCACCACTTTCCAATTATAAGGCAAAGAAACCAGCACACGCATACAGGTTTTCTTAGGTTTAAAGAAGAAAGATTGAAACTTATTAAACTTAAACTTAAACTCTAATTCAGTTGACGCTTATGGATACACGACATGCCCACGCTAGCATGCATACGTGATACACACATGCAAATAGAGACAGAAAAGAGCAGAAGAAAAAATAAATTGAAATGTTTGAGGCAATATCTGAAGAGTTTTTGTTCCGGTTCTTCGAGCTCACTGTAGAGCCCTTGATGGTAGGTAGATCTTGCTTTTCGTTGGGGCCCAATATTCTTCCTAAACCTTATTCGCTGTAGGTGACTTTTCTCTCTTGGGGTTCATGTGTCTTCAGTGGATTCAGAGGCTTGTGAGAAAGAGATGGGAGCAGACAGGATAGATCTTCTCAGTCCAGGAGCAAACAGTCTTTCTGAGTTCAAACTCTCAGTGGTTAGTTCAAAAGACCCCTGGAACAGCCAATTAGTCATGTGACCAGCTGGTCCAATCAGTCCTGGCCCCTGTGGATTGCATCACCCCAGCAGGCCCTGGAATGTGCTTCCCCACCCCCTCACTGTTCAGTGATCATCCATTCTGGGTTGAATATGTCAGGGAATAGTCCGTTGCCTACATAAGCACTGTCTGTTAAAATGCAAATGTCTTTTCCAGCCATGGCTGATCTGTTTCACAAGTAATTTCCACACTCCAGTAACAGTTTAAAATCAATGTTTATGACAAAATTAATGTGCCTCATTCTTGGCAGGTGGGGGCCTAGCATGGCACCTCCACACCCAGTGGAATGAAATGCGATTTTTAAAGACAGCATTTCTTAAATCCTAAAACTTATTAAAACTGTCCCTTTTTGGCATCCTAATAAACATGTGGTTCTTTATTCGGGGAAGTTTCTCTTCCATTTGCCCATTTCCATGGCTGCCTAGAGTCTTTGTTCCTGTTGAGGTTTGAAAAGGGGGGGAAGGGGGATGGTATTAGAGTTAACTAGCCCTAAACTGGAATTTTTTTTCTCAGGAGAGTCAGTAGTGGGCGGGTCTATCCTGAACTCTCTTTCAGTGCTTTGCTGAGTCATGCAAAGGCTTTTGACTTCAGGGGATGGGTAGTTCGCTTTTTTTCTGACTGTGGGGGGAGGATTCTTTGCTAATCACCCCTTTGTTCTCTGGGACACTCCTGCCTGCTATAATTGTGCAGGTTCTACTGCACTCCCCTGTGGCACTTTGACTAAGTGAGGCATCACCCTCATGGTTTCTCTGACTCCTAGAGGTCTTTCTTTGTCTCTGCAGATTCCGGTAAATGCTGTTAGCAGCTCTGGTGGGGTGCTTCCAGTGTCTGCATTTACTTGGAGGATGTGGGGTCTAAGTTTTCATATTTTTCAGGGTTGGCTGACTGGACGTTGGGGTTTTCATCAGGGATTCCTCACGGACTTCCTTTAATCGGCCCTCTTGGTCACTTCTACCCCTTCCCTTTCTAAACTTTTGCCAGCCTTGTGCCTACCTGTCCCCTTTTGTTCTCGGCAGGGGTCCCTTACAGTTCACCAGCCCTCTGCTGGAGGTCCTCCTAAAACTGGTACAGGACTTAGGGGTGCATGTTTCACTGTAGGTTGGGGTTTCCCCTCAACCTGACACATGTGGCAACTCGTGCAGTGCTCCACCACATCTTTGTGGAGTTTTGACCAGTCAAACTGCTGTCTTATGTGGGCTTTGGTCTTTCGTATGCTGGCATGTACAGCCTTCTTAATATTTCTCTCCGGTACCTCTGTGGCACCATTAACTGGTGAACTACTGTCCACTCCTTGCTCTCAGGTCTGTGAGGAGAACTCGATTTCCTCATCAGTACCTCATTCTTTAAATAGTAGCAATCGGGGACTCCCTCTACTTCACTTTCAGAACTGGGCAGCCTGTGCTAACTCTCACAATACTGGGTAGACTTGCTGAGCCTCAGCTAGGGAAAATCCATTTCATTCATTCCCTGGGTCTCCTAACTTTCCAAAGAAAGTCTCAGACAGACCTGGTCATCTGCCTGCAGTGCCAATTCAGTCTCCTCTGGGGGAGCTGGTTTGATCATGGCCTGATCCACTACACATTCAGGGAAACTGCAGGGGTCTGTCTCCTGCCACTGCCCTGTCTCTCTGACCTCCTGCAGTCTTTCTTTCACTACTGGGGTGGGGGGGGTGGGGTGGGGCTACCACCATCACCATCACCTTCACCAGATCATTACGTAGAAGCAGGTCAACCCCGTCCACAGGCAAACTAGGGAAAATCCCTACGGTCACTGGTCCTGAAACTAGGTCGCACTCCAGGTGCGCCCAGTGTACAGGTACAGGCATACACTGCCCTCCAATACCATTCACCACCATTCTGGTGTTCACTGCACTCTCTGGGGGAAAGGTCAGGCCTTTTCCCAGTAAAAGGGATCTAGTGGCCCCTGTTTTCCTGAGAATTACTATGGGCTTTCTTGCCCCACTCGAGAGGTATAGGGTTACTTTCCCTTCCAACACAAAACCCTGATGGCCTTCAGGAATCCTAATAACTTTTCCTGCACTTGCAGAAGAAAGCTTCCTGGGTTGCACTCTTTCTGCAGTTAAAGCCACAGCTTGCTCTGTTGTGCTCTGCTCCAGGATTCCTTCTTCACTGAGCGGGTATGCCTGGATTAACTGAATGTTTTTCCTTTAGTTTCCAGCAGTCAGCTTTTAAATGCCTTGCTTTATTACAATGGAAGCACAGAGGTCTCTGGGTCTTGCTCCTGCTCATAGCACCTTCCTTTTTGGCTAGAGGAGGACCCCCTGTGTCTCCTGCTTTTCTTTCTCTCTCAGGACTGCTTGGGCTCCTATCACTTTCCCACTGTTTGTCCTATTTGGATTTGTGGGGGTGACTAGGAAAGGTTCTCCCCTAGGAAACTGACTTATAAATTAAAGCAAACTCATCAGCCAGAACAGTCACTTGCCTGGCTCTCTGGACCTGCTGCTCCTCTACATGGGTCTTTATGGACAATGGGAGAGAGTGTTTAAATTCCTCGAACAGAATTACTTGTCTGAGATTCTCATAGCTGAGCTATACTTTAAGAGCCTTCAGCCACTGGTCAAAAGCCAGCTGCTTACTTCTTTCAAACTCCAGATAAGGTTGATTAGCTTGCTTCTTGAGGGTTCTAAACTTTTGTTGATAGGCTTCGGGTACCAATTCACATGCCCTGAGGGTAGCACTTTTTGTCAGTTCATAATTGGATGAGCTCTCATCTGGCAACAAGGAATCAACTTCATGGGCTTTTCCAGTTAGCTTGCTTTGCAGTAAAAGAGACCATGGCCGGAATTTTACGCTGCCCCAGCAGGTCGGATAGTGGCATGGGGGCGGCGTAAAATTGAGCGGCAGGCTCCGGGAGGCCTAACTGCCCCGATTCCGCCTCTGACCATGTTTACGGAGGTCCGGCGGGGGGGGGCCGTGAGAAGCGGCCCGCCCGCCCGCCCAAGGCCAATCAAGACCCTTAAGTGGCCACTTAATGGCCACTTAAGGGCCCTCGCCCGCTTCCATGGGTATTTTACCCGTGGCAAGCGTGTGTGCCGGGGACGTGAAAGGCCACCCAGTTATAGCTGTCGGCCTTTCTGGACCCGGTTGGGGGGTGGAGGGGTGCCTGGCAATCGGGCACAGGGTACCGGATTGAGGGCTGCCCCGCCTCCCAACCCAACCCCGGGATCCAAGATGCTCGGCCTCCCCCCAAACGACCACCCTAGCCTCACCAGGACACGACCAATTCCCCTAGTGAGGCTGCCCGAAATTACCTTCTGTCCCGGTTCCATTGCGTCCTCCTCAGTTGGCTGGGCTGCAGTCTGAGCAGTGGCCACCGCTCCCAGTGGTGCAGCTGGGACTAAGATCTGCCAGCCCGCTGATTGGTCAGCAGCTCACTGAGGCAGGACCTCCTTCCTCAATTGGGTGGAAGTCCCACCTCGGCCCAATTGAAGCCTGGGGATCCGTAAAATACAGGATGGATCCCCAGGCTGGGCGGGAGCGGGATCGGCACTGACATTTACATTGGGGTCCGGCTCCCGTCCGCCCAGCGTAAATTTCCGGCCCATGTCTCAGCTGGCCATTTTAGCTGTCTTGCCAGTTTCTCAAAGGACACAAAAATGTTTCTACATCCTCCTCATTGAATCTTGGAATTAGTTGAGCTAGTTTTAACAATTCTGTACCCAGCCCTGAATTATGCTGCCCCATATTGGCCATGCTTTCACTAGGGTTACTTTGTTGCCCCCTAGTTAACTCAAGCCGTTTCAGCTCTCTCTCTCTTCACATTTGTTACCGGAATATTCTTTCTCTCTCTCCTGACTCTTTTTCTTCACGTTCCTTCTGGAAGACTCTCTCTTTCTCCCTCTCCTGTCTCTCTCTTTCTTTCTCCTCTAATTCAAATCTCCTCTGTTCCAATTGTAGCTTTGCTGGCAATACCCTGTCTGGGTCTAATTCTAACACTGTTTCTGCTTCCTCAGAGTCAAGGGAAAAATGGTTGTCCACTAGTCTTAGGAGTTCAGACTTCCTAGCCTTGGCATGTACAGTGATACCACACTGCTCAGCCATTTTCCTCAACTCCTCCATAGACTTTACCATGGCTTGGGGAGCTGCTAGCTTCAGTTGCAGACATTCAAGCACACACAACCACAAGAAAATCTGTATTGAAATCTTGCTCTTTTTTGTTTGGGAACAATTTGGCTTCCCACTTCTAATTTCTCTCATTTGTCTGTGGGTAAAATCCAGGACGATAGCCCCCAAATTTCTGTTACGACCAGGTGAGAAAGAGGTCTAGGGTTCCCTTTCAGCCTTCACTTGGTCTTACTGTAACAGGGTTTGATTTAAACACACTGTGTTTTTAGCTCCCCCTTGGTGAATGATTGTTCACTGCTTTCCAATTATAAGGCAAAGAAACCAGCACAAACAGGTTTTCTTAGGTTTAAAGAAGAAAGATTGAAATTTATTATACTTAAACTCTAATTCGGTTGACGCCTATGAATACACGACCCGCCCACACTAGCATGCATATACAATACACACATGCAAATAGAGACAGAAAAGAGCAGAAGAAAAAATAAAGTAAAAAGTTTGAGGCAATATCAGAAGAGTTTTTGTTATGGTTCTTCGAGCTCACTGTAGAATCCTTGATTGTAGGTAGTTCTTGCTTTTCGTTGGGGCCCAGTATTCTTCCTAACCCTTGTTTGTTGTAGGAGACTTTTCTCTCTTGGGGTTCATGTGTCTTCAGTGGATTCAGAGGCTTGTGAGAAAGAGATGGGAGCGGTCAGGAGAGATCTTCTCAACCCAGGAGCAAACAGTATTTCTGAGTTCAAACTCTCAGTGGTTAGTTCAAAAGACCCCCGGAACAGCCAATTAGTCATGTGACCAGTTGGCGCAACCAATCCTGGCCCCTCTGGATTGCATCACCCCAGCAGGCCCTGGAATGTGCTTCCTCACCCCCTCACTGTCCGGTGCTCATCCATTCTGGGTTGAATGTATCAGGGAGTGGTCCTTTGCCTACACAAGCACTGTCTGTTAAAAATGCAAATGTCTTTTCCAGCCACGGCTGATCTGTTTAACAAGTCATTTCCTCGCTCCAGTAACAGTTTAAAATCAATGTTCATGTCAAAATTAATGTGCCTCATTCTTGGCAGGTGGGGGCCTAGCATGACAATAATAACTGATTAATCATTGAATTGAGTTTTTCCAATACATTATGGAGTTTCACTTGGAGCTGGTGTACTTGGTCACACCGTTTGTACCGTCCAGGACACCATGCTTAGTGAGCTTCCAAGGCAGCAGCATCTTCACATTGGTCTGAATCTCCCAGGAAGTGATTGTTGAATGCTTGTTTTAAACACCATGTAGGAAGCTACCCTGCAATACACTTGAAAATATCAAGGCCTTGGGGGAGATGCCAGTTATTGAGCTGGACCTGCTTCACCACTTTGTACACGTAGATCAAGTAGCTCTCCTTTGATCTGTGATGTTTCTTGTCTCCCTTTATCTTGGTTTGCCTGCCACCCCTTCTTTAGTGCTGCTGCGTTACATCAATTTTGTTTATTAGAAAATGCTGACAAGTCACAGGTATGGCTACGAGAATACTGTTTTAGCCACATGCCCTGGAAAAAGCTTTCCATGCCCTCACAAAATACCAGCACATATACTTCTTGTACATATATTTACTTAAAAAAAACATCTACCACCATTCAGACCAGGGATTGGTCTTCTTATTAATTTCTTTCAGGAAAAATCCAGAACTGCCCTTTCTCTCCATCCAGAATGTGGTTGGATGCTGCTTACCATGACGTGCCCTGTTGGAGCTGCCCATTATTGGCTAGGTTTGCTTTCTTCTGCTGACCTGGAGCAGTTATTCTGATTGTTCAGACGGACCATGGTGACAGTTACCTGTCCATACAATGCGCTGGTGTTTCCATGGTGCTGAAGTCTGGCATTTTGACTCGTATTGCACACCATTTTAACAAATAACCAGTAAGTCGTAACCAAAGAAGTAAAGTATACACACTTAAAAACTACACACACTCTGTTTTTCATCTTATGATTTTACCAACAAACCACAAAAAAGACAAAGTGCAAACAATTCTGCTCTTTAAAAAAAAAGCTTACATTTATGGTGCACTTTTCGTGACCTCATATTGTTCCAAAGTGCTTTACAGCTAATTAAGTACCTGAGTAGTCACTGTTATGATGTAGGAAACACAGCAGCCAATATTCACACAGCAAGGTCCCACAAGCAGCAATGTGATAATGACTTGATAATCTGTTTCGTTAGGTGTTGGTTGATGGATAAATATTTATCAGGCCACTGGGGAGAACTTTCCTGCTTTTCGTTGAAACAATGCCATGGGATCTTTTACATTCACCTGAGAGGGCAATAAATTTAATCTCATATCTAAAAAATGGCACCTTTGACTATGCAGCACTCCCTCAGTACTGCACTGGAGTGTCAGGCTGGACTTTATGCTCAAGCCCCTGGATTGAGGTTCAAATCCACAACCATCTGGCTCAAAGGCAGGACTGCTACCATTGAGTAACAGCTGACACCTGTATAAGTATATGTGTAAATATGAGTATTCACCTGTGATCTAACAGTGTTAAATACATACTGATTAATTTGCAGTAGCTGGCTTGTTTCTATCGGAGACTTTCATGCAATTCTTTGCATGCATTCATGTATTCTAACAGTCAGATTGCAGATAAAGTATTTTAAAAGTTGATCTAGTTCATTGGCTGGATTAACAATTATAATGATAATGGTACTTAAGAGCATTGTTGATAATTGACCAGGTAACCTGGCTCATTAATGGATAGCAAAACCTTTCATTAGCTTTTATTGGAGCAAAAAATATTCTTGGTTCTATATAACCATATATACCAATGAATATTAATGAATATGGTGGCCCTCGCTGGATAAACTGGATAAGGAGTATGAAGTTTAACAATGATCTAAATTTGGCAAACTGCATGGTTTTAACTACTTTAACTTAATCTTTTGCACACTTGGTGTTTGATAAGTTGTCAACCTGTATGTAAGCTCTCTGAAGTTACATAAATGGGACATGTCCCTGAGGGAGAGATTGTACCCTTTATATAAGCTAAACAGAAATTATACAAAGGCAAAATACTGCACATGCTGGAAATCTGAAATAAAAACAGAAAATGCTGGAAATACTCAGCGGTTCGGGGAGCATCTGCGGAGAGAGAAGCAGAGTTAACGGGCTGGATTTTGCCTCAGGCGGACGGGAATTCGCCACCGACGTGAAAATCGGTGGCGAACCCGCTTCCGCCTAGTCCGGGGATCCGTCCTGCATTTTACGGGTCCCCGGGCTTTAATTGTCGCGAGGCGGGACTTCCACTCACTTGAGGGAGGAGATCCTGTCTCAGTGAGCTGCTGGCCAATCAGTGGGCTGGCAGCTCTTAGTCCCAGCTGCGCCACCGGGAGCGGTAGCCACTGCTGGGACTGCAGCCCAGCTGTGCCATGGATCCAGGAGGGAAGGTAAGTAGGGGTTGCCTCACCAGGGGATCGGTCCTTCCTTGGTGAGGTTGGAGTGGTCGTTTGGTGGTGTGGGGGGGTGGGGGGGGGGTGGGGGTGGTGCTTCTTGGGTCCCGGGGGTGGTTTGGGAGGTGGGGGCGGCCCTCAATCAGGCACCCTGTGCCTGGTTGCCATGCACCCCCACCACTCCGCGGCGCGAAAAGGCCGGCAGCTTTCGCTGGGCGGCCTTTCACGTCCCCAGCATGCCCGCTTGCCAAGGGCAAAATACCCGTGGAGGCGGGCAAGGGCCCTTAACTGGCTGTTAAGTGGCCACTTAAGGGCCTTGATTGGTCTCCGGTGGGAGGGCCGAAAAAGCAGGGGAAATGTGAGAAAGCACTTTTTTTTACAAAATGGGTGGTAATGACCTGGAACTCACTGTCCACATGGGTGGTAGAAGCGGAGGCGATCAATGACTTCAAGAGAAAGTTAGATGGTCACCTGAGAGAGATGGGCTTGCAGGACGATGAGGATTGGGACTGATAGCAAAGCTCTGTGGAAAGCTGGCCTGGACTCGATGGACCAAATGGCCTCCTTCTGTGCTGCATATTACTCCATGACTAACACTCAACCACATTTGCTGTGGTTCTGGAGGCACATGTAGGACAGCAGATTTCCTTCCTTAAAGAATATGCATGAACCACATGGGTTTTTACAACAATTAATAGCTTTATGGCACTATTACTGAGACTAGCTTCCAATTCTAGATTAATGAATTGAATTTAAATTCCACCAGCTGCCATGGTGGAATTTGAACCTGTGTATCTAGTGCAATAGCCTGGGCCTCTGGATTACTATTCCAGTGACATTACCACTACACCCAAGTCTCCCCTATCAATCTCAATTAGCTCCAATAGACCATCAAATGCAACTCTGGAGGTGTGACATCTGCCCTTTTACCTCCTTCCTATTTACTGTCCAGGGCACCACACACTCCTTTGAAGTGTGTTTGTATAAAAGCCTTGATTTCTATGCTTAGGCCCCTAGAATTGAACCCACAAACTTGTGATCTAGAAGTAAGAGTGCTACCAACTGAGACACAGCTGACACACACAAAATAGCTGGATTTAGCATCGTGAAAGATAGGAGCCAGCTCAGCAACAATGGACTTCTGGAATCCAACTTTGAACAGTGCTAATATGAAAGTGTTTCTAAAACTACTTCTATTAGTGTCAGTTAGCTCTAGGCAAGCAGGGAGGTTAAGTGTTAATGAATGACAGTGAGATGAACATAGGCATAGCTGTTTGACAAAGACAAGTTAAAGCAGTCAAAACACCGAGTAACTACAGCAGTGAGAACAAGATTAGTTGGAGAAATAAAGCAGTTGGACCAACAATGTGTAAAGGTAACAATGCCAGATTTAAGTGAAGATAATTTAGTACAACAGCAACAGACATGTGTCCATCAAATTGTGTCGACTTAAAACACTGGCTTCTCATTAAAGTCTACTAACAGGAGGTTATTACTGCGAGGGATTGTGAATCTGGAACAATCCTCAGTCTTGAGTTTATGTCTGTGCATCAAAAGCCTGCTTTGATGTGAAGATCAACTCGACATTTTATGCACAATACTGGTAAAGAATGATTAATGTATGATCAAGCATCCATGAGGCATGTTCAGTGAGTAAAAATATATCAGAAACTAAACAGATTGATTCATTCCAGAATACAATTATTATTTGATTAAAAGACCATCTGCAGAGCTTTTCATAGTTTTCTTAAAGAGACACACCACTGATTTTCTCCAAATACATATCTGATTATATTTTCTGGAAATAATCAGAGGTTGCACTTCCATCCTGCAGGGCTACGGGAATCAAGTATGGGAGTGGGACTGACTGGTATGGACTTGATGGGCCGAATGGCTCCTTCTAGGCCATAAATGACTCTATGACTCTATAATGCAAATGGACCCAATGTCTCTCCATTGTACAGAACATGAGTGCACCAAATTCACAGTGTCAGCTATGGCTCAGTTGGTAGTACTCATACTACTGAATCACAAGATTATATTTTCAAGTTCTACTCCAGGGCTTGTGTGCAAAAATCAAGACTGACATTACCTTACTGTTGGAGGGGCTGTCTTTCCAATGAGATTTTAAACTGATGCCCTGTCTGCCCTTTCAGGTCAAAGATTCCATGGTGCTGTTTTGAGGAAGAGCAGTGGAGTTATCCCTGGTGTTTTGGCCAATATTTATGCCTCAGTCATCACTGAAACAGATTATCTGTCCATTATCACATTGCTGCTTGTCGGAGCTTGCTGTGTGCAAATTGCCTGTTGCATTTCTTACATTACAACAATGACTACTCTTCAAAAGTACTTCATTGGTAATAACGTTTTTTGGGACATCTGGTGGTCTTGAAGAAGGAATTTTCCTCCACACAAGATCAGGGGGCAGGTTGTTCAACCTTGCTCGTCTAAGAGCGAAGTCCAAAGTGCGAAAGTCCTCATCAGGGAACTCCTCTTTGCTGACGATGCTGCTTTAACATCTCACACTGAAGAGTGCCTGCAGAGTCTCATCGACAGGTTTGCGGCTGCCTGCAATGAATTTGGCCTAACCATCAGCCTCAAGAAAACGAACATCATGGGGCAGGACGTCAGAAATGCTCCATCCATCAATATTGGCGACCACGCTCTGGAAGTGGTTCAAGAGTTCACCTACCTAGGCTCAACTATCACCAGTAACCTGTCTCTAGATGCAGAAATCAACAAGCGCATGGGAAAGGCTTCCACTGCTATGTCCAGACTGGCCAAGAGAGTGTGGGAAAATGGCGCACTGACATGGGACACAAAAGTCCGAGTGTATCAGGCCTGTGTCCTCAGTACCTTGCTCTATGGCAGCGAGGCCTGGACGATGTATGTCAGCCAAGAGCGACGTCTCAATTCATTCCATTTTCGCTGCCTCCGGAGAATACTTGGCATCAGGTGGCAGGACCGTATCTCCAACACAGAAGTCCTCGAGGCGGCCAACATCCCCAGCTTGTACACACTACTGAGTCAGCGGCGCTTGAGATGACTTGGCCAGGTGAGCCGCATGGAAGATGGCAGGATCCCCAAAGACACATTGTACAGCGAGCTCGCCACTGGTATCAGACCCACCGGCCGTCCATGTCTCCGCTTTAAAGACGTCTGCAAACGCGACATGAAATCCTGTGACATTGATCACAAGTCGTGGGAGTCAGTTGCCAGCGTTCGCCAGAGCTGGCGGGCAGCCATAAAGACGGGGCTAAAATGTGGCGAATTGAAGAGACTTAGTAGTTGGCAGGAAAAAAGACAGAGGCGCAAGGGGAGAGCCAACTGTGTAACAGCCCCGACAAACAAATTTCTCTGCAGCACCTGTGGAAGAGCCTGTCACTCTAGAATTGGCCTTTATAGCCACTCCAGGCGCTGCTTCACACAAACCACTGACCACCTCCAGGCACATATCCATTGTCTCTCGAGATAAGGAGGCCAAAGAGAGAGGTGGTCTTGAAAAGCACTGCATAAATACAAGTCTTTCTTTCTTACCCCTACTGTACTGAACTCCAGCAAACCTAATCCAATCTCATTCACTTTTAATGTTGAGAATTCTGGTGACCAAACTCACTTTCCCTTCACTCCCACTGTGTTGCATTGCAGTCGGAAAAATATTTCCTATTGCTTCCATTATACAGAATTCTCAATGTAAGCATGATTCTCAAAGACAAAATGCTGATCCAAGAAGATAATAATCCTTAGTGATCTGTATTTTAATGCGTACTGCATAAATGTAGTTACCCATTATCACATTTCACCTAAAAGGGATTATTTTAGAATTCCAATCACTTTGATATAAAGTCTGTTTTGATTCAGCATTTTTAATTTCTGTATGGCTAAATTGCTCAATGATTGAATGAAAGGTTCAAAGACTTGCAAGGTGCTATTTATATCTGGACTTAAGAGAAATACAAGCCTAAACATAATCCTGATTCAAACCGAATGTAATGGTTACGCTGTTATCAAGATTCAACTATACCTCAAAGAATATTTTATTACTACAGAAACAGAAGGTAAACAAGATTAATCATTCCCAAAGGGACATAAAGAGGATGTGGCAGGTTGGGTTACTGAGAAAAAGTAGGACAATCCATTTCTCTGCAATTTCTGTAGTGCCAGATGAACATATTTTTTCTCTGAAATTATTCTCAAGCAGGTTTTCATGAAATGTTATTTGACATTCTCAGCCAACAGCCTTTCAACCTCTTTAATAATATTTTTTCAGAGTCTGTAATGAAGGTGTTTTTGATGAGCTCTTGCCTTTCGTTTTTAGATATGAAGCTGATGAATTTCAAAGGCTTTCCCACATGCAGGTACCAGACATAGTTTAACAGTATCAGTTAGAGATATTGCCCCCAGTCACCTGCATGTTCTTACATTTTGTAAAAACCAGAGATGATTGATATTGAGATTGCATGGGGAAGCTGAAGGATGGGTTGCTTCTGAGATATCGAACATCTCTATAAACCGTGCATTTTACTGAGCAGGGGTAACTGTCAATTTTTATTTATCTCTTGTAAGGATTAAGAAGCTGATAGCTACCCTTTTTAATAGTTAACCAAAACTTTAGTTCAAAGCTATTGCGAGGCACCTAATGACAATGATATTAGCACCAGGAAGGTGTTGATCTGTACCTTAACTTATACCCTAATCTACAAAGCAAGTATCAGAATTTGAATGTGTAGACAAATCTGTTTGCTTGCTCTTCAATTAAATCTTTTTTTATATAACTTCCGTTAACTGTTAGTTTTGCACTGTTTGGGTACTAGTAGGATAGTTTAAAGCATCAGTAGGAATAAAAAAGTGGAAAATCGACATCCCAAATAAGCAGGAGGTACATACACATAACATGTACATCGGCATCTTGCATTCATTTGCTCATGTAAGTGCAGGCTTTACCCCTTTATTTCACTTTAATCTTTAACTACCATTACAGTAACAACGACCAAGGGATGTTATATAAAAACTTCTGCACATGAAGGTAATGCGGCAGTGCGTGTTTGGGGGATGAATGTAGTAGATTAGATTAGATTAGAGATACAGCACTGAAACAGGCCCTTCGGCCCACCGAGTCTGTGCCGACCATCAACCCCCCATTTATACTAATCCTACACTAATCCCATATTCCTACCAAACATCCCCACCTGTCCCTATACTTCCCTACCACCTACCTATACTAGTGACAATTTATAATGGTCAATTTACCTATCAACCTGCAAGTCTTTTGGCTTGTGGGAGGAAACCGGAGCACCCGGAGAAAACCCACGTAGACATAGGGAGAACTTGCAAACTCCACACAGGCAGTACCCAGAATCGAACCCGGGTCCCTGGAGCTGTGAGGCTGCAGTGCTAACCACTGCGCCACTGTGCCGCCCTTAATGCTTAATCGTGGTTTCTCTCATTTTTCTGTAACTCCTGTATTCAAATGAGGTTGAAGAAGAAGCTGATTGTAGAAATAGGTTTGGTCCTAGGCTAGGAATGCGATTGAATATTGTAGTGATAAGGAGACATTATGGTTCCTGAGTTGTTGAGACATGGAAATGTCATCCACAGCAGGCAACTGGACAAAGTTTAATAGTGGAGGAGGAAGGATAAATATATATTCAGGAGTTTCCCTTGAGGTCAGCTCTTTGAACTGTGAGACTCAGTAACTCCACTGAGCCTGCTTCTCTGTAGTATACTGTCCCTCGACTGATGTTAATTCAACTAATTTGGAATTGAAGGCTCAGTAACTCCTTCAAGTCAGCTTCTCCTCAGTGATCTCTTCAGTACTCCACATTTGAACAGAAATATCCAAAATATCGATAGAAGATGACAGAAAAACACAAGAGTGTGCTAAACTTAATCTGCATTCATTAGAGTAGTGATTGCAACAGTCATGCTTTAATTAAATGCACATTTTTTTAACCCTGGAGATTTTAATCCACTATCAGGCTGTTACATGATTTCAACAATAATGTCCACATTCATTATCTGTGATATTCCCATTCCAGATAAAGAAAATTAAAGATCTCAGGCAGTTGGGCTGCTATAATTAGCCTCAGTGCCACTGGGTTACAAACAGGATGCATCAGCCAGAGCCCCTGCTCCTAAACGTTATTTAGTGACCCATTCTGGAAAATGTGCATGTATCAATGATGGGTCAGTACAGCATTAGGTTGGACTAAATGTCCTCAAAAGTCAAATGAACAGTTGATGAGTTGTTTCCTACCGTTCTACTGAATTATTATTTAGTTTGCCATGTCTTAAAGGAAATGCCTGTACATTTATATAACTACCTCTCAGCCACTGCCAATATAATATTATGCTTTAATAATATTGGCCAGAGATAACCTGGGATCAGATATTTGTATGGTGATCCCTTGCTGTGACATCGGAAAATCCTGCCACTGTGATACCAGAAATGAGAATGGATGGTGGATGATGCTCCTCATTAATTATGTCACATTATGACAACTTCTGTGCAAAATGTCTGCTTCCAGGTTACCCTTAATCAGCAGTTCGAAAGAAGTAAGATGGGACATTGAGAATGGATTCAGTGATACAACAAGTGCAAAGGGATATAAATGTATTGTCAAAGTACTCCTTGTAATATTTATGAATACAAGTAATTCATTAGGAACTACTTCAACCTTAAAACAGATTATGAAGTACAAATCTGTTATTAAAAATGAGCATAGAAGGTTATCTAATTTTTTTGTAGGGATTAACATTTTGCAGATGAAACATTGTGGAATTGCATTCTAACTCTGAGCTTCTCTTGAATTGCCAAGTAGTCATTAAAGGAAAAATGGAACAATCAGAGGAATGGGGCAATGTCACAATAATACAGTGAGGTAGATGTGGAGGAAGAATGCAAATTATGTTTAGGACTGAGCTTCTTACAAGAGAAGATGCCCTAATTTTCTGTATTCAATTGAAAGGTATTGTATAGGACTTGAGGGCAGAAAAGAATGACAACATCTAGTTTGATGGAGCATCTTATGAGGATTTTATTACACCAAAAAAGGTACAATATGCTGGATATGGTTCAAACCTGGAAACAATTGCATGGGTATATTAACTTACAGAAGCACTATATGGTTAAAACAGTTATTTTGACTTGGTAGGGAATGGTACTCTGAGGACTTTTTAAAAGTTGACTAACTCAGCTGAAGGAACATAAGGTGAAAGAGTAGGAATGAGCATAAGGTAGATTAAGAATGAGTATCTAATTGACTGTCCAAGGTTCAGGACTGAGGGAGTGCTGCACTGTCGGAGGGTCATTACTGAGGGAGTGCGGCACTGTCGAAGGTTCAGGACTGAGGGAATGCTGCACTATCGGAGGGTCAGGACTGACGGAGTGCTGCACTATCGGAGGGTCAGTACTGAGGGAGTGCTGCAATTTTGGAGTGTCAATACTGAGGGAGTGCTGCATTGTCAGTGGGTCAATACTGAGGGAGTGTGGCACTGTCAGAGGGTCAGTACTGAGGCACCGGAAATGACAACAGCAAACTCGACCCTGCAAAGTCCTCCTTATTAACATCTGGGGGCTTGTGTCAAAGTTGGGAGAGCTGTCCCACAGGCTAGCCAAGCAACAGCCTGACAGAGTCATACTCAGGGAATCATACCTTACAGACCATGTCCCATGGGATGGGGGAATGGGGGAGGGATGTGGGGGGGGGGAGGCAGGCGGCAGGGCAAAGGGCCTGTCACCTCCCTGTCACCAAGTGATCTTCCCCAGGGTGGGATAGGCCAACGACGGCCTCCCCCACCACCCCTCCCCCAGAAGCCAATTGAGGCTCTTAAGTGGCCTATTATTCGCCAATTAAGGGCTTGGCCCTGCCGCTGCTGGGATCTTAAAGTAGTATCCCCCTCAAAATATACAAAATAAAATTGTAATGCCCCTTTCCTACTCCCCAATAACAATTACATTACCTATTTGCCCTCCCCCAAACCACTTACTTTTGAAATCCGATCTCCACCGCACCCCCCCCAGACTGTACAAAGTTTACCCCTTCCCACCATCCCCTACTGTGACGAAAACCACACCTACCAAAAATGGGACATATTAATTTCATCATATGAAACATTTTGAACTGTTACTGGATTTGAAATAACGTATTTAAAGAGACCACAGCAGTGGCTGAAAATATGGCTGCACATTTGCATTCTAAAGGACAGTTGAATAAGAGAGACAATGGAGCTGCTCCCTGATTCAAATAACCAGATGGATTTCGATCTTGAGACATTGAATATGTAAAAGGCCAGCATGCCCCCCCACCACTCCCCTCCACTGAGAGTGTTTGCCAAGCTTGGGGGAAAATCAACAAACCTCACTGGGCAGGTTGTCCCAAATAAGGAACTAGTCACATGACTAACCTGCTGGCCAACTTGGACTTTTTTGAATTGTGCCACACAGTTGGAGAGGAGACTACAACTGAACTTGAAGAGAGAGCATCTCTCGCCATTTCTCCCTCTCTCTCACACAAAGTTCCAGGGATCCACAGAAGTAACTCCAGCCTCAAGACAAAAGACTCCTACAGCCTTCTGGTGCCAGCTAAATAAGTGAAAGTGCGCACTGGGCCCCAACGAGAACTGCAAGACTTAACTGCAATCAAAGGCTTTACATCCAATCCCAAAATGAGTAACTGAACTCCATATTACTTCAAACCTCTCCTCTTTAATTCTTTCCCCTCCTCTGTCTCTACTTGCATGTATGTTTATCGCATTTATGCATGCTAGCGTGGCTGCATCATGTATTTTTAACTGAATTAGTGTTTTAAGGTTAATAAACTTGCACCTTTCTTCTTTAAATCTAAGAAAACCTGTCTGGTTGATTTCTTTGCCATTACAATTAGTGAGCAGTGAGCAAGGATTCACTGAAGGGAAGCTAAAAACTCAGTGTTTTAAAAATTAAACCCTGTTACGGCCGAACCAGGAATAGGCTAAGTGGGGAACCCTAGATCCCATCCTCATCTGGTTGTAATACCTGCACTCATTATGTTTATTTGACTCCATTCTTCCACCCTCCCCCATCGCACTAAAAATCTTAAATCTCCCCCTCTCCACCAGTGTTACGTCGGCTTTCCCCAGACGGGGATGTGAAGGTATGGGAATGCCAGCTGCCACACTGAAGATCACGGCGGGCACGGAAGATTGGAAGTAAGTGTATTAAATTTATTCATTTTATTGATTTATTGAAATTCAGGTCCCGTCATCCAGCGGCAGAAGGGAACCACCATGGAGCCTCGCCACCGCCGGGAGGATCGGGCCAGGCCCTCTCAACGTCAAGCTCCGTGGTGGGCCTCTGCTGGAACAATCTTCTGGCCCCTCCTGCTACTGAGCATGATGTTGGGGGCTTGGTAAAATCCAGCCCATCATTTGTGCATGTTATCACCACAGTGCCAATCAGACATGAAAATTGTGTTATAAATAAAAGCAAAATATTGCAGATGTTGGAAATCTGAAATAAAAACAAGAAATGCTGGAAACACTCAGCAGGTCTGGCAGCATCTGTGGAGAGAGGAACAGAGTTAACGTTTCAGATCAGTGACTCTTCATCAGAACTGGCAAAGGCAAGAAATGTAATAGATTTGAAGCAAATAAAGCATGGGTGGGGTAAGAGAGAACAAAAGAGAAGGTGTTGATGGGACAAGGTCACAGAGCATAACTGACCAGAAGGTCATGGAGCAACGGCAAATGGTATGTTAATGGTGCGCTGAAAGACAAAGCATTAGTGCAGCGAGGGTGTTAATTGATAGAAAAATAGAACAGCCTCGCCCAAAGCACGAACATGAAAAAAGCAGTGGGTAGGCACATGGTTAAAAAAAATGAATAATAAAACAAAATAAAATAAACACAATAAAAAAGAAAAAAGAATAAAGAACTAAAAATAAAATGGGGGGCCCATCATGCTCTGAAATTATTGAACTCAATGTTCAGTCCGGCAGGCTGTAGTGTGCCTAATCGGTAAATGAGATGCTGTTCCTCGAGCTTGCGTTGATGTTCACTGGAACACTGAAGCAATCCCAGGACAGAGATGTGGGCATGAGAGCAGGGGGGTGTGTTGAAATGGCCAGCAACCGGAAGCTCAGGGTTATGCTTCTGGACTGAGCAAAGGTGTTCCGCAAAGCGGTCACCCAATCTGCGTTTGGTCTCGCCAGTGTAGAGGAGACCACATTGTGAGCAGTGAATACAGTATATTAAATTAAAAGATGTACAAGTAAATCGCGCATTCTTTATTTTATTTTTTTTTATTTAGAGATACAGCACTGAAACAGGTCCTTCGGCTCACCGAGTCTGTGCCGACCATCAACCACCCATTTATACTAATCCTACACTAATCCCATATTCCTACCACATCCCCATCTGTCCCTATATTCCCCTCCCACCTACCTATACTAGGGGCAATTTATAATGGCCAATTTACCTATCAACCTGCAAGTCTTTGGCTGTGGGAGGAAACCGGAGCACCCAGCGAAAACCCACGTAGACACAGGGAGAACTTGCAGACTCCACACAGGCAGTACCCAGAATTGAACCCGGGTTGCTGGAGCTGTGAGGCTGCGGTGCTTCACCTGAAAGGAGTGTTTGGGCGTTGGATAGTGAGGAGCGAGGAGGTAAAAGCGTAGGTATTACACCTCCTGCGATTGCATGGGCTGTTCTATTTTACTGTCAATTAACACCCTCTCTGTAATAACACTTTGTCTTTCAGCACACCATTAACATACCGTTTGCTTTTGCTCCATGACCTTCTCGCCAGTTATTCTCTGTGACCTTGTCCTATCAACACCTTTTCTTTGGTTATCTCTTGCCCCACCTCCGCTTTATTTGTTTAGAACCTATTATATTTCTAGCCTTTGCCAGTTCTGATGAAGGGTCACTGATCTGAAACATTACCTCTGCTTCTCTCTCCATGAAAATTGTATTCCTTTGCTTCCTTGAGACTAAATGTAAGTTGAATATTTTTTCATGAGGGCAACTTTAAACAATCAAACAGAAAATACTGGAAATACTCATTAGGTCAGGCAGCATCTGTGAAGAGAACAGAGTTAGCATTTCAAGTCGATAACCATCAGTTCTGATGAAAGTTTATCGACCTGAAACATTAACTCTGCTTCTATCTTCATAGATGCTGCCTGACCTGTAGAGTATTTCCAGCATTTTCTGCTTGTGTTTCAGATTTCCAGCATCTGCAGTATTTTGCTTTTGTTTAAACAATCGAACATGCTCATGCAGATGGCAGATAGAGAGTTAAACAGTTTTCTGTTTGAAAGGTCATATTAATCTCCTGCGCACACAGTGATTTATACCCTTCATTAGCATTGATAGTTTCCAGTCATTAAGATGCGTTTCTTTGTTCTTTAAAACCTCTGTTTTAAACTACAGAATTAACACAACCTGCAAGATAAGCTTCAGAAAGTCCCTATTGAGCAACTCCTGAAGGACATAGCCAAATAAAAACACAGGCTTGTTAATAAAGGTCATTTCATATTTCAGTATATTGTGGCATTGACTTTAGACTACTGTTACTATATGTGCTGGGAGAAGATGATTACTTTTCAATCATCAGTGATATTATTTGGATATAAGCTGCTAAAAGGAAATAATGAATATGATTTCCTTTAGCACCTACAAAAGATGTATGAACATGGAAAGAATGTGAAATTGTACTTTTATATTCATTTCTTCCTACATTACAAAAGTAACTGCACTTCAAAAGGGCTTCATTGACTGTGAAGTTCTTTGGAATGCCCTGATGTTGTGAAAAGTGCTGTATCAATGCAAGTTCTTTCTCTTTCTTTCATTTGGATTGTTGAGGAGCAATTTTCATACAATACTTCCCTGTCTTTACATTGCTATAACTGCATCCTTTCTCCCAATAGCAGAGTTGTAGATGCAAATTTTAGGGAGTTGTGCTTGTTTACATTAAAAAATTCAGTTAAATATAATATTTTTCCCTCCTGGAATGTTAATACAGATTTGATTCAATATGGGTTAATGCAACCTTCCTTCATAATAAGGTTTATTGCTATGGTGAGGTTATTACTACTATTGGTAACATTTTTAGTATTGGTAGCCTGTATTAATAGTGGTAAACTTTATTAGTATTAGTAAAGTTTATTGTTATCAGTAGTAAGGTTATTACTACTATTAGTAAGGTTTATTACTATTCATAGGGTTTATTAGTATTAATAGTGGCAGGGTTTAGTTGTAGTATCAAGGTTTATTATCTAATAGATAGAGGAATGGCATGAATGATCCAGTCTCTGGAGTGCACACCCTGTGCTATTTGGGAACTCCAGGACACTTCCCGTGTCCTGAATAACCATATGTGCAGGAAATGTCATCAGTTGCAGCAGCTTGAGCTCCGGGTTTCAGAACCTGAGCAACAGCTGGCATGAACTGAGCACCCATGAGGTTTAGAGCTTTGTGGATAGCAATATGCAGGGAGAGAGGGAATGGGTGACTGACAGGCAGTCAAGAAGAAACAGGCCAGTAGTGCAGGAGACCCTTGAGTGCATCTCACTCTCCAACTAGTATTCTGTTCTAAATACTGAGGAAAGTGATGGTTCATCTGGGGAGTGTAGCCAGAGCCAAGGCCACGGCACCACAGCTGGCTCAGCTGCACAGGAAGGGCACAAGGAATACTGGAACAACGATAGTTATAGGAGATTCGATAGTCAGGGGAACAGACAAGCGTTTCTGTGGCCACTGACATGCATCCAGGATGGTGTGTTGCCTCCCTGGTGCCAGGGTCAAGGATGTCACTGAATGGCTGAAGAGCACCCTGAGGGGGGAGGGTGAACAGCTGGCAGTTATGGTCCACATTGGTACCAATGACATAGGTAAGAAGAGGGATATGGTCCTACAGGCAGAGTTTAGTGAGCTAGGTTAGAAATTAGCAAGCAGGACCTCATAAGTAGTAATCGCCAGATTACACCCAGTACCATGCACAAGTGAGTATAGAAGTAGGAGGATAGTGCAGATGAATGCATGACTGGAAAGATGGTGCAGAAGGGAGGGATTTTGATTTCTGGGACCCTGGGACCAGTTCTGGAGAAGGTGATACCTGTAGAGGCTGGAAGGATTGCACCTGAATAGAGCTGGGACAAATTTCCTTGTGGGGTGAATTGCTAGTACTATTAGGGAGGGTTTGAACTAACTTGGCAGGGGTGTGGGAACCAGGAGATAATACAAGAGAAGAACACCAAGGTGCACAGAGAATGGGAAGAGACAGATAGGACTAGAGTAGGAAGTAGCAAAGTATTAGTTGGGGTCAGAGTGAGAGTTTTAGACAGTACTAGAGAAGGGAATAATTCTGTATTAGATGGAGTGGACTGAGACGGACTATGAGGAATGCAAAGACAGGATTACAATGCATGTGTGTAAATGCACAAAGTGTGGTGAATAAGGTTGTTGAGCTACAAGCACAAATAGCAGTATCGGAATATGATGTAGTGGCAAGATTGGAAACGTGTCTTAAAAATGTCGAGGACTGGGTGCTTAATATACAAGGATATAAAGTGTTCAGAAAAGATAGAGATGGTCAAAAGGGAGGTGGGGTAGCAGTCCTGATTAGGGAAGACATTGCAGAGCTGGAAAGGGAGGATGTTCTTAAAAGGGCAAGGACAGAATCCATTTGGTTGTACTTGAGAAGCAAAAAGGGTATGATCACGGTACTACGGGTATTCAAGGGGCCTCCACATAGTGAGAGAGAGAGAGAGAGATAGGTGAGCAAATCTGTAGGGAAATCATAGAGATGTGCAAGAACTATAGTGTGGTGATATTGAGGGAATTTAATTTCCCAAATATCGATTGGGACAATAGTAAAGGGTAAGGAGGGGAGGAATTTCTGAAAAGTATTCAGAAGAACGTCCTTGATCAGTATGTTCTCAGCCCAACTAGAAAAGAGGCATTGCTGGATCTGGTGCTGGGAAATGAGGTGAGCCAAGTGGACCAAGTATCTGTGGGGGAGCACTTGGGTAAGAGTGATCATCGTATCATAAGGTTTAGACTAGTAATGCAGAAAAGCAAGGAACAAAATAAGGTAGGTTGTCTAGATTGGAAGAGCGCTAATTTCAACGTGATGAGAAGAGAGCTAACCAGAGTAGAATGGAACCAAAGCCCGACAAGAAGAGCTGTATCGGAACAATGGGTTATCTTTAAGGAAGAGATTCATCAGGTACAGGCTAGGAACATTCCAACAAGGGCGAAAAGTAGGGGAACCAAGAACAGGGCCCTTGGTTGACAAGGGAGATAAAGATGATGATGAAACAAAAAAAGAGGGTGCATGATTCATGTCAGGTGAACTCATCAACTGAGAACCAGGTCATATTTTTATTTATTTATTTATTTAGAGATACAGCACTGAAACAGGCCCTTTGGCCCACCGAGTCTGTGCCGACCATCAACCACCCATTTATGCTAATCCTACACTAATCCCATATTCTTACCACATCCCCACCTTTCCTATATTCTCCGCCCACCTACCTATACTAGGGGCAATTTATAATGGCCAATTTACCTATCAACCTGCAAGTGTTTTTGGCTGTGGGAGGAAACCAGAGCACCCGGCGAAAACCCACGCAGACACAGGGAGAACTTGCAAACTTCGCACAGGCAGTACCCAGAATTGAACCCGGGTCGCTGGAGCTGTGAGGCTGCGGTGCCAACCACTGCGCCACTGTGCCGCCGATAAGTTGATAGGGGACGTGAAGAGGAAAATAAGACTGGCAAAGAAAGAAGATGAAAATAGAATGGCAGTCAACATAAAAAGGAACCTAAAGATCTTCTACCTGCATTTACATAGTAAGCCAGCAGTAAGAGATAGAGTGGGACCTATTGGGGGCAAAGAGGTAATATATGCATAGAGGTGCAGGGCATGGCTAATATACTTAATGAATACTTTGTATCAGTGTTCACTAAGGAAATAGAGGCTGACAAACTATCAGTAGCAGCTGAGAAAGTGGAGAAAATGGATAGGATAAAAATTGAGAGGGGGGAGGTACTAAAAAGGCTGGCTATTCTTAGGGTGGTAAGTGTACTGATCTGGATGGCTTGCATCCCAGGTTGCTAAAGGAAGTGGGGATGGAGATAATGGAAGGGCTTTCCAGATTCTTCCAATCTTCCCTGGACACAGGGGAGATGTCAGAGGATTGGAGAGTGGCAAATGTGACACCCATATTCAAGAAATGGTGTGAGGACAGACCAGTTAGTTAGAAAAAGATTGGTAAAGACAAATGTAGGTCCCTTACAGTCAGAAACAGGGGAATTTATTATGGGGAATAAAGTACTGGCTGATCTACTAAATGCATACTTTGGTTCTGTCTTCACAAAGGAGGACACAAATATTATACCAGAAATGTTGTGGAACACAGGGCTTAGTGAGAGAGAGGAACTGAAAGAAATTAGTATTAGTAGAGAAATGGTGTTGGGGAAATTGATGGGATTGAAGGCTAATAAATGCCCACGGCCTGATGGTATGCATCCCAGAGTACTTAAGGAAGTGGCCCTAGAAATAGTGGATGCATTGGTGGTCATCTTCAAAGATTCTATAGATTCTGGAACAGTTCCTACAGATTAGAGGGTAGCTAATGTAACCCCACTATTTAAAAAGGGAGGTAGAGAGAAAGCAGAGAATTATAGACCAGTCAGCCTGCCGTTGGTAGTGGGGAAAATTCTAAAGTCCATTATCAAAGATTTTATAGTAGAGCACTTGGAGAACAGTGGTAGAATCAGACAGTGTCAGCATGGATTTACGAAAGGTAAATCATGCTTGACGAATCTACTAGAATTCTTCGAGGATGTAAATAGTAGAGTTGATGAGGGGGAGCCAGTGGATGTGGTTTATTTGTACTTTCAGAAGGCTTTTGACAAAGTCCCACATAAGAGGTTAGCTTGTAAAATTAAAGCGCATGGGATTGGGGGTAGTGTATTGCGATGGAAAGAAAATTGGTTGGCAGACGGGAAACAAAGAATAGGAATAAATGGGTCTTTTTCTGAATGGCAGGCAGTGACTAGTGGGGTACTGCAAGGATCGGTGCTCGGACCCCAGCTATTCACAATTTACATTAATGATTTAGATGAGGAAACTAAATGTAATATCTCCAAATTTGCAGATGACACAAAACTGGGTGGGAGGGTGAGTTGTGAGGAGGATGCAGAGAGGCTTCAGGGTGATTTGGACAAGTTGAGTGAGTGGGCTAATGCATAGCAGATGCAGTATAATGTGGATAAATTTGAGGTTATCCACTTTGGTTGCAAAAACAGGAAGGCCGATTATTATCTGAATGGTTATAAACTGAGAGAGGGGAATATGCAGCGACCTGGGTGTTCTCGTACACCATTTGCTGAAGGTAAGCATGCAGGTGCAACAGGCAGTAAAAAAGACAAATAGTATGTTGGCCTTCATAACGAGAGGATTCGAATACAGAAGCAGGGATGTCTTGCTGCAAATATACATGGCCTCGGTGAGGCCACACCTGGAATATTCTGTGCAGTTTTAGTCTCCTTATCTGAGGAAGGATGTTCTTGCTATCGTGGGAGTGCAGCGAAGGTTTACCAGACTGATTCCTGGGATGGCGGGACTGACATATGAGGAGAGATTGAGTTGGTTAGGATTATATTCGCTGGAGTTCAGAAGAGTGAGGGGGGATCTCATAGAAACCTATAAAATTCTAACAGGACTTGACAGGGTAGATGCAGGAAGGATGTTCCCGATGGTGGGGGAGTCCAGAACCAGGGGTCATAGTCTAAGGATATGGGGTAAACCTTTCAGGACTGAGATGAGGAGAAATTTCTTCACTTATAGAGTGGTGAGCCTCTAGAATTCGCTACCACAGAAAGCAGTTGAGGCCGAAACATTGAATGTTTCCAAGAAGGAGTTAGATATAGCTCTTGGGTCTAAAGGGATCAAAGGGTATGGGGCGAAAGCCGGAACTGGCTACTGAGTTGGATGATCAGCCATGATCATAATGACTGGCGGAGCAGACTCGAAGGGCCAAATGGCCACTCCTGCTCCTATTTTCTATGTTTCAATATGGATTTTAAGAAAGCATTTGATAAGGTACCACATAAAAGGTTGGTTAACAAAATTGAGACTCATGGAATAGGAGAGTCAGTGTCCAATTAGATAAAAAAATTGGCTTAAGGACAGAAAACAGCGAGTCATGGTAAATAAAAACAGAAACTGCTGGAAATACTCAGCAGGTCTGGCAGCATCTGTGGAGAGAGAAGCAGAGTTGACGTTTCACGTCTGTGACCTTTCATCAGATTCTGCAGTATTTCGCTTTTATTGTCGAGCCATGGCAAATAGTTGTTTTTTAGACTGGAGGATGGTAGACAGTGGTGTTCCCCAAGGGTCAGTGATGGGACCACTGCTTTTTTTGCTATATGTAAATGACTTAGATCTTGGAATACAGAGTCGAATCTCAAAATTGCTGATGACACTAAACCTGGTGTGGCAAACAGTGAGGATGATATGAACCGCCTGTAACATGACATAGATAGGCTAGCAGAATGGGCAGGGAGGTGGCAGATGGAATGTAATACTGACAAGTGTGAGGTGATGCATTTTGGCAGCAGGAATAGGGAGAGGCAATATATCCTTCATGGCACAGTTCTAAAGAGTGTGCAGGAACAGAGGGACCTGGGGGTGCATGTGCATAGATTTTTGTAAGTGGCAGGACATATTGAGAGAGTGGTTAGTAAAGCATATGGGATCTTGGGCTTCATAAATGAAGGCATTGAGTACAAAAGCAGGGATGTTGTGCCGAACCTTAATAAAGCTCTGGTTTGGTCCCAACTGGAGTATTGGTCAGTTCTGGTCACCACACTTTAGGAAGGATGTGAGGTCCTTGAGAGGGTGCAGAGGAGATTTACTAGAATGGTTCCAGGGATGGGGGATTTTAGTTACAGGGTTAGGTTGGAAAAGCTGGGTTTGTTCTCCTTAGAACAAAGGAGATTGAGGGGAGATATAATAGAAGTCTACAAGATTATGGCAGGCTTAGATTAGTTAGACAAAGAAAAACTGTTCCCATTAACAAATGGTAAAAGGACTAGGGGGTCACAGATCGAAGGTTTTGTGCAAAAGATGCAGGGTGGTTAGGAGGAAGAACTTTTTTTATGCAGTGGGTGGTAATGACCTGGAACTCCCTGCACACAAGAGTGGTGGAAGCAGAAACAATCAATGTGATGACCAGAACTGACCAATACTCCAGTTGGGGCCGATCCAGAGCTTTATAAAGGTTCGGCACAACATCCCTGCTTTTGTACTCAATGCCTTTATTTATGAAGCAGAAACAATCAATGATTCCATGTGGAAGTTGGATGGCCACCTGAGAGAAATAGCCTTGCAGGGCTACGGGGATCAAGCCTGGGAGTGGGACTGAATGCACAGCTCCGAGGAGAGCTAGCGTGGACTCGATAGACCGAATGGCCTCCTCCTCTGCCAGAAATGACTCTATGACTTGTCATGATGCTGTTTTTTTGAGTGGAAATATGCGAAGTGTCTATAAGACAGTATTGTATGTGTGTAGACTAGAGTCCTGACAGTGATCGTTTTACATTTTTTGTATAAATACTGTATATCTTATAATAATTAATCACTCAGAATCTTCCTGGTCTCTGCATCTCAGCAGCTCACTGGATAAACTTGCAGCAAGTATTTCAACCTGTAAAGCAGGAGTCTAGGTAATATATAATTATATTTTATGAACCTTCGGGCAATTGCTGTGTTTATTTTAAGCAATACAGATACTGGTACAGTGTGGCACAACCTGTCTGGGCACAACTCCACGGGGTTCTGTTTAACCCGTGACCAAACAATGACTGATTGCGTGGCTCCAATCTTCAGAACAACCTTTCAAGTCCAATTAATACTGTGTGTGTCCGACCTGGACCCAGCCTGACCCGACCTGAGCCCAAAAGCCGGACCCGGAAGAGCAACCTGACCTGAACCCGACACATGTCGCGGGTCCCGTCGGGTTCGGGTTGGGGTTGGGTAGCAAGCCTTTAGCAGAAATTACTGATGATTTTGAGCTTGTGAATTAGCCAACCTATTTTGTCCATCACCCCCATAAATCCGAGAAGGATAGTAAGTGGGAGAGTGAAAAGAAGGCAAGTCGCCGGGGACGAGAAGGAACACCTGGGAATGCCCCAGGATCACTTCCTCAGGTCAGAAAGGAAGGTGCTGAGGGTAGAAGTGAGGTTCACAAGCCAAAGTGTTATCATTGCAGCAAAACGGGTCATCCTCGTTCAGAGTGCTGGAAATTGCGAGGTAAACCCATAGGACTTGTTGGGGTTACACAAACCTAGTGCAGAGAAAAAGACTCTGACTGAGAGTATAGTAGACCAGGTTATGGCTTTAATGACTGCTGTGAAACCAGATACTAAAACTAAAAGGAGTGTAAAGGTTAACAACAAAATACCTGAGAGTTATAATTAATTTCTGTCAAAGGGGAGTGTAACTCCATATCCTGTAAGTGACACAGAAAAGCCTATTGTTATACTCAGGGACACAGAAGCAACCCAACACTCTTGCTGGGAAAAAGATATAAGGTTTCCACCAGAGAGTGCCTTGAACGCTAAAGTTTTAGTTCATGGAATTGGCGGGGAGTATATACCCATACCTTTGTATAAAGTATGCCTAGACAGTGACTTAATATCTGGGATAGTAACTATAGGTGTTGTCCACAGTTTGCCAGTAGAGGGAAATCTACTCCTGGAAATGATTTGTCTGGATCAAAAGTATCAGTTTCTCCTATAATTACAGAGGAACCAAGTGAGATTAAGGAAACGGAGCAATTACAGGAATGGGTTCTGGGAATATTTCCTACGTGTGTAGTCACCCGAGCAATGGCTAAACAGGATCCATTGTTGGAGGTAAAAAGGGCACCACAAATAGATCGGCAAGTATCTGAAACCTTATTTGGGGATTTAGATAATCCAAATGAGATGTTTAACAGATCATCTATTATTGCAGCACAGCAAGCTGATGCAGAGATATACCGAATAGCACAGATGGCTCTGTCAGAAGCAGAGGCGAAAGGAATTCCGGAAGGCTATTAAATAGCAAATGGGGTTTTGAGGTGGAAATGGAGACTGCCTCATAGGCCTGTCGATGAAGACTGGACAGTTGTTGAACAGATAGTGGTACCACTCAATTATTGCCAAGGATTATTAAAGTTAGCACACGACATTCCTTTTGCAGGACATAGGGGAATTCGGAAGACCAAATCATGCATAAGCCAACATTATTACTGACCAGGTCTTACAAAGGATGTAAGACAATTTTGTAGGACATGCCATACCTGTCAAATGGTGGGAAAACCACAACCTACCATAAGACCAGGGGATGAAGTATTAGTGTTGTTACCATTACAGGGAGAACCATTAAAAGCACGGTTCAGAGGCCCATATAGACTGATCAAAAGAGTGGGTAAGGTAGATTACTTGACTGACACCTCTGATCACTGGAAGAAGAACCAGTTGTGTCACATTAATATGCTCAAGCAATGTTACCGCAGGGAGGAGGATAAGCCAGTAATGGTATATCAGGTAATCGGGACTGTTGAGAAGGAAAAGGATAATGAGGATGAGACAGAAGCAGGCCTAGGAAATTCTCAGATTGAACCTCCAACTATCAGATTAGTGAATACAGAATGGCTAAGAAAATTGGACAATATGCTTTTGCACTTAGAGTCAAAACAGCGTGAAGACCTAGCCAGGCTTTTCACAACGTTTCAAAACATTTGTAGGGATAAGCTGGGATGTACAACCTTATCCACACATGATGGGCTGCATTTTATTGGACGGCGGCACCCTTTGAACTCAGCACGGTGCCTGCATTTAGCAGCCGCTGCAGAGCCCCCATGATATTATGCCCGGGGGCTCATAAGCATCACGGCGCTGAGCCTCCCCCCCCCGATATTGCATGCGGAGAGGCGTGACATTCGGCGCAGTGAGGAACCCTTTGACAGTTGTGCAGCAGGTGCTAGGGCCCTATTTTAAGTGCCCCAGCACCTGCTTCCTAACAGCTGTCAAAGAATACTTACCTGACTGCTGAAGAGTGGAACTGCTGTCAATCTGGCAGCAAAGCAGAAAGTGCTGCAGAAATCCAGCAGGTCAGGCAGCATCTGTGGAGAGAGAAGCAGAGTGAACTTGTCCAAGTTCACAGACCTGAAGGTTAACTCTGCTTCTCTTTCCACAGTTGCTGTCTCACCTGCTGAGTTACCCCAGCACTTTCCGCTTTGCCGCCACATACTTACCCTGCTGTGTCCCAGTGTCCTGTGAAGTTGATATCCTCTTCTTCCACTCAAATGTAGCATTCCTTCTTGTAGGCATGCCACACTTGGGTGAATAATCTTAAATTTGCACATTCCAGGACGTGAGACTTAAATACACCATAAAAGGTATTACAGAGGTTTACAGAGAATACACTGAGACAAATGGGAATGCACGGGTGTCACAGAAATGTAAATACGTCTTTCACTAAATGTTCCTCGCCAACATGTGAGTCCTTTTTCTCTGTGCAAATGATGTGTGCCAGCATGTAGTGTCAATGTCACATCCCTTTGCACCGTTGGCCCTTCCGAAGAGCCAACGTATGCAATAACATCATTGCCATGCCACCATTACACATGAGCATCTCCATGGATGCAGTGACATGGACATTGGCTCAGCCAGCTGCTGTCTCTAATGGTTTACACAGGGATGCTGCAGATGTGGACTGGTGCACAACAGGTGAGCGAGGGTGATGTGTGGCTTGCAGAGCTCATGTCGGTTCCTATGGAGCAGGCAGCCTTTTTCTGATAAGCCACTTCCAAACATCCCTAACTCACTGCTAGCCCTACGTGTAGAGCCTGGGTACCATCTGCCCTCCCATGCAACTTTCATATTGTAGGTCCTCAGTGTCCTCATAGTCCGAGGAGGAATCCTGTTGATGTCTTTCCTCATCATACCAGGCCTATTGGGTGCGTAGTTGTGCAGAGCAGCAAAGAAAGGAGCTGGGCTTTTTGGCCCATAGTACAGGGCATCACCCTATCCATACAGACATTGGAGGCACTCTTTCAGCATGCTGATCTCTTGCTCAATTATGGCTTATGTAGTTCAATGGCTGGCGTTGTATCTCTCCTCTGCAGCAGTGGTGGAGTCTCTCACCGGTGTCAGGAGCCATATCTGCAAAGGATAGCCCTTATCTCCAAGAAGCCACCCCTCCATCTGAGCCAGTTCAGTGAGCAGCGGTGGCAGCTGGGACTGGCACAAGACCCAGGTGTCATGGCAGCTGCCTGAGAAGCGGCCACACATTCGCTGCAAGCATCTGTTCACATACCAGCTTCATCTCGATTGCGAGGGCTCCTTTATTGGTGACGTCTGCAGGTGGTAGCCTGGCAGTAGGCCTGATGGCCACATGAGTGCAGTCTATGAACATTACAACCTATGGTTCTCTGGCTATGGTGCCATAACCAATGGACCTCTGGGCCTGGCTGTGAGAGTCTGTCCTGAAGCAGACATCTTCACTGGCCCTCCGGTGCAGAGCATTGGTGACCTCCCTGATGCAGTGGTGCACTGCTGACTGTGTGACTCCTCAGAGGTCTCTGGTGGGCTCCTAAAAGGCTGCAGAGGTGTCAGACTTGAGAATCACTGCCACTCTGAGGAACAAAGGCATGGGATATACACCGGAGCCCATGGGCTGCAGGTCATCCTTGAACAGGGCACAGAGACGTGTCACCACCCTCTCTATATGCGCAATCTCCTTTGACACTGGTGCTCTGACATACGATGTCATGTGGGGCCTGTAGATTCACGGCAACCGTAATAGCGGGCTCCCCTTAGGGGCAGCTGCTCACGACTGGGGGCCTCTTCATGGATCACACCTGCCTGTTGATATTGCCTCTGGTACATACAGATCTTTACGTGCAGAGAATCACACAATGTAGGATGAGCCATACCTATTTCCATATGATAAATAAAGTTGAACCCTTCATGTATTCGAATGTTCCTAACAGGGCAGGGATTGGCATTGATGGGTACATCAGTTGCTTTCCTGGATCAACTATATGGCATGCCATGGCATTGCCCATCTTGGCCAACATGACCACATCAAGAACCTATCAGCTGAATCAATTGCCCCCACCTTAATGCTCCTGCCCTTTCTGGCACCCTCCCCATACACAGGGTGTCCAGTGTGCCATTACCCCCTCACAAACACATAGCGTACATTGGTAATGGAGGGATTGTACACAGTACCTCCCTTCATGCCAGTCCAGTTTTCCTTCCAGTAATCCCAGACCCCTTCCCTTTCAGAATGCAGAGTGTGACCCCTGCGTATCCCCCCACTTCCCTCTTCCCTTTAAGAATGCAGAGTTAGACCCCTGTGTATCCCCCCTCCCTTCCGTAATGCAGGGTGAGGACCCGCCGGCTTTTCAGATCGTGAACAGGACAGCTTGTGATGGCTGCCCGTTCAACGAAAAATCTGGCAGTGTCAGTGGTGAGGCGGAGGGCTGCATAATCAGCATAGGTAAGTAATCATTACCATATGTTGATTGTGGTGCTGCCGTTGTGCAGCGGGGGACCGCACCGAGGTCCCGCCGCCACCGGTAAAATGAGACGGGCCCGTCGTGCCCTCGCAGCACCCTGCAGCATTTAACCAGCCCCCACGCCGGGAAAATTTAGCCCGATGTGTGTATAGGGAGAACCATTCCTTTAAAACAACATCCTTGCCGCTTAGGTCCAGCCAGACAGGCCCAAGTGGAAGCAGTGATCCAATGCATGCTGAAGGGCAGCTTAGCTGAACCTATTCAGGACAGCTGGAATTCACAGGTGGTCTTGATGCCTAAACCTGGTGGGTCGGCTCAAACTTATATAGACTATAGAAAAGAAACTGCAGTAAAGAGGGCAGACTCCTACCCAAATTCTCATTTAAAGGACTGTATGGTGTCTTGCTAGACCCCCACCTGCCAAGAATGAGGCATATTAATTTCGCCATATGGCCATTAAGTTTCAAACTGTTGCTGATGTGAAGAAAAGACTTGTTTAAAAAAATCACCTTGTCCTTGGTTGGAAAAACATTTTTTGCATACTAACAGCCAGTGCTTGGAAGGACAAGGGGGCTATTTCCTGCTCCAATTTAACCCACAATGGACTTTGAGCACCAGGTATTGTGTGTAAGAAGAGACATTGCAGGGTCGACTAAGATCAGAGAATCCACAAACAGACGTGATCAGACCAGCTAGTCACATGACTAACCTGCTTGGCAACTTGGGTTTTTCTGAATTGTACAAACAATTTGAACTCAGAGTGTCTGTTTGCTTCTGGATTGAAAAAACATGTCCTGTCTGGCTCATCACAGTCTCTCCTGTCTGCTCCCATATTTTTCTCATGGAACTCCAAATCCACTGAAGACACATGAACCCCAAGAGAGAAAAGTCTCCTACAGCGAACAACTTTTAAGAAGAATACAGGGCCCCAACGAAAAGTAAGATCTACTTACAACCAAGCACACTACAGTGAGCTCGAATATCCATAACAAAAACCCTCCTCAGAGATTGCCTCAAACTTTTCCACTTTATTTCTTCTGCTTTGTTCCGTCTCTATCTGCATGTGTGTATCGCATGTGCATGCTAGCGTGGGCACGTCATGTATGCATAGGTGTTAACCGAATTAGAGTTTAAGTTTAATAAATTTCAACCTTTCTTCTTTAAACCTAAGAAAACCTGTTTGTGCTGGTTTCTTTGCCTTATAATTGGAAAGCAGTGAACAAGGATTCATCAAGTGGGAGCTAAAAACACAGTGTTTTTAAAATTAAACCCTGTTATGGTAAGACCAGTTGAAGGCTGAGAGGGAACCCTGGACCCTTTCTCACCTGGTAGTAACAATGGACAGAATGGGCAACACCACGTATTCTTAAAGAGACAGATGTGTTGGAGGGATACTGTCAAATTCCTTTGACACCCCAAGATAAGAAAAAGTCAGCTTCTGTTACACCGGCCAGGGTTTTCCAGTATCAAGTGAAGCCACACAGGTTAAGGGGTACTCGAGAAACATCTCAGAGAATAGTGATCCCAGGACTGGTCACTGCTCCTAGCTGTGCAGTTCACCTGGCTGAGGAGATGGACAATAGAGACACTTGGAAGGAAAACACAAAACAACTGGAAGACTATGCTTGGAAATTTGAAATGGGTTAATTGGGATAGCCTTTTGAAAATTTAAAGCCAAAAATGTTCTGGTGGAACTTATTGCTGTAGTCCTAACATTTTAGTAAAATTGTATATCTGTAAATGTGGGGAAAAAAATGTTAGCGTTTATTTTCAATGTCTATTTTTTACACATTGTAATGAGACGCATTTCGGGAATGGCGTTTCATTCCGCCGGGGCGGAGGTGTCATGATACTGTTTTATTTTATTGGTGGAGGGGAAATATGCGTGTGTCTTTAAGACAGCAAAGGAACAGTACTCCTGTAAGAACAAACCGGCCTCAGAAAGTAGCAAGGAAATTACATCTTGGTTGCTTGGATACAGCCATTCAGAGCCTGAGAACATAAACATAGAAACATAGAAAATAGGAGCAGGAGTAGGCTATTCGGCCCTTTGAGCCTGCTCCACCATACATTATGATCATGGTTCATCATCCAACTCAGTAACCTGTTCCCGCTTTCGCCCCATACCCTTTGAACAAGATATATAATGTTGTGATTAACTTTTGAAACCAGCTGAAAAATTGTTTTTTGCAGAGACAGTTAACAGACACAGACACAGACTGTCCTGCCAGCATGTACTGAAGGAAATGGGATAGCTCTTCTTTCATCTTTTAAAACCCTATTTATCATACTCTCAGAATTCTGAAAAGTCAAGCCATATTAATTCTTAAAAAAAAAATTGTTGATCGGTGCTCATCGTTGGAAAAGGAAGAGTGGTCCTTTGGCTGCTAAACTGGACTGCTGGGTTTCCTATAGTTGAGGAACTTGTTTTTTCCCCATTGGATGGCTGCGAGGACTTCAAGCAACCTAGGACTGTTCCACATTGTAAGATTCCACTTCAGGAGGAGCGTAAATCTGCAAGAACTTTGTTACTTTTTTTAAAGTGTTGATTATATCTTAGTAATGTTTAGGAATTTAGTTTTCTCCAATAAACAGTTAATTTGTTGGGGCTTAATAGATGGTTCAATTTGGCAGTGGTTTTTCTTTAATTTGGAAAGTTTAAAGTGATATGTGAGGTGATCTGTGGAGTGACGGGACTGAATTGACAGTGTGTTTCTCCCACCGCAATCAGAATCATATATTTTGATTGGGGCTTTGTCTTGAGCGGTCGTGTTGTAACAGACTCTATAACCTAGTGTGATCAGTGCAGTACTGAGGGCATGGTGCATGCTGGACGTGCTGTTTGTCAGATGAGACAATAAAACAAGACACCCTGCTTGTCTATAACAGTTCAGTTCAGTTTTATGCAAAAGACCCCATAGCACTATTCTAAGAAGATGCAGGAAATTTTCTCCGTTACATAGCCTGAACCAACACCACCAAAAGAAATTATTTGGTCATACATCTTATTGCAATTCTGAGGGTCTTGCTGTGCATCGAACGGCTGCTCTATTTCGCTGCACAACAACAGATACTGTACTTCAAAGTAATCCATTGCAGATAAACACTCAGATTTTTGGGAGGCATGATAATGCACTATATTAATACAAACATGTCTTTTTTCCTGTAATTTAGAAAGAATCTGCAGACAGTTCTCTTTTATAAGATTAAAAGGAGCAGTGTTACTGTTTTAGAAAATTCTGTAGAAGCTACGAGCTGAATTTTACCAATCCAATGGACAGACTGGGAGGCAGGAAAAATGGTAAAATTGAGGTGGATGGCAGTGGGAGGGAAGCCCGACGCCTTCACGTTGCGATGAAACGCAGCTGGGCTGGCAGGAGGAGGTCGCGCTGGAGCAAGGAGGAAAGGTAATTAAGCCTGTTAAACAGGCAATTAACAGCAATTTTACCAAGTTTTTCTATTTTTCGATGGGTGCATGGGAACAAAGGGTCTTCAGAGCCTCACCAGCGATAACCAGGTGGAGACTTAGCAGGATGGCAGTGTTGGCTACTGGCAGTCATTGTGAGTGGTAGAAAAATTAGACCTAGATCATTTGTCACAGGAAAGATTTTAAAAAAGCATGGGAAAACAATTGTCAAACTTAAAAATGTTAAATGTGACAAATGTCAAGCAACACATGTCAAGCCTTCAAAATGTATTACCCTTCAGCTGAGAGGAAATAGTCATTGTTTGCAAATATCAGGCTATTGGAAAAAGGGGCAATTTTGTGAAATTAGGATTAAAACATTTTGAACAAAGCAGAGAAAGCTTGACTTTGAAATTACCCAATGTCATTCCTGACATGGGAGTACTTACTGCAGTAAGAAGAGGAAAAATTAAAAACTGTTCCAAACCCCAAAACATCAACTCGATATACACAAAACAATTACATAAAAAACATCAGGCTATATTTTATTTTGTCAATCATAAATGCAATATATTTCAGTGAATTACAGGCTATTCTTCTTCTTTGGCCTCCTTATCTCGAGAGACAATGGGTAAGCGCCTGGAGGTGGTCAGTGGTGTGTGGAGCAGCGCCTGGAGTGGCTATAAAGGCCAATTCTAGAGTGACAGGCTCTTCCACAGGTGCTGCAGAAAAATTTGATTGTCGGGGCTGTTACACAGTTGGCTCTTCCCTTGTGCCTCTGTCTTTTTTCCTGCCAACTGCTAAGTCTCTTCGACTCGCCACACTTTAGCCCTGCCTTTATGGCTGTCCGCCAGCTCTGGCGAACGCTGGCAACTGGCAACTGGCAACTTATAGGCTATATTACAATAGAATGATCACAACATTGACCTTGTTTAGAATTGCTTGATATGTTAAAGTTCACAACAGACTTCAACTCAGTTGTTAAAATTTATGCACACTTTTATTTATAATCATGAAAAGTCTCAGATTTGCTCTGATCATTACTGGTGGAACTGGAGTCAGAATTTTGTTTTCCTGATCTGTGAGGCTTCACAGATATCTTGTAACTTTTGATCGAAGGGAGTTATTTTACCCAAACTGAACTTCCTTTGCGGCTGTTTTGGATAACAGCATCTCTGGCAGCAGTTAAATCATCTTCCTGCTTCCTATGTATTTCCCCAGATACTCGCTGACTGATTCAGAAGGTCTTCAGCCAGCAAGTTATATATAAAGCAGGATCAATGCTGGTGCCAGTTCACTGTAGCAGAACATAGTCCTGAAGCACTGGTGTACAACATCACGGCCATTACAATAATGTTCTATCACCACAAGAGCACGTTCTGTTGCCAAGGTACTTTAAAATTCAACTGGAAGCAAACCAAAGGAGAGAAGAGATTGAAATAGGAATGAATCAGATACAATTATATTCGA